>NC_048279.1:13557039-13879123 GCF_009762535.1 Notolabrus celidotus | reverse complement strand
GTGTTTACATTAAGGACACTGACTCCTGTTGGTGCCGCGCTGACAGCGAGCTGTGCGCTGATTGGTCCGCTCAGACATCAGTCACCGCTGACAGCGAATTGTGCGCTGATTGGTGCGTTCAGACATCAGTCAGTGGTAACAGCGAGCTATGCGCTGATTGGTCCGCTCAGACATCAGTCAGCGCTGTTTACATCAAACGTTGTGAGCTGGAATTTCCCAGGTTACAGCACAGAGCAGAACACCACTTCCGCAATAGTGTCTGGGCAGAGAGACGAGAGGCCACTGCGAGCTGAAAGGTATCCAGACAAAAGACACCTCTTTGTTCTTTGGTTTGTCGTTGAACTCCGTTTTCTGGCTGACTTACTGCCTCGGTTTGAGTATCTAAAAGAGGAGCTAGCGGCTTGCTATCCCGCACTGTCACCCAGTGTTAGCTAGCAGACTGCTAACGAGGATGTTGCTAGCAATTTGCATGACAACAGCGAAAACTAATATTAGCCTTCTTCAGCCAATCAAGGTAGATATCATTAGCTAGATTGTCTTGTATTTGACTCTCGTCCGTGGGGAAGATGTTTGTTAGCAAGAGTCACCTTAAATATTTCCGATTTCCCTCTGCTTTGTCTCTTTTCTTCGGTAGTTGTCTTATTTAGCCATGACAAACCTTTAGCACATTGTTGCCATATGTTTCACTCAGGCAGGATGCCAAGTGTATCTGTGTTTGTCCTCTCAAAGCTGTCAGTCTATCTTCGTTATTCTCACCTGGCTTTAAACACAGTTGTCTGATATGAATGAATGTGAATAGAAGCTGAGAGAGCGGTCCAAAGGTTCGTGTTGGTTCATACAGCAGCGTGTGTGAGTGAGTGGGTGTTCAACATTTCATATTAAATACAGAAGTATTAGAAACACAAGTTGATAGACTTTTCAGTGGTGATTATATTGCTGCCGAAGTATCGCTTTAAGGGGATTTCTGGGTTATGCTTCGGTTATTTTTCCTCTTCTTGTACAGTCAGTGATGCTGTTCAACTTTTCACTTCCTCTATGTTTTTCTCAATCCTTTACCTTCACTTTTCATCTGTTAACAGGATTAAGGTGAATGTATAATGCTTTAAAATATAAACAGCCAAGGGGGGTTTAAAGCCTTAATTCTGTATTTCGTTCTGTTAAAGTCTTTGTTATCAACACATTTGGTTTTCAGTAAAGGTCAGCCAAGCTGTTTATGTGTCTGATACTTTTTTTTCCCCATTTTGTTTTAAAGTTACAGTTTTTGTCTTCTTTCCAAAGTTCAGAGGGCCATGTCTAGGAAGTGAACAACGGCGATGGAAGGGAAAGGCCCATACCGCATCTATGATCCAGGTGGGGGAGAGATCAAGGCAAAAGAGGAGGCTGGAGGAGGGGGAAGCAGCTACCGACAGCTCCTGGAGGAGAACAGCATACTGAGGGAGCGGATGAAGGGACTTAAGAGCTTAGGTAGGTTTCCTAAAAGACATCATGGTCACCTCAGTGCTGTGCGTGGAAGGTTCTCTGTGCCAGCTTCTCTTTCGCATTTCACATCTTTTGGGTGTCACCTGTGGATTGTGTTTTCACACGGAGTCTCCTGGAATATACACAGTGATATTTTTTGTGCATGATCTAGTTGAAAACTTCTCAGCTTTCTTTTTGTAACAGCAATGAACACACTCCTAAAGACATCATATGATGTCCTCAATAACTGATTACTTAACTGAATGTAATGTCGAGGTGCAAGTGCAGGGCGTAAACTGTTTTACAGCAACTCTGGTGTAATGCAGCAAAACCTGAAGATCTACATTATTAGTCTGTTGAATAGCTTGCATGCCAGTATTCTTCTTTCTCCTTTGGTGACTCACCAAAGGCAACAATCTTACACTGTCATTCTATTAAAGCTGCATAAGCTATATAGTTCGGTCGAGGTTAGATTGAGTAAAATTCAAGCGAAGTTTTGCAGAACGTTGACAAGATCTCTGTAACTTGCAGGCGATTTGCTTGAAGAGTCTCAAACGGAGGCGTCAAGGCTTCGGCAGAGAGTGGAAGAACTTGTAAGAGACAACGAGGCCCTCAAGTCCTCCAGCTTCGCCGCCAGTTTGTGTACGGGAGGGCACATTCAGGCTGAGACACAAAGTAGGACTTGCACACTAAAAGTTATCATGAATGTGACTTAAAGGACGTATCTGTGGATATTTTTGGAAGCTGTGAAAACCACTTGCAGTAACTTTGGTATCGATTTTGTTTAATTTAGGTAAACCCTGTTTACACCCCACTTTAGAGCAGAAGGAGGAGCAATCTAGCTGCATGGGGAAGACCCTTCAGCCTGAGAAGCCCAATGTAAGTAAAATGTTTTGTGTGAAAGCATATGGTACAGACGGTAACAACTTTAAAATGATTGTAGAATTCTTAACAAGATAAGGTGCAGAGTAGATTACATTGTCTGGATGCCATAGATGGGAAGATATTTCCTTGGTTCATTCAATTTAACAAAAGCCCCAATTGACCATTATATGTGCTGTAAAGTTTCTTTATATTTGGTCTTTCCAGGACGCCTTAACAGAGTTTGAGGTTGTAAATATGGAGGGGAAGACTTCAGAAGCCTTGACCGTATGTACCAAACTTTTCCTGACACACTTTATGATGAGTAGTTTTCCAGGAACTGATTTTTTTTGCATGTCCAAGTGATTGTTTTGAGTAATTTCTTTAGGTTCGATTCAAGCTTTCCTCTTTACGGCCCTGTCCTCAATATTAGGATCATGTCCTTGATGTGGTGACTCACCAACAAATATAATGCTGGTAGCTTCAGCCTGAGTCAGCCAGGGGAAAGTCCAGGATTATTACTGACTAGAATTACACAGCTGATTCACTCAATCACTACATCCTAGAGGATGTGATGATAGGACACTTTGCCAAAATAGGGCAGGCACAAATGTCTAAACCTAATTTGTTGAAAAGCCTCTCGGATCTTTAATGCCAAAGCCTGTTTTGGAACAGTTTCCATTCTTGTGTACATCTGGGTAAAGACTTTATTTGTTGTAGTCTGTGAGGACCATTTAAAATGAAACAGGACAAACTGGTTATACTTTTGAGATAAATCAGCTGCTGCTTTTTATAGACATAGTCGCACAATGACTCTTCAAGTAGATGTTTCAGTCTCATGCTTGTCGAAATACATAAGTAGTCGCTCACCCACTGAGTCATCTTGAGAGGAAGCACTGACTGACGGGTCACCTGTGTGGGATTCTCCAGGCTGGGTCAGCGGCTGGAGTAATCCCCCCCCTGCCTCAGGAGAACAACGAGCTGGCGAGCCAGCTGAAGAGGCTGGAGAGCTCCTTCAGCATATTCGCAGAGGAGTCCAACCCCAACCAGCTTCTGGCTCACCTCGGTCGCATGGCTGTGGAGTTTCACCATCTCTCCTCTAAAGTCCAAAAGAATGAACAGAGGACCTCGCTGCTACAGGTATGTGACACATCAACTGGAACACACAATTAGATATGCTAAAGTAAGCATCAAGCTTATGAGATTGAAACAACTACAAGATGCCTACATGGTTGTACATTTTTACTTGAATTGTTGTCATTAAATGAATATAATTATTGTTTTAAAGCCATTCACAGGCTGTTATTCATCAAATGCAGAGCGGCCTTATGACATGCCACATTTTTTACATTTGTCTGTATCAAAATGAACAGTCTATGTGTTGGCTTGTGAAAGTTACAAGCTGTCCTCCATTCATTGAATGTATTTGTAGAACATAAAGATAGACTCAAGTTAATTATATTCACTTGTATAATGGAAGTCATACCTCTTTGCTCTGAATCTTGGAAGCTTGCTACACCAGTGTGTGGTGTCATAAATGGTGGTCTGTGAAGCTGATGTGCCAGACATGGACATAAACAACTAGAACTGCCACCAGTAGTTGTGCTACATTGTAATTTTAGCTGTAAACAAAATAACTGCTAAGACACATTTCAGTGACATGTCAGAGTACTTTGAGCAAAGGTAAAGCAGAAGTCTAAAGCTATGACACTACTTCTGAAAAGTTCAGGATTGAATTGTTAAATTGATTATCATGTGGGTTTTTGTGCCACAGTGGGAGGCATTTCCTCATCAATCTGCAGATTAGATACTCCAACATGGTTTTCACTCAGTGCCCTTTGCACTGTACCATTGTCTCAAAGAAAGGGGGTTTTGCCTCCAGTAGAAGTGGACAAACAAATGTTAAATAATGATGTTATTGTACAGGATGATTCACAGTGTTGTGATCACTGTGTTTTTTTGTGCTTTAAGACTCTGTGTGAGCAGCTCAGACAGGAGAACAATGAGCTTCGAAAGAAAATGGAAGAGGATCACGATGTCAGGAATCGAGACCTGGAGCAGCTGAGGTAATGTTTTCCTTCTCTCTTAGTATGACTTGGCTTTGGGTTGCTTCTGCTGGAGGAGTAATGTAATAGCTGGTGGAACTGAAAAGAAAAGAGATCTGTTGTAAATTTCCCTCCAGATACCCAAACAATACAGACTCTTCCCATTCCTTTGTTGTTGTTTTTAAATAAAATAACTTTCTGTTTGAATGTAGAGTAAATCAACCCCTGGTCACTTTTTAATCTTTAAGCTTCAATAGTTTTAACTTGGTTGTTGAAATTTGACCATGCTTTCACTTTTGAAGGGGAATTATTCCACCGCTTTCTGTAGGCGTCACTGTTCTCAGTTGGTTCTGTAGGTTCTTCCCAAAGGACATCCTGAAGCTGTACCAACACTTCAAAAAAACTCTGGGAAGGGAGCTCACTGACCAGCACTGTTACTTTCATTTCTTACCGCTTCAGACAGGAGAATCACAAACTCAAGGAGCTTGTAACAGGAGCAGGAGCAGTGCCATCAGCTGCGGCAGCGTCTGACACTGAAGCTCCAGAGGCCAAAGAGGAGCCTGTGAAGGAGGAATCCGCCGTGAGACCGAAGATGGAGACCAGCACGCCACAGAAGGTAGTAACATTTGAAATGCAGAGTGGGCCATTTTTAGATTCTGTACAGACATACGGTACACTTTGACACTTTTTACATATTTAACTTTATTATAAAACTGTTAAAGAAGAGTTTTCTTATTGAATTCAAACATACATTTAATTTCTTAAAAACACGTGATCTGGAGTTGCATTTGTGGATTTGGGAATGTTTTGTGTGCTCGCAGAGTGGAAAATCTTCGGAGAAAACCCCAACCAAACCTTGTGATGTTGAGGTGTATGAAAAGAAGATCAAGCTTTTGGAGAAGCAGAGAAAGGATGTGAGTCTTTTCTTGCTCTTACTGCTCATCCTCTTTTTTTTGTACAGGGGAAAGTCTCTGTGTATTTTGTTTCCTATATATTTGATGTCGTTTGTTTCACTTTCGGGCACTGCTTACAGGTCCTGGAGGTGAACAAGCAGTGGGACATTCAGTGGAACTCCATGAAGTCACAGTTTGAACAAAAGGTAAAGTAATGACTTTACAGCTGTGATGACGGGTGTGGGAAGACGTCACACTCTACCGATGTGGGGCTGTTGAATGAGAACAATATGCCTACCTAATAATTGGCCCCCAAAAATAGGCCAAAGTCAACCCTGTGTCTAATAAGTAAAGGTTAAACAAAATCGCAATTAAGTATCTGTGGCTGTTTGGTCAAACACTAAGACTTTTGCCAGGTTTACACATCAGAAAGTAACTTTAGTGTTTTCAACCATCTGAGTAGAAGTTTATTTTTAAAAATGATGTAAACTACGGGAACACTACTAAACACTTAACTTTTAGAAGATGCCAAATCCCCTGTGTTTAACATTTTCCTCATGCATTCAGTCAAACCAAAGCAAATTTTATTATCGACTCTTTTTAATACAGCAAATTTTATGCCGCCCAAAGTGCCTCCCACAGGTAAAACCAATAACTAAAATCTATACAGACAAAAAAAGAAATTTGAAAAAAAAGAACTGTTCAAAAACAATAAATCAACTTATAAACTTAGGTCATTAACACAACAGATGAAGTCTTTTTCATACAAATGAAATGACAGATGGCAAGTATTGTGTAATTTGGAAATATTTTTGAGGAACACAGGACTCTTGATGTTTGCAACCGTTTGTGGTGAAGCAGCTGTGTGTGTTTGTGTATGGAGTATTTATATACTTATATATGTATGTATATGTATTGTATGTGCGTGTGTGTGTCTCTGTGTGCATGTCCAGTGGAAAAGGTTCAATCTTGCAATAGCTTGCTATCTGAAGACATACTCACCACAAGGCCTGTCACACCTCAGTAAGAATTCCCCTTCACCTCTCTGGTACCCGCCGACTTCCTGCTGTGGTGCAGTCAGAGGGCAGCAGAGACACACAAATGTGCACACTCTCACACTCATACTCACACACCTACGCGTGTGCACACCCACAATCACAAACAAACCTACATTCACACTTTGTTGAGACAGAGACACCATGCAAGCTTGGGTTTAAACCGCAGAAGCCTAGATAGACCCATTTGCGTCACTCGGTTTGTTCATATTTTACAAAAAAAAAACCAGATCTGTGTGTGTTTGCAAATGTGTCCTTGTAGCTATGGCTTAGTTTATTGTTAGATAACACAATTTTAACACCTTTCCAAAGATGGAGATGTCATCACTGAATCACAGTTTTTTGTCTTTGTTTTACTTTGTGTTTAAGAATTTATTTTTCATTTTGGAGCTTTGAATATCACCCTTGTTTTAAAGGCTCATATTTTTCTTTAGATCACAGACCTCAGACAAAGGCTGGCTGAGTCCCAGAAAACTGTGCTCGAGCTGGAGGCAGAGCGGGAGCAGAGGCAACGCGACTACGACAAGAAGCTGCTGCTGGCCAAGTCCAAAATTGAAAATGTACAGGTAAAGAAAGGCACCAAACTTAGCTGACACAGCAGAAATATACTGTATGTCTCAGGATTGCTCAAAGAAAAGAGCCCTCATAGTTTGGGGTGTGTTATTTCAGGGAGAGAAGGAGTGTCTGAACACGGAGACCACTGAGCTGAAGCAGAAGATTCGCTACCTGCAGGACCAGCTGCTGCCTCTGAGCAAACAGAGGGAATACCAGGAGAAGGAGATCCAACGCCTCAACAGGGTGAGTGTGGAAGAGAAAAAAAATGTGAGAGAGATGGATATCAAACACATTTGCATGTGTGAAATAACTGCGGTGTCTGACCTCAGGCTTTAGAGGACGCCTTAAACCTGCACACCCCGTCAACCTCCCAACAACCACCTGGCCAGGCTAACTTTGCTGATGCAGCAAATAACCTGAAGAAACAGGAGCTGCTCACTCAAATCGCTGTACTAAAGGAACAGGTGGGAAATCCAGCAGACATCTCACAATATGTATGCAGTTACATATGCAATCCTTCAACTTGTCATATTATTGTTTTTTGCTGTAGGTGAAGATCTTTGAAGAAGACTTCAGAAAAGAGAGGAGTGACAGGGAGCGAATGAACGAGGAAAAAGAGGACCTGAGGCGGCAAGTTGAGAGACTTCAGGGTCAGATTACCAATTTGACAAATCAGGTAAGCTCTACATGAACTGCATGCTTTCCTGTATGTGGCATGATTAGGAAACTACAGTTAAGTGTTGGTCTCTTGTACTGACTAAAAAAAATCTCCATAATGTTGTGTTTTATATCAATGATTGTTGTGTGTTTGTGTTTCAGCTTCATCAGGCACAGAACGAGTGTCAGAGAGAGCGAACAGAGCGGTGTAAGCTGGAAAGACTACAGATGCAGCATCACAAACAGGTACTGGCCGCAGCTCAGGTCTGAGCCGGGTAGTGTTGCAGACATTTTGAAATTTTAGATGAAATGTTGCCGTCAGCCTGGATAGGTGAAATGATTGTTAAAACAAGAACAAGGCCTTTAGTGAAAGTTGCTCCTCCTAGCCTTTTAGAAGTAGGGTTTAGGAGAATGATAGGTCTAAATGCAGAATAGCACCCCCTTGTGACGTTATACAGTCACTTAAATGCTTACTGTTCAAAGTTCACACTGGACAAATCAATACTCCTGGACAAGAGCCTCACTCCGGCTAGCTTGTTTGTCAGTGCAGTCCGGATCAACAGGTGGAACATTAAATCTCCTCAGTGGGAGGCAGCTGCAGTGTGCAGGGTTGAAGGTCAGCAGTGGCTCATGCCATGTCAGGGCCCCTGTGCTCGCTGAGAGTAGCAGCCGTGCACTGATTGGGGATCACGTGTGTACTTGTGATCCCTCGTAGGGGCAGCAGCAGGAAAGACGTACCTCAGACCCCACGTCAGGCTCAGTGAACGGCCCGCTGAGCCCTCCCTACTGTGGTCCCTTTGTGCAGGTGGGACCGCAGGGCCTTGAGGGCTGGCCCGTACACTTCCCTCCCCGGATGCCCAATGCAGCAGGCGCCACAGCCGCAGCCGCCGCAGCACCGCCCCCTGTACGAGACTTCCAGCCTGTTACCCCGGTAAGGGTCCTCTAAGGCCCCTCTGTCTCTGTCTCTGGAGTGACTCTGCTTCACTGAGGAAACAAGGCTCTTTTCTCTTTCCTCTTCTCCCCTCTTCTTTTGGGAGGAACAAGCAGATGTAATTAGGTCTGACTGAAACTTAGCCTAGCCAATCAGCTGTATTCAGTGTGGTTACGGCAAAGACTTTAGGGCTGATGGTTGTAAAAACTATGTATAGTAAGTGATCTGATCTAAGATGATGCTTCTCTTTGGTTAGGGTTTTCCTTGGCAGTCATCATTCCCACAGCCTAGAGGGGCCAGAGCAGTAGGAGAGAGTTCAAGACCACCACCAGAGAATGCAGGTATGGTACCACCAGTAAATTGAAAGACCACAGTTTCTACACCTGTAACATACGGCTGCATTTACTCTGATCAAAACCAACAATGTGTTTAGAATAATGGTCAGTATTGATTTTTGACAGAGCATACATGTTGGATTAAATCAAATCTTGCTTTGGTCTTTTCATGATACTTTGCAACAAATAGAATATTGCCATCAGCAAATCTTTGATTTGGTTGTAAGATGGTACAACACGTTTTGGATTAATTTCAAATGTAAAGCGTGAAGCAGATAACTTTGTGAGTGTGAAGATAACAGTTTTGTTCTGCTGTGCGTCTGTAGATCAGTCAGCAGCTGCGGCGGCAGCTGCAGCCGCAGCAGCAGCCGGGTTTGGAAAAAGGGAGCGACAGAACATTGATCCTGGAAAGCACTAAAGCATCACTGTACCCACCTAAAGGAGTCTGGGTAGTAGCATGAAAATCAGTTTTTGAGTTGACAAGGTGTGATTTGATCTATAATTTTCCTACTGAACTGTAGATATCCTATTGTAATGTTGTTTATACTTGCGTTTTATAAGGCTATTTGTGAAACACTTCGCTATTCTGATTATATATACATGACATAATTTTGTTTTTTGTTTTATTTTCTATCAGGAACTGAAGTCATTTAGTAAATAGGTTGGGAAACTTCACATTGTTCTTTTTTTCAGAAAAATAAACCTTTTGTGATTGTCTCTCTGCAAATATGTAACAACTTGACACTTACTTTGTTACTTGTAGAGTTACAGGAAGCCATTCCCCAATATGACTAAGGAAACATATACTCATTCCAACAAAGAATGACTATATTGGTACATTGAATCATAGGACTTACAATGTGAATGTTAATTGATTTATGAAGATTCCTGCAGTACCATCGATGTTATAGGACTGTCCCATTGCGTGTAACTGTTCAAAAGTGGTTGTTGAAATACAAAAATTTTGGGAAATGAATTTTGATGGTATCATACCAAAAACATGATTGTGATTATTGATAATTTATTTATAACTATTGACTACGTGTAAATCATTGTCTTTAGTAATGCTGTTCTTTCTATGTTGTTAGTGTAATCCCAATATATTGTAGCTATTGACATTGTATGTTTGTATCAGACACAATACACAATGCACACAACATACACACCTTTATTTCTCCATGATGATGGACCTAATCTCATTAAACACAACACTTCTTCTCGACCACAATTGATTTGATGATTTGACCACTCATTCTGATATTCATACTCATTTTACTGCATCCTGTACCGTCACTCACAGTTCAGCCCCTACATTCACTATCAGAATTTACAGCTGCGATGAAGGTCTTCCTCCTCATCCTTTAACTTTGAGTTGTAATCAGTGCAACTATTACACCCAGTGCTGCTAAAGCAACAGAAAGAGGAGGACTTTCATTGGAGTACAAAGGCCTTAGAATCAGTGTTACAGCAGTACAGCCGCTCCTCAAGGAAAACTCTGCCAGAGTGTCTGGCTTTGCTCCCTGTCCACTTCAACAACCAGCAATCCATGCCGTGCCGACTGACCTGTGACCTGCTGTATCACTGAGTCAAGAGCCCTGAACAGTCACAGGATTCACACCTCCAATAATGTGTTACCATTTAAAAAAAAGGCAGATTAATCTCAACCCAAGCCGCTGTTTTAAATAAATACCCAATAATATATTTATCAGGTAGTCAGATGAAGGGCTCCAAATGTGAAAAAGGCTCCATTTATCAAATAAGTTACTAAGTTACAGGGAACAAAATCCTGATGGGTGAAAGCTGAAATGAGGAATTAGCGGAATTGCACTTTGAAAGGTACGCTGTAATTACTGGCAGTTGTATTTTCTTGGTTTCTGGCCCTTTTTTTTTTTTGCTGTAGGCAAAAGCACATGTGAGACTTTTTGTATTTGACTGGCTTAATAAATCTATTCTAAATGTCTGCTAGTATCTCACCCTGCTTATTTCTGCCCATGTTTTGTCCATTTTTATTGCAGGACAGAAAAGTTGGGGACAAGTTTGCTTCATCGTCTTCACATTTTGATGAGATGACGTCCATGGTGTGATGCGTTTCTGGGAAACAAACACGTCAACACATCAGTGTGTTCTCAGTGATTTATTGCAACTATTTGACATTTAGGCAGTAACAGTTAACAGGTCCTGGGATGGGAAGATGACATGACACTGTGGGATGCAGGGCAGCCTGAATGCACTGAAAAGCCAGCCTGAACCACACGTTCCAACGAGGCTCCACAGAGTTCCTGTTTTCAAGCCTCCTCTTCATATAACATGCTACCTTCATGTACCAGAAAACTGTTAACTTTACTCTCTACGCTCTACCTATATGCTAATAATTAAGCAGACTTAACATGTTACTTCATTAGATGGAAAGTACTCTAATTAAAAACATCTTGCGTGTACAGTTTGAGAAGGTATTTGCGGATATCAGCTTGGATCTCAGAGACGTTGACACTTGGGTGCCACCTCATCACCGGCTTCCCGTCTGGCCCAACCAGAATCTTTTCAAAGTTCCACTTGATGTCGCTGATTTTTATAGGCTCCCACAACAGTCTATCTTTTGAGGCGAAGGTGTCTCCAACCGGAGGGCAGGAGCTCTGCGTGACAGGAAGCAAATGATTATAATGAGAGAGGAACAAAGTTTGTGCTCTGTTGACTGAAAGACCTCCACTTTACTGATTCTGTATGTGTACAGGATCTGCTCCTCAACACAGCCAGTTTGATAGGTAAACTAATCATTTGCATTACAGTAAATCAACTCCTTATTTTCAGTACCTTACAGCAAACCTTATGGAAGTGTTTTTCAGTGGCTACAATCAAACCAAACAGCTATTCATAGCTTTTTATCTATTAAAAAATACCTCATTCAGTTTGGCTGTGAGTATGCTACTCTACTTGGTATGAGCAAGTTAATGTAGTATTAATTTAACAAGTGAGTGCGACATCAGGTCATAGTGAGTACTTCTCTGAAAGGTTGCTGGAGAATGGATTTAGTAATAATCTTTGTAATTAAAACAACCACAAAACAGGCCATCTCTGTCAAAGCAGTATAAATTAAAGTCTTTGCACACTTTCCAGGTCGACTATGATGTACCTTGAGGAAGGTGAAAACCTCTTGCTCGTCTTTTCCATTCACGTCACCTTTCTCAAACAGCAGGAAGTTTGGAACAAATCCATTGCCTGGTCTCACATATCTGAAATCCAGAGAGAGGGCAGCTTATCAGTAGATGTTTCTGTGAGCGCTGAGTTTCCTGGCAGCTGTCCTAGATTCAATACAAGCTGACCAAAGCCCCACAGTGTAGTGCCACAACTTCCCTATATATCTAAGATGAAACTGGACACATTAAATATATGGGTGCTAGAGGGGCCGCTAGCTGAAAACTGATCTTACTGCCAAAGGATGTTCTTCTTTGTTAAACTAAGCTTTGCTGATTGACAGGGGGATTTACCTTTTATTGCAAATTCCCCTCTATATCCTCCTTACAAGATTCTTATGTTACACAACATCACAATATATCTACTGTGTACTACGAGCTTGTGATTCCACATTAAGTAATTCTCCGGTTTCAAACCTTTTTCGGAGGGAAGAAAAAATCCAGATTCCTGTTCTGTTATTGTAACACACTTTCAACTTTCCAAAACACTGTTTTTAGAAAATAGTTTTTCACTAATATTACTCTGCTCTGTCCTCACTGTTTGAGTATTGTGACAGTGTGAGTTTTTAAAATTGTTTTACTTAAGACGTGAACATTTCTCACTTTAAACCCGGCAGAATTTCATGTTTTTGTCCCGGTTCCTGCCCCCCAAACTGATTGCAGGGAAAGCCGAGAATCGTGAGTCCAAGATGTCTCATATTTTCGTGTAGTGCATTCAGTTCTAAAAAGAGAAAGAAATGAGCATAATGTCTTCATGTGGAGAAGCTTGTTTTTTATATAGCATCACAAAATACTGTAGTGCTGCTTGTGGTGCCGTTTCTTACCCACATACTGATAGGTGTATCCTCAGTATGTGGCCACGTTGATGAAGAGGACACTCTTGCCGATGTAGTCTCTGAAGTTCACAGTGTGACTACCGTTTAGAGTCTTCGCATGGTATTTATATATGGTGCCATCAGTGGACGAGTCACACTGCTGAGGACACAGAACAGAACAGGTTATATTTGTTTTCACTGGTCAACAACCAGCTTTCGTGCAGTATCTGTAGCCAGGACCAACTTTGTATGCCTAACAGCAGAGGCGTTCTGTACAAACTTATCCTGCAGGATCTGATATACCCGCCTCGTTCTTGTGGATTTGCATCCTTACAACCCTCATTTTCCAGCCAATAAAAGGCCTTCACCTGGATTCCACCTCTTCATTTCCACAAATGTTTGACCAAGGACAATGTCTTTTAACGGTTTAACCTTTAACCTCAAACACGTGTTGTTGGTTTGATGTGTTGTTTATGAAAGTATACGAGTAGTGGATAATAGAACACCACTGACAGCTGATTCATTACTCATGATGAATTACATGAACTCTAAAATCATTTCACACAAGAGGTTTATACACACACACACACATATATATATATATATATATATATATATAATATATATATCTGATTATTATATATATATATATATATATATATATATATATTATACATATATACACATATATATACATATATATACGACTATCTCTATATATATGAATATATATGTTATATATTGTGGTGTTGTAAAAATGATGGATTGTAATATTTTAGGGAACAGTTTGGGGCAGTAAACACATTTTGTTGACATTGTACTTGATAGACATGACTCTAAAATGTATTTAAATGTGGGAATATGGTAATTTAAATAAGGCTGCTAACTTGCTGAGTGAAATGTTTCCGGAAAAACAAATAATTTAAATGTTCTGAGGCAAGCTGAACAAAGGTACAAAGTAAACAGTGTACCTTGTGTATTTGTTGTTTGAACATTTGTAAAACAAATACCAGGAGATTGATAAACAAATGAAACTGAAACTTGGAGATGGATCAAGGACAACTACCATCTGCCTTCATACCTCTGTTGTTCAGACGTGGGAAAGACCACAGATGTCTGCCTGACTATAACTCAAGTCCAGTGTCAACAAAGAAGGTAAATATTGCTCCCAAAGAGTCAGAGGCACTAACTACCTCACTAACTAACAGCATTGAGAAAGCATGTGTATTTGAGGCCATCTTTTTACAATTTTTAAACATTTCCAAACTTACAATTCAAGGATTTGTTAATAACATAGGCCCAGTAAAAAAAAAAAAAAGGGAAAAACAGCAGGTGTTTACATACATTTATCCTACACTGCAAAACTCAAAATCTTACCAAGTGAAATTGTTTCATTTTTAGTCAAAATGTCTTATCCCATTTGATTTAAGATACATTTACTGAACAAGTAACATTTGAGCAAGATAGAGGGACTTGCTTTAAGACAATGCATCTTAAATATCTTGTTAAGTCAAACAATCTTGAAATGATCTTGTTTTGAGTTGAAATTTAGAAGAGACAAGGTATATTTTACATCATACATTTTTCAAGCTGAGATCTTATTTGTAGAAGACAGATCCTATTGATTTAAGACAAACCCTTTACTTTATTTAAGTAAATGCATTTTATTGGATAATCTATCAGAAAACAGCTCCATTAATAAAGAAAGAAATAAAGAAAGTTGTTTGTTTAAGGGTGGGTTACAGTTTTCAGGCACTGTTTCTTCTAAATCAGATAAAAAATATACATCCTCAAACTACATGCACACAATGAAACACCTACTTTAGAGCATAGCTGGCTTATCCTAAAAAACAACATGACTGAATATTAGTATATCCAGCTAACTATGGAGGAGACATTATATCTCAAAATGCTCAAATTAAACTTTGTAATCTAATTTCAAGTACAAGATGGTCTTAAACCTAGAAAAGTGCAGCTGTAATACAACTAAAATTAAAGTGAATATATCTCAAATGAAGAAATTGACATGAAATTTATTAGTACAAAAATCTTTTTTGAGTTAAAAAATACTAATTGTTAGCATTCCTGGCTTATGCTGAGAAACAAGCTTAAAAATACTGGTAAAATATTGCTTAAAATAAGTTTTCCCTGCAAATTTTAAGATCACAGTTTCTAAATATTACATCTTATTTTAAGAAATCTTACCAAGCACATTTTCACTTGTTCTATTGGCAGATTTTTTTACTTATTCAAGGTAAAAGTACCTTCAAATAAGTTTTTTTTTCTTGTTTTTGGAGAGGCAATTTTCCAGTGTAGCCCACACAAACTTGTCGTGTAGGGATTATAATCCATGGGTACATGAGCAAAAAAAGAGGTAAAGATATTATAGTGACACAATCAAACTGTCTAGTGCAACTCGTATAAAATCCTGACGTCATGTCAAAATGGTCAGGAGTGAGACCAGAAAAAGGGAGAAAGTGACCAGCAGGTTTTTTCTTAAGAAACAACAGGTGTGATCAGCCACAGCAGTGGGTTGTGATTAGTCATTTTGTTTCACTTTATCATCTGCAGTGAACATTTAAGTCAACAGTGATAACATTATAGTCTCTAACAGGCATACAGGTTACAACTAGGCTAATAAAGTTTCGGGTGTACATTACCAACATTGGTACAGCTCGATTAAGGTAAACGCACATGCAATTGATGATGCATCTTAAACCAGCGGCGTCAACAGGTAGCCCGCAGTATCAGGCTGCCACGTGCGTTCTTATCTATCTACCTGTGGTGTAATTTGGAGGAGTTTTGCGTGTGATATGAACAGGTGGCCTACCTGTGTGAACTGGGTTCCGGCGGTGGAGGTGGAGGGTCTGAGCAGACCGAGCAGCAGCAGCAGTAAGCACGACCACATCATGCCGTCTGTCTGTTGCTCCCTTTGGATGAATTAAGTCCTTTGGCTCAAGCGGGAGGGGGCGCACGGCTGTCTCAGATGACGCCCTCTGCTGACGTAACTGCAACGCCAGGCCTATTAATGAATGAACGCATGAATGGATGAATGAGTGAATGAATACAGTGGGCTGATATAGTACATACGTTTATAACACTCATACATAGGCACTCATATAACGACATGACACATTTTACTTTGCTAAAGCTCTCTATGGGATCAACTAGGATTATAATTTAAGAGGGAAATTAATATTATGATGATGAGTGTTCAGACCACAATGAAAAGCTTTTGTATTTCAATCTGTGGAGTAAAACTGTGGAACAGACTCAACATGGAGCTACAGCAATGTCAGAACATAATCCAGTTCAGGAAGAGGTATAAAGAAGTACTTTTCAAGAGGAACAAGGAGGAAGACAAGTGTTGAGAATCATGAGGGGTTTGCTTTTGATTGTAGGTGTAAGTATGAAGATAGGAGATGAAGATTGTTTTGTGGGAATGCTCTCATATAATGCAAGAAAATAGTGAATAAAGGGTAGGATTAGATAAGTTTTAACTTCTTTCTACTCCTTTTCGTACATGTAAACTAAAATTTTTCAGTGCTTGCTAATGGAACTGATTGATTTTGTTTTTTGTATAACAGTTTCTTCTTTTTAACTTGTATGGTTTTTTTCTATTTTACTTTTACATGTTCAAAATAAAGACATCAAATCCAATCAAATAAAAAAAATTTAAAAAACTATCGTTTATTTAGACATGAATGGCATGTCGAGGCGCCGCCCCCTTGCTGGCGACTCTGTCACCTGTGTCTGTGATCTGTTCCTCCACGGGGGATTAATAAAGTTCTCTAATTGAATCTAATCTAATGAGTATTTGGATGCAAACAAATAACATAGCCTATATTATTTTTCCAATAAAGATAATCTGCCAAAAATGAAAGAAAATAATTTGATAAGGCCTCTGCATAGAAGCTATAGACGCAGAGCTTTTTGCGGTAATGGCGGCAAATCCTACTATGGGCTTTTAATTTAAAAGCCCATAGTGGGATTTGAACCCAAAAGGATCAGATTGAAAGGTAGCAGGCTTAAAAAAAAACGCTTCTGAGGCAAAATATCCTGTAAAAAGTGAACATTGATTCTGACACAAAAATGTGAACATTTTCCGTTTGAAGCGAAGAAGACCTGCTGCTTTTTCATCTGAGGTCAGACACCTGAATCCAAGACCTGAGGATGTCATAATGTAGACTACACCATAGGAGTATTAGGCTACATTACATGTGTATCCTTCAAAATATTATTTTTTTTTTTCCATCTCCTCTTCCATTTCTTCAAACTCAGTTCAAAATTTGTGCAGGGACTCAACTTAGTAGTAGTAATAGAAACAGAAAATGACATCAAGCTGTTGAGTTCTGTCCAATCAGAAACAAGTGTTGTCCGTACTCTTTCCGTTTTCTGAAAAGTTGTTGTGTTTTCTGTAATGTCTTTGTGTTTTGTGAAATGTTTGTGTTTTACCCTTCAGGGTCACTGTAGTAAACACACATAAACAACATTCTTGAGACTGAAAAGAAAAAAATTGGAAAGTAGAGAAAATAGGCTAATAGGGTCTGTTAGAGTGAGATGTTTGGCTCAGTAGAATCCTAATAAATACAAAATTACATGCATCACTCTCCCTAAAAACAGGACAAAGTGTTGGTTTTATTTTTATTCATGGATCATTTCTTCCCTCCTGGATGAGCTGTTGCCATGGTGAGCTGGCCATGTGCCCTGTGGGTGGCTGACAGGCCTCTTTCCAGTCCTGTTAGAGCACTTGATGTACTGTATGTCGCAGTGTTCAGTTTTAATCTGTATTGTCTTATTGCACCCAAGAAATTAAAATAGACCACCCTCATCCCATTTTACTTCACCTCAGGATTCAAGGAAATTGTTCGAAGATAACATAATCATGAAAAAATATATGTGCTGTGAACTTTGTTGAAAGTTGTCTGCATCTGGGATCTAGCTTAGCATCATTACAGTCTGGATAAGTTATTCAGCCCCCGTCCCAACTTCTATTGCTTCCTCATAGGCAAACATCCATTCACACAGTTGTCTCTCAAGATCTCCACTTTTTTCTCCTGTCATCTAAGGATACCAAAGTTTTTCACCCCATGAAAACGAGTTATCCCATCTTTAGATAACCTAACCTTTTCCCCTTAAAATAAGATAAATTATTGAGGATCTACGGAAAAAAAGGCTGATCACTGTGATAGGCCAATCCTCTGCATGCCATGCTGACAATGCCAATTAGGGAAGTTAAGCCTATTTCTGTGTTTGTTTTGTGCTTTTGAAATGTGGCGATAAGATTTGTGATCATATGACGTTAATCGAGAGATTAAGAAAATCATATATTTATTAATTATCTGCAGGAACCAGAGAAATAAAATGTATGCATTTCTGTTTAGGGCTTCTGTACACCTGAGCATGATTCCAGCAGGCCATTTATCCATGTTGCAGTTAGCAATAGACCAACCAAACCGCATTGAGTTGAGTGATGGACAGTGGGAGTAGTTCCAGGACGCTGGCTCTAGTGTCCACCCCCTTGGAGATGTCATGGGCTTAATTTGACGAAACATTGAGGAAGGGAGGGTGCCCATTTGATAACCTGCAGAAACCACTCAACTCAATGCAAGGCCTCAGTCAAGATAGGTGAATTGTGGGAGGGAGGAATGAGAGCGATGCCACTGGTTCAAAGATGGTGCAGGGGATAGTGCCTGTGAAGTTGAGGCAGATGCGATAACCAATTGTATTTTTGGAATATTAGGAACCAGAGAAAATAAAATGTATGAATGTATTTCTGTTTAGGGCTTCTGTACTGTGGCCCTGAAGGACAAAACAAATTTACAAAAGATAAAACACTTTTACAAAGTTGGAGACAAATTAACATTTTGGAAAACATTTTTACATTTTATAAAACAAAATTAGATCAACAAAACACTTTTACCAAGGCCAAAACAAAATTTACATTTAAGGAAACAAATGTACAAAAGATGAAACACTTTTAAAAAGTTGGAGACAATTTTAAAAAGAGACAGAACAATTTTTAGTCTGACTCCGTTTAGTCGGAAACCGTTTAGCCTGAGGCTACGTGGTCTGAGGCCGTTTCATCTGAATTCTGACACATGCTGAAGGTTTTGAGGAGATATGATGAAGCTTTTCCGGAGACATGATGCTTTTTCATCTGAGGTCTGACACCTCAATCTGAGACCCAAGGATGTCCAAATATGTAAACCATGTCCATCTCCATTTGGTTTATCTCCATCAAAACAAACTACTTGACCCCTCACTCGATCACTTCCGGATCACTTCTGGTATTTGGTACATTCCCTTTCTGTAAAAATGAAATGTTAATTTGTTTCAGAAATGGTAAAAGTGTTTAATCTTTTGTAAATTTGTTTTCTTATTTGTAAATTTGTTTTGGCCTTATTTAAAGTGTTTTGCTGATGTAATTTTGTTTTATAAAATGTAAAAATGTTTTCCAAAATGTAAATTTGTCTCCAACTTTGTAAAAGTGTTTTATTTTTTGTAAATGTGTTTTGTCCTTTAGGGCCACCGTACTTCTGTACACTTGAGCATGATTCCAGCAGGCCATTTATCCATGTTGCAGTTTGACTGTGCACCACATGAGGTCGACATTGAACAAATTCCTTGTCTACACAGGCTAGACAACAAGCATCATTACCAGTGCATTACGAGTGCGTCCAGTCTCGGCTGCTCTGGTGAGAGATGGCGTCCCTTCTGCAGCCGGATAGAGTCATCTATCTGGTTCGTGGAGAGAAAAGGATCAGAGCCCCGCTATCTCAACTTTATTTCTGTCGCTACTGTAGTGAGCTTCGATCTCTGGAATGTGTCTCACGAGGTACGTGGGCGTTTTCCTGTAATACCATCGGTTTGCTCTTGCTAGCCTTTAGCTTGATGTAGTCAGCAGCTACTTTGTTGTTAGCCGGTTTGCTAGCAGCTTTGACAGGTAGGCGGGATTAGTCCTACCATCTCGCGCTCTGTATGGCCAGGCCGCCTGTCCATCAAAGCCGTCTCCACATCTAATTGGCTGACAGCGAGTTTACTTCCGCTTTACTTAGCAATGTGGCTAGCTCAGCATAAATAGGCCAACTAACGTAGCAATTTTTGGAGTTTGACGTGTAACTAGTTGGTGAATTCACAAATAAAGAGTATAAGGGCCATTAATCATATGTAAAAAACATTTGTTACCACATCTTACTTAACGTGTACACTGTAAACACCGTGATTGTTAACGTGGCTCACAGTTATGGACACCACACCCTTTGTGATTAAGATATTTAATCTATAGCATCTTCAAGTTTACTTCATGTTTTATTTAGACAGTCTCTTTAAACAAGTGATAACTGGCAGTTTATTTGATGAAGTTTAAATTCACCTCTTGCTAAACATCAAAGCTCATCTCCGTCATGGTACTGCACTTTCCAGTTCACTGCTAACTATGAGCTATTTCAAGATTCAAGACAGTAAGGACAATAGATATATAAACCTAAACACAAATCCAAAAGTTCTAAATAAAAATATCTGTACAAAGAAAGGTAAAGAAGTACTTTTAAAGATATGAAATAAGTTAACTTAGCCTAAGCCAGAGTGCACATGTAGTAGATGAATATAAAAATAAAATGTTATAGGGTAAATTACAATATTGCACATGGTTATGAAGTATTGCACCGGAAATCAAAGTATTGCACATGTATGTGATCAATCACAGGAGTCTCAGAGGAGAGGTTTTCAAACTTAGATACTATAATCTAGCAAGTAGGAAGTGAATGTAACAAGCAGTATAATATTTGCAGAATATGTACAGTTCAAATGACTCTGTCTGTCTCTGGTCATCAGGTGGATTCACACTATTGCCCCAGCTGTCTGGAGAACATGCCCTCTGCTGAGGCTAAGCTTAAAAAGAACAGGTGAGATTAATATGCAGATGCAAAAAGAAAACACATATCAGAGAACTCCAATTAGATTTATCATAAATACCTTTTAATGCATTCTTAATTTTTCTGTTCTCTACTGTAGATGTGCAAATTGTTTTGACTGCCCATGCTGCATGCACACACTGTCTACTCGAGCCACCAACATCCCAGCTCCTTTGCCTGATGATCCCACTAAGACAGCCATGAAGAAGGCCTATTATTTGGCCTGTGGCTTCTGCCGCTGGACCTCGAGAGATGTAGGGATGGCTGACAAATCCGTTGGTGGGTGATTACATAATGAAGACACATACATGTGGTCACTGCAGCTCCAAAACATATCAGTTAAAATAGGAACAAAACACAACATTAGCAATGAATTGTGTAATTTGTCCATGTCCAGCGAAAGTTACATTAACGATCAGGAATGTGGCTAGTTTAAATTAGTGATCATTAATGTGGCGAGTTAGGGAAGTTTTTATCTATTACAGTTGTTCCCTGCGGCGGTGTAAGTCTCATGTTTTGCTGAATTTTCTTCACTACAGCAAGCGGTGGATGGCAGGAGCCAGAAAACCCTCATACTCAGCGGGTAAGTTTTCCCCTGTGGTCAAATTATTTTCTCTCGAGCTGCTCACATGTTTCCTGATCACACATGACTTGGTTTTGTATAGATGTATCTCTGTGTAAGCAACACCCACACATAGCCTGCCAGAGGCAGAAAACAAACACAATGGATGCCTAAGTGTCTGATGACACACTTGAGACTCAAATAAAATCATTAATGCCTGTAAACATTCTTTCATTAACTAGGTAAACGTTCAAGTCAGGTTTTAACTCTTATTGTTACACAGTTTGTACTTTTGAACCTTGAGCTAATGTAATACATATTGTACTTGATTTTACTTATGCATTTTCTGTCTGAAAACGATTATTCACAGGAAATATCAATTTTGAAGGTATAATACCCTTTCACAGGGTGTTGTGCATCTTCACCTAAAAAACACTGTGTGGTGGTGCACAGCATTTTGATTTGATTTGACATTGATAAACCATCTCTGAATGACAGTTTTACCCCCTACAGATCAACAAGCTGATTGAGTATTACCAGCAGCTGGCTCACAGAGAGAAGCAGGAGAGGGACAGGAAGAAACTGGCCAGAAAGAAGACAATGCATGCCTCTGGCTTTCTCGGTACTCAACTCCCTTTGAGCCTGGTTCAGCCACTGCAGTGATTTCTAAGCTTTTTCTTTAACCTTTCTAAATGCCAAACCTCTGTTATGTCACTTTAACACCCCACAAAATATGCATGTACTGTAAGAAATACCAAGAGTCAACAATTACTTGCCTATGAAGGACAGAGGTTCTGCCTGAATTGTAATTAATTATCGCCAACATCATACACAGGCACTGTGCCACAGAGAGTTGTATTGATAAGCTGATCTTTCACCAAATCAGGAGGGACAACTCATTGTACTGTTTTTGTTGGAGTGCAAGAGTGGACACCATGTCTTATACTACAATCAGGTGAATTTGATATTCTTCAAATGAAATTTAAACATGTTCAGGTTGCTTTTAAAAAGTTTCTCACACTATTTACATCAAAAACAAAAGAAGTACCTACAGATCAATATTGATTAGAGAACACTCAAATTTAGTATTCCTGTCTGGACATGGTCTTAATGCTTCCTAAGCTTTTTTGGCTCATGCTTACACATCCTGAAACTTATCTTCCTAATGAATATTTAAATTAATCTAAAAACCGGTGCTGCAATGTCCTGCAGTTGTTTTCCATCACGGATGCATTTCTGTTGCTGTTGCATGTCACCAGATGCCACTAATGTTTGCTTAATCACTTCTGTTTCACCTGGTTCTTTGTTTCTCTCTTTTCCTTTGCTTATGCACTCTGACATTTTGGTTTTTACCCCCCAGCAACACACTATTCATGTGGTGGTGAGTTGTACTTTTCACAACTTGGGTAGTCTCGTCTTTACAGTAGCACTGTCCGTTCTCCGTCTCGTTTCTGTCTTATCTGCTACTGAGCGACCTCACAGATCACATGAATGTCTCCTTGGGTACAAGAGACTGAGATCCACTTAACAGGAGCCTTTTTGTTGGTTAGAGGGAGAGGGAAAATAGAGGACTGTGTCACCAGATTATAAAATGACTCGCACTAATTTAGCATTGAAGCTTCAGTCTTATTGAAATGATCCTCTCACAGCATCCTGCAGGAAGGCTCTTGTTAGCGTTCCTTACCATAAGATACATGGAATTGTTTTTGGCTTGTCATTTTCTTAAACGTTAGACACCATTTCGTGCCTTTTTTCTTATAAGTTCTTTTAGATCCCCTTTTGGGTGTAGGTCTTGTCTTAAAGTAGTCATGTAGGAACATGGTTGTAGATTAGACAATTCAATAAGCTCAGAATGCCTGATCTTGTTTTTACCCTTAAATTCATTTAGGAAAAATATGGACTTGGAACCAGACTACAGAGGCAGAGATCTGGAGCGCCCATATCAAGTCTGGCTGGCCTTTCGTGAGTGATCTTCTGTTATTTATTAGGAAATACTGCTACTTTTGACTCAATCATTTTTTGATTTGAAGCATACGCCTTGTAATTTTCCATGTTTCACTCCAGTGTTGACACTTTGTGTACAAGAACTGTGATGAGGACTAAAGTGAATTGATTGTCTTACCTTCAAGCGGACTTTCTTTTGGTTATTTCAATGTGCCATGAAAATCTATTTGTGGAGCCTTGAAAATGCACCGACTATATGAAGTCAATCAATCAATCCACGTGAACAGTTCACCTCTAAAGAGAGCATTTTTACATTTCAACACTTCTGGAATTGACTGGCAAAAGGTGATATACCAACAAAGAATGTGGTGTAGTCCAGTAGTATAAATGTAGGTTGGTTTTCCTGTCTATAGACCTTGGTGTCTTGCACCTCTGAGTTATTCAAGTTGAAAACCTTGAGAATTTGAAAGGTGAAAATGAACATTATCAACCAAGTCAGTACATAATAAGTGGCCAAGCCTGAAAATAATCAGTGCCTGTGTGAGATCATTTGTAGTGAATTTACCAAAGCTCCCAAAATCACCTGGGGCCTCATGTACAAAGGGTGCATATGCACAAAAATGCGGCGTACGCTCTTTTTTAAAGCAAAGTTCAGATGTATCAAGAGTGAAATGACCGTGGAAATGTGCGGTGCCTCATGCCAACTTCATGGCTGGCGTACGCACGTTTCTACAGCTGTTGGTCCTTGCGCACAGATTCATATGTCTGGATATTTTTGTGCGTACAACGTTTTGAGCGTATGCCATGTTTCAGTAGGAAATCCACGCAAGTCTTTGTACATGAGGCCCCTGGACTCTTTAGAATTTGTTGTAAATTATAAATGGTGCCGTTGGTGTGAGAAAAACTCCTCCAGTGTTGTCAGCCTTCAGTTAATATTGAATACCTTCATCATAAGGATACTTAGGATTGTTGATAGCAGTATGTGTCTGACCACACTAGCCTCAAGGAGGGTGAGGACCAGAAGGAGATCAGCATTGAGCCTGCCCTCGCCCTCGATGAAGTGGAGCCACTGCCTGAGGATTGTTACACCAGGCCCATCAGTTTACCCGAGGGTAAGAGTTTGTTTTGATATTGTGAACAATGCTTATCCTTTTTGTCTCTCTTTGTGAGACAGGAGTTGTTTCAGTTTGTTGTTGATGATGTTCTTGTGTCTTTTAGTGACCACGCTGCGCCAGCGGCTGCTGCAGCCTGACTTCCAGCCCGCGGGGCGTCTCAGCTCCACCCCAGACACAAACACCTCCTGATGAAGCGCTCACTGCGCTGCAGGGTTGTACCACACAAGGGTTTCCCTGTCCTCACATCAAAGGTTGTATTTTTTTGTGTGAATCACATTTAAATCCTATTTTTCTTAATTTCCTCCTACAGAAATGTGAGCACAACTTGAGCAAGCCAGAGTTTAATCCCACTTCAATCAAGTTTAAAATTCAGCTGGTGGCTGTGTAAGTATTTGTCATTAGATTGTGTCTTAAACATGTGTTTACAGAATGATGTTGATTTTTATTTGATTAATGAATAATAGAAAGCAGCCTGGAGGCGGGTGTAGCTTAATTAGATTAAGATCCCAAAGTTTAATTTTAGCAAAGTGCAATTATAAGCACATGTTCATGAAATTATTCCTGCCAAAGTGGCTTAATCATAAACAGATTGTGGTATTTTTTTATAATGATGTTATGGAAAGTAAACCAATTTGCCCTCTTTTCAAGGGTTTTTAACCCACACCAGGCATGCTGATACTGTCAGGGGTTGATGGAGTGTGAATGCTAGTATCAGTATAAAAAGATATAATTTAAAATCTAGCAAATTTGATCAAGTGTGGTTGAATTCTGTTCATGTGTTAGAGTGTTATTGTTAATTCTGCCTGTTTGCTCCACAGGAGTTACATCCCTGAAGTCAGAATCATGTCCATTCCAAACCTCCGCTTCGTGAAGGTCAGTGTCAGCACAGGATCTGACATGTTGAAAAACATCTTCAACATCATTTATTTATACTGTGTAATAATGTACTGTATAATCTTAATCTGAATAACATCAGTCTGTAATAGATTATCAAGAGCTGCACTGCATTCCCTGAAGGTAATCTGACTTCATATGTGGTCTTTTCCCTGTGCAGGAGAGCCAGGTGCTGCTGACCCTGACCAACCCTGTGGAGAACATCACCCACGTCACACTGGCTGCTTGTGAGGAGGAAGATCCTGATGACATCAACAGCACTGCTAAGGTACAGTAACTTAAAAAAACATCACACTTTATCTTTATGTGATTAACATCCTGCTGCCAAAGTATCAAACAGTTACAAGTTGAAGAATAAAAATGATACAATTTTTTCCACTTGAAACTGTTTTACCCCTATTCTAAATACAACATATCATTAACATGACTTAGACAGTAAAACTATAAATCCTGCTCTTTTATCGAACAAGGCTTAACAAGTCACTGGATGTCTGACTGTGTGTTTAACAGACTAAAGACTAAATAATACATATTTCCTCTTTAGATTTGGCTCTGCATTTCAGCAGCCAGGAAACAACATTTCAGCTGTTTGTAGTGAACTGGGACTGAGATGAAGGCCTTCAAACAATGGATGTAGAATTGTCATGAGCGAAAACATGTTAATGGGACAATATTTTTTGTTGCCTAATGAATACAGCGTTGTCAAACCCCTTCATAATGCAATCATTTGTCAGGGCTGTGTGTGTTATGGACTTCTGTCCCATATGGATGCCAAATATCAGTGAATGGAGCTCTGGCTGCTGAAAGGAGCATCATGGCTTCAATACAGAATGTAGATTTGGGTACAGACACAGATTGTAGCGATTGTTTACCACCCGCCTGTTCCTGAGTGTTGCATATTTTATCACGCAGTATTCCTGCACTCTTGCCAGCCCGCTTGAGACAGGCGAGGCTCCTTTTATTCAGCCTGTTCCTTATGGAGTAGGTAGCCTTGTCATCATCTCATATATGCAGCAGTTGTGTCTTGTTTTTACCACCATCTGTCAGCTGTCACACGCACAGCTAAGAGTGTTCCTGCAGTAAAAGGTCTGCTGAGCTGCCTGTTGCCAGCAACCGCTGCGAGGCTCTCGGAAACTGCAGGCTGTTTGTCTTGGCATCTTTAGTGATGAAGTCATGGGCTAGACCGGGTAAGGAAGAGCTCCTGGCCAAAACAGAGCATCTTCATGACCTATTTCCATTCATGTTAAGGCCAAATTGAGTGTGCGGTCCTGTCATTCTGCTTGATCTGATATTCAAACACCTGGAGGGCAGTGTGGACCACATTGAGCCATGCTTGGTTGATTTCATCGACTGGCTTTTTCCTAGGACAGCTTAGGGCAGCTCCTACAAATGTATCGTATTCTTCATCTGAAAATGGTGTCACCTTACTGAAGACTTCAGGGCTACAATGTTTGTACCTTACAGTCAAAGCTTCTGTGAGGAGATCTTTTGGACTGTAGGGAGATTTTTGTCAGAAACAGGACGTTTGCATGGACAGGACCAGATCAGCAAAGAGATTAGAGGAACGTCTTTGTCTACAGGGGTCACCAGAAACAACACATACCACAAGGTCCTCACAGGAGCTTTAAACACGATCCAAGTTCACGATCCAAGTTCACACATAGCACAGATATGGCTGACTTGTCTCTTGAGCTGTGCACACATAAATGTAAAATAGCATATCTGGCCATGATTGGCTTCCGAAAATGAGTTGTGTTGCCTCAAAATGATGCCCCCTCATAAATGCCTCAGGCTGTGGTTTATAATGAGCGCAGAAAAAGTTTCTTCCTTCAGCAGATAGATATGAAAACAGCCTCCGAGTGAAACATGCTGCACGGTGAAGGTCAAACATCCAAGGGAAATATCAGCAAGCACAACACAGTTTTGAGTTTTCTGTCTTTCTAAAACACATAAACTGATGTAAACAAAAAAAGAGTGAGTCTTAAAATCAAGGTTGACTTACCCGATAGTTTGAAAGTCACTGAATGCTGGAACTGTATTTTTTTTTTTTTTTTTTAGGTTATGGTACCCAGCAAGGAGCTGGTACTGGCAGGAAAAGATGCTGCTGCTGAGTATGATGAACTGGCTGAACCTCAGGACTTCCAGGATGACCCAGAGTGAGCTGAGACACACGCGCACACACGCGCACACACACACAAACACACACACACACACACACACACACACACACACACACACACACACACACACACACACACACACACACACACACACACACACACAAACAACTAGAAAACCAATAGTGTGAGCTGACTCTACCTGAACCCTCTATCTTTTCCACAGTGTTGTTGCCTTCAGGAAATCCAACAAGATCGGTTTCTTCATCAAAGTGATCCCTCAGAAAGAGGAGGATGGGGATGTCACTGTCTCATTCAAGATACGACATGACTTCCGCAACCTCGCAGCTCCCATCAGGCCGAGCGGCGAGGAAGGAGGCGACACCCCCGCCGAGGCCATCTGGCTCACGCACCATGTAGAGCTGAGGCTGGGACCACTCGCTCCCTGAACACAAATACTCTGTTCACCATCAAACAGTCCATGTGTTGGGCTCTTTGAACTAATTTCTTAAAAAAACGTGTGATCGATTTGATTGAGAGAGACTTCTGATTCTGCTCATTGAAATGTGAGAAGGATAACAGATCGACATAGTTGTGCATCAGTTTTTTGCTTTGGTTGTGAAGTTTAAGTTTACTAGTCAGCGTCATTGCAGAACAGTCATTGATTGTAAAATGGTTGAGTTTGTAAAACTTACCTGATGAGTGCACAGAGTTGAACTTTGCCCAATTATTATTTTAATTGATTGCTAATTGCAATATCTGCACATACAGTATTTTCTTAAACAGCAAAACAACATCTGTCTCCCACACTTTTTCTTGACATTTCAAAGTATTTTGTGTTTTCCTTGAATGAATGAATGAATGAATGAATGAATGAATGAATGAATGAATGAATGGGTTTGGGTTGGGTTTTTGTGGGAAATTTGTTGGTCATTAAAGTGTTGAGCATTCTCAATGAGCAGAATCAGAAAACCTTACTGAGAACAATCCAAACTACTCCAAACTGCAGCACACACCTGCGCTTAAGCTTAAGTATCCTTGTGAACATCCTTTCCTGCAGACAACGCTATCTTATTAACTCGCATGCTTCAGCTGTAATACATATTGCACACGTGAGACAATGTCATCACAGTTACTGATCCTGTACTGTTTTCATATCAAGAGGTAATTTTATCATTGTCCTAAATCAAACGGCTACCTTCATTGGCACTGGGAGAGGATGAATAAGAAGCTCTGTAAAATAAACACACCATGAAGTTCAAAGTGTTCATTTAAATGTACTGAGACACTATTATTATTTTCTGATTTCAAAATGTATCTTTTGTGTTCACTGACTTCTCTGTCAGTTGTATCTGAGCTGCTGTCCTGTTTGGTCTCACATGTGGTAGTAAGACAGAGCCTTAAAACAACAACACAGTTAATCCTCTGTACCTAATAAAATATGTGATACTGTAACAGACCTTTTCACTGTTTGTTTTTTTTTCCAGTGTGAAATGGCTTTTAGGATAGTTTGCCGCTTTCACAAACTGGTCCCGCCCCACATCCACTCTGCTTTAGAGTGAACTCCATTTAAAGTCACGCCTACAGCTGAATGAACCACCTATTACCAAGGTGGAGGGATCAGATACAGCTGCGAGCTTAGGGACAAACTCCACTCACCTGTGGAGACAAAAACAGGAACTCAATGCAACTAAGGTCGCATTCCACAGCACTGGTAAGTAGTTTACATAAAAAATAACATCTAGCAGACTCAAAAAAAATCCCTGAAAACTCCACATCCCTGGTGACATTTAGTTTACTGTGGATTTAGAAAAAAATCAATCAAGTAAACATGCATTTTTTCACAACATGGAAATTTAATTTACGTAGCATCTAGCATGACAAACATACAGCGTTACATCTGGTCAGTAAGCCAGCATCAGTGCAGGCATGCTGCTGGAGGGTCCAAAAACCCACTCCCACTTCCCACTTACAGGATTTGGATGGCACTCAATGTGGCAGACCCCCGATGCAATCACACAAACAGAGTGGAAGAGTGGAGACCGTAGAGACAGTATATAGAGAGTAGTTTGAGGAAGGCCCGCTGAGAATGTGATGTTTGTTATCTCACCACAGGATGGCGCTACAGGCAAATAATTCTAAGAGTTGGAGGGAAGCGAGTTCAAGGGATACATGTTAGAGAGTACAGGGACATGCATCCTAAAGTGTGATCTTGAATTACACCACAAGCTGAAACAGAACATCTGATTATAAATATGTCGAACAGAGGAGGTACATGACACTCTGATCCAGACAGAAACGCTAATCCAAGAGAGCTGGATGTTTTTTTCAAAGATATGAGTCATGAGGATAAAATGTCTATTCTTAACATAAGAGAAAGACAGTAATATAAAGATAGCTTGAGTTCCAACATGTACTGTTTTACATTTTACACATATCAGTCTTGTTCAGGGATGTTTTGCACACATGGCACAGTTTACTGCCTCTAAAAAATGCACATCAGGCATGGGAGAGATCAGGCCTGCTGCAGCTGTCCAGTGAGGCCATACTGCTGTGTAAACAGAACCACTCTTCCTGAGCAATAAAGCCATGATTTTCTTTTATCTTCTGCAGATATAAACAGCTCAGAAGAGTGGTCTGTGGGAGAGATATAAATCACCCCTGAAGATGAGGTAATAAAGCACACATGGGGCAAATCCGCACCACTGAAACAGCCCAGACACCCGCTCAAACCACAGCTGATAAGAGCAGTAGCTCACAGCAAGAGTGTACTGTACCTGCACTTTCTTGGAGGCTGGCTTTTCTACAGGGATTATCATATTACAAAGCTTACTTTTTAAAAGGTATCAAATGAGAAAACACTTTAAAAACAGTAATCGAGAGTGATAGAATTGCATGTGGCTGCAGAAATCTTATAACAGAGTTATAAACAGACCTTGGATGATCCCTAAATCCCTGTCTGGATGAGAAATCCTGAATTCCTCTGGTCAGGATAATATTTTCCTAGATCAGGGCTTGGATTATTTTATACTCAGCACCAGCATGTTCTTATTTTCAGAACCTCATTCTGCAAACAGGACAAACATTTGACCTGTGACCATGTTATGGGGGATTAGAAATTAATATCAGGGTGTTGCAGCAGTGTTGAGTAAGTCAAGGAGGGCTAGGAAAGGACTTTCGTGTCTCTACTTTCCTCTTCCTCTGTTTTTTCCTCCTTTGAAGACTCACATCTTTATTTATAAAGACAGGCCCGGCCAGCCTTGACCAGATGAAACATTCCTCACTGAATTACAAGTTTGAATGCGCTCAGGACCTTTCCACAATTACGTCATTGCACAAACCACAAGTAACTCACCCACAGAGGAAGCATGACACAAGCAGGCGAAAGAGGAGAGGAGTTGCACCTCCACAGAAGCAGTAAATTCTCTTAGTTTAATAAAAAAGACGGCAGCTAGAAGCCTGTATGACTATTATTTCGTTCTGTATTACCCCTCACTCTGCATGCATGAGTATGTGTGTGCTATTTTTATTAGATCATTTAGAAGGATAGATAAAGTGAGTGTAATCCTCAGATGAGACTCTACTCTTTGGACAAGAATACTTTCTGGGCATGAGGATCCGAAGAATAAAAAACCCAAAAGCTGTTTTTGGTCACATTGCCTCTTTTAGGTAGCTGTAGGCCTGAGGAGCTGTGAGTGATTAATCGCCTCCTTCATTTTTTGCTCACCAGACCATCATCTGGTTAATTAGAGGTAATTGATGATGTCTACACACATGAATCACTGTAGGCATGTGGGCCTCCAAAGCCAAACCTGTGAAACTTTAGCTTTTCAGAAGGGGGAAAAAAAACGTTCTTTCCACTATACTCTTTTTGTCATTCTCTCTCCATCTCCCTCCATTTCCTCTCGCTTTCACTCTCCGTCTTCACTCTGATGGCTGTAGGTTGGTTGGAATGTTGACTTTGGACGCCCGGTTGAAAAGGATCGCTCTGAGAAAGCAGCTGACCCCCGACACCCCCTCCGTGCAGCAGCCAGATTTGCAGACTGCAGCCCTCTGCTCTGTGCTTTCATTTATTATTTGCTCAATTGCTCACATTGGTGCATTATGTGTGTAAGGGCACAAGTGTGTCAGCATCCAGAGCTAAGGCCGCTACAAAAGATTGGGGTCTTCAGGAAGGCCAAATACAATCTACTGTGTGCTTGAGATCTTCCCTCTTAATGGAAAGAACAGAAGAGAGGTGGAATCAGACAATCTGGATTTAATCCAGTTTAGCAGAGGAAATAATACCTTTAAAGGAAAAGTTCAACATTTTAGGCAGCTCCATTTTTACTGTATGACACTGTGCACATAACTTTCCTCCTCAAATATTTGTAGAGAGCCGAATAGCAATTTCTTGATCGTTCATTTTGTGATCCTGGTCTGTCCAAGGAGATAAAATGCTTGCCAAATGCCAAGCTACAGTTAAATCCAATAACTCCACACACTTCAGACTTAGATCCCTGCGAAGAATCAGGGAGGAATGTTGGATTTAAACATTGGTTTTGTGCTCTACAAACATTTTACATTTTTGGGCAGGAATCATTTATTTGTGAGATCAAAGGAGCACTTGGAAACGTTTAATCTGCTGTTGGATGCTAGGAACTAATTTCAGATGTACCCCTTTAAGGTTTTTATGGAGAGTGTTTAGAGATCACAGTCGGGGCACATTTAGGGAAAAATACAAATATGAATAGCTAATCTGATAGACCAGGTGTGCTGTTCATCAATTTCTTCCAGTTTCCATTCTTTGAATTTTGTTAAGTTAAATGTATGTTAGCTTTCAACTCAAGTGTTGGCTATGATGGAGATCAGTGAGGAGGAAACACAGTACTTCTATTTGTTACTGCAGTTCAGCTGAGAATTTATTTTTCTGACATCTTTTTGCTTTCACTCCTTAAATGTTAACACAACTGTGGGTACTTTCTACTCCCTACATTTTCAAAATGGGCCTTTCACTGCAGCCTTAATGCATCTGGGGGGACATTTCTATCGTTTTTATTTTGCAGTAAGAGTCAAGTCAGTCAAATCAACTTTATTTATATAGCACATTAAACAAGAAAAAACAGTACATCATGATTACATAGTAAAATCTTAAGGGATCGACATTTTCTCATCTCAAAGAAGGAAGGCCAAAGATTAGAGTTGTGTCCTCAACAAAGATTTGAAACAATGGGGGCAGGTCTTTTTGCAGTGATCAGGGGCAGCTGCTGGTGTTCATTTAGCTTTTGCACCAAGGGTGATTCAAAACAGAATCAAAGGGGAAATAAAATGTAGCAAAAGACAAGTCTTTGGTGTGCCTTTCAATGCATTTCACCCGAAACAGATGCCACATGTTGAAAACAACATGAGAGATGTAGTGAGGTGCAGTGAATGTAATGCCAGTGAACCCACAAAGAGAAACTGTGGTTACAAAGACAATGTCCAGAGGCAGTTTGAGGGCAGAAAGACATTCCCCATCCAACCAGTTTATCATTGGGCAAAGTCATAATGGTAACTTTTTGGGGGCTGGAAATGTTTTGCCTTTATTTGATAGGACAGCTAAATAGAGACAGGACATTTTTCAGAGAATAGCATGCGGGACGACCAAGCGGCTTCTTCTGGTGTTGGAAACTAGAGCCAAGTGGAAATGTGAAAAAAACAAAATAAAAATGTATGACTCATCGGTTGTGTAGATACTAAGTTTAAGAATTATGCATTGATTTGTATAATTGGGAACACTACTGAGTTGACTGACAGGCTGGAGGGATGTACCTGTTTATCTGGAGGCTTACAGCCTGTCTCAGCTCTTCCTCTTTGTCTGTTTATTGGCTGACCAAAAGTTAGAATGAGTCAGCATTTCTAATATGGTGACAGTCATTGTTTGGCTTCAAGACCCCCCCTTCAGAAACCGGTCACAGAGACTATGTCTATGTTTTATACAGTCTAGGGATGACAAGCAGCTAAGAGCCAATGCCAGGAGTCATGAAAGCAGCCACTGTAACCTCTCTATACGAGGCATGAGCTACTACCATTGGCTTAACTGATGCCCCGATGCAATGTTAGCTTCAGTTAGCTTCAGTGTGTTGGTTTTTTTTATTTGAATTTGAAGAAGGAATTATTTCAGCCTATTTTTTTTCCAGAATCTGACGTTCAGTTGGCTTTGCAGAAAAAACTGGTAGAAAAGACCTTCAGAGGGCACCTATACTTCTTAACTTCATGGACTTTTCAGGGCCTTTACTTTTTCCACTTAATCACTTTATCACTTCTCAGTAAACAGTGTGTGCACTTTCTGCCACCTGTGATGGTGAAAGATTTGATCAATCTTCTCATGTAACACTCTGGCAGAGAGCAAGTAAGTGTGGTCCTCATTTAAAATTCCTCTAGCATGCACACCAGTGTGTGCTGAGTTGTTTTGACACCTTTTAAGGTCAACTTGAGCTTGAGAGTGCTGCCACAATCACACCTAGGCCTGAGTTTTCCAAAAGACTTGGTCTCCTTGCACAGAAAAATAACTCCCGTGTGAGAATATTCACATCGACACACTAATAAAACTTTTTTCTTATTTTGCTTTAATCTGCAAATAGATCCGAGCTAGAGATCCCCTGACATTAAAAGGAGACATCTAGCTCTGCAGCAACAACAGTGAGATCTTAATTCAATGATGCCAGGCACAAGATAACCCTCTGTGGTCTTAATATGTAACTTCAAACAAGGTTCATTAATTGCCTAAATGAATTACATACCCCAAAGAAATTTAGCCACACGCCAGCAATAATGCAAGGTCAATAAATAAAGGATTTCAATTAGTACAACACTTGTGTTATAAGCACTATTGTTGTCAGCTACAGTATAGCCAGAGGCATCCTGAGCAGCTAAGCCCCATTAGGTCTGGCTGATAATGCGCTGGCAGAAGAGAACATGTAGATAGACGTTGAAGACAGAGGCGGTTGGTTTCTGCTGTACAGCCGTCCCAAGGTGTGCAGCAGAAGCCACAGAAGCACAGCCCACCATGACCCACCACCACACTACAAATACTGTATCCACATGGAGTATACACGCACGCACACCCGCACGCACACAAGTGCGTGCACACACACAAACACACACACACACACACACACACACACACACACACACACACACACACACACACACACACACACACACACACACACACACACACACACCAACTCCCATCACTGAGCTGTGCCGTATTTCACCCAGGAGAGGCTAAGTTAAATCAATGTGGGGAATCAATGAGAGCTTCATTGGATATACAGGGCACGAATATGAAATGTCAAACTGTAGATGTGGATTTGTTGGAGACTCTATCAGGGGTACATTTCACAGACTGAGGACAATACAAATCCTCTGCAGAGAGAACTTTGAGTCCAGTGTAGCAGCAGTAAACAGAAAGAGATTTAAAAGAATTGCACACAGCATTGATATGTCACGCTTTTGCTCTTCCTCTTACAACTGTTTATGTCCCATGTGAACTCAGAGTCAACACTGATGTACTATACTGGCTTTAATAATATTTTTTATCTTAACCTTAAAAACAATTCTGGTCTCTAACATCCATTGAACAACTGATATTTAAACGGGAGTCTGACACAGACTTTTTATTAAGATAGTGAATTAAATGTAATGTTACGTTACATTTACCGTATTCCTAATGTGTTCTAATTATCCCTACTGACATCTGATCTCTGTTCTGCAGAAGAAAAATGGATGTCAGAGGTCAGCGCAGAATTTGAAAGGGAAAAAAAAAAGCCAGGATGTTGTGTGGGTGAGATCTACATCAGATACAAATACACATATCCAGCCTGCATACTCTCAACCTGATAAGTGGTCAGGCTGATTTCATTCCAATCAAAATACATTTACATCTTGCATTAAAATGCATTTAATTATTAGGATAAAATGTTCAAATACAGATTACATTTTAATACCAGGTAGGATTTACACCTAACCAGTTAGTTTTGCTACCTCAAGTACATGGTTTAGCTCAAAAGTTTTGCAGCACTCAAACTCCAGTTTATAAGAATCAGAATCAGAATCAGAATCAGCTTTATTGGCCAGGTATGCTTGAACACATAAGGAATTTGTTATGGTAAACTGTGCTCTCTTTGTACAAGGCATAAGAATAAGGCATACAAATAAAAATAAATATATAAATACAATAATAATAATAATAATAATAATAATAATAACATCAGCTATAAATACAGAAGAACAACAAATAGGCATGACTGATATGTACAGGCTAAACATAATATGATAATGGTGCAGTGGTGATTAGTGCAGAGGTAGTTTTACGTTAAGAGCATAGACTGTAAAAAATATGGACGTAGTATCCGTGACGTCACCCATCTGTTTCTGAAGCGCTGTTTTGAGACCAATCGGCTGCGGCAGCCATATTGCTTCTGTCGAGCCAGTGTGACGTAAAGAGGCGGGTTTTGAGCCTCCTAGCCAACAGCTGCAGTGTTTCCACAGGCAGCTGTGCCTCTCATTGGAAGACTGGTAATCTCAATATCTTCGAAATTGCCGAATTAGAAAAAAATTCACCCCCCTCACAGTGAGAGGACATCGAGAAATTAGCTATTCACACTACACTCATCTTTTGTACCAGGCTGTAAACATGTTTATTAATGCTGCAAAGATCGTCTTTTCCCCATTCATGTGTATGTGACTTCCGGTACTTCCGGAGCCAGCCTCAAGCGGATCCTCGATGAACTGCAGCTTTTAACACTTCCGCATTGACTCATATTTTTAGACCGGAGGTTGCTGCTTGGTTAAGAGTAGATGAAGATGATAGTTCAATAATAAAAAAAATACAAATATGTGAATTCTGCTTGGGGAATTGTTACATTGTATATCTACATGATTATTTACAGAGAGTATTTAGTGTTCATCAGAGTGACAGACTGGGGAAGGAGTTGGGTGAAAGTTGTATTCTAAACAAAGAACATATAAAGAGACTATAAAGTCACGCTATCTATGTGATTGGGGAAGCTAACTGTAATATGCATGAGGGTTTATCGGTAGAAAATTAACCACTTTTCTATAAGCCATTAAATCCTACATTTCATTCTCTTGACGTTACATTGAATGTTCAATTTGTGATATTGTGGGGATTAAACTGTAACATGTAGCACACACATTCCCCTCTAGACTAAAATAGAAGTCTGTGAGATCACATTTAATGTCACCCTGCAGGAGACATCTCTCTGTGTGCGAGCTGATTAAAGTTCCAATGTAACAGAGATGTTTGTCTGATTAGGTACAGGCTCTCTGCTTTGCACGTGTATAAAACCGGTCTGCCTTTTAACTAAACCTTTACAGAATCAAAGACATAAATTCATCAAGCTCCAATAAGCCTGACAAGTGGACTGCGGCTACACTCATTGGTGTTTGAAGTAGAAATTTGCAAACATTTATTATTTACATGAGGATGTCTGCTGTCTGAGGGCTGTGTGTGTTGTTTACTTTAGACTGTGAGGAGTGAGGAGTGTGTTACTGTTGTAACATCCTAAAGCATTGCCAGCCCTCCTCACTGGCTGAGTTAGCTGCTGGGAGGATCTGAGCTGACCGGGGTTAGCTGGCTTTTGTTTAAACCATGTTGTCCTCTTTAATTTCCTGTTGATGGGGCTCACAAATCTGATTTCCTGCCTATGTGGGAAAGATAATCTTATTGCCAATCTGCTGTTTTTGGTTGAAGAATCTCACTGCTGCAAGCCAGGAACAGTTTAGCCAAGCCCTCCCACCCCAACACACATGCACACACACGCACGTACGCATGTACACATGTACGCACGTACGCACACACACACAAACACACACACCTCCTTTGCTATAAGACAGGCCTCTGTGTACTTTCAAATCTATTTTGAGTTGGCTATCAATGTTGGTATTAACTCCTATTTTAACATAATCCAAGATTTACTAGTTTATCAACAGCTTTTATCAGCAACCTTATGTCCAACGGGTCTGACAATTTATTGTGTTGTCTAGTGATATCACAGTGCTGTAATGTGGCTCTGCATAGCACCAGAATGGAAGAAGGTCAAAGGAATGGGGGAGGAATAATAAAGAGAGGAGGGAGAGAGCAGTCCTGGGGGAACAAAAGTATGTGTTGAAAGGGGGAGAATAGTTTCGTCTGAGACATATCCAAAGTATCGCTCACTCCTTTCCTGTGAAACATCCTGAGGCAATGGTTGATAGTTAGCAACATGGTCTCATCATGTGATTGAGGTAAAGTTTATCTTCTTTTGAGAGAGTCTGAAGCTGTAAACTATCATTTAAAAATGAAGATGCTTATCACAACTGAACGGTAAGATCCAGTCTAGACAATAACAGTGACATTAGCAGGGCATCAAAAGTGAAACTATGTGCTAACGGAACACTTAAGCCAGGGGCAGATACAGACTTCACTGACGGGGGTGGCACAATTGCAGCAGCCGGCCTACGCAGGGGTGGCATGAAGTATGTACACGCACAAACGCACACAGAAATGAGCAACATGTATCTATCTTTCTATCTCCACTTATCACACATACTACAACATGAAAATATGATACAGATGTTGCATTCCTGTGTACATTTCTTTAACCCTCAATAGCAACACAACATAATAACATCATTTGAATCTTCTCAGGTTCATTCTTAAAGGAATCAAAAAGATGTATGTCCAAAGCAGCAAAAAGGACATTTGTTACTATGAGAAGCAAAGAAAGCTACAAGCAGCCTGTTGTAACACAGACCAATTAGTGTATTTTAACATAAGTCCCGCCTCTGACAAGGCCAAAAGCCATTTGTAGTTGATGATTTGGAGGTTTCAAGAGAGGCCAAGGCCACCCCACTGTATCCGTCCCAGACTGCAGCTCACCCACAGCTACAGATATGGGTCCTCTCTGCAGGCTGTGCAGTAGTAATACATCCCTGACATCTTTCCATTTGCAGAGGATGGATGAGCTTGACCTCTGAGTACTTGACCTGTTCACCCTGAAGCAAGAGCAACATATTCCTCCTGCATCAACATCACTCTGTTCAACGTCAAAAAAATCCCCAAATGTTGAAAGAGGAACAACTTTGAGGACTACTTTCACACAGATTAGAGTCACAAGGGGAGTGTTTATGTTGCTGTTGAGATATTCCTTTAAATGAGTAAAACAACAACAAATGTGGGCGTAAGCCTGAGGACCGCAATGACTTCATGTAACTGGTGTAGCTTGCACAACATTGTGAAAAGGAAACTTATGCCAGCAAACCTCTGTTAGGATTTGTTTTAAATATTTTTTTCTCCCACTTAACTGAATTCTTAAATATTTTCATGCAGAGGGTTATCATAACATGACCTCAAGAAGAGCCAAACAAATAATCCAAACCTGCAGAATGAAAACAATCTATCCCTCTCAGTTTGTCTCATGTTTTTTAATTTCTCCACCTTCCTCTTTGCTTTTGTTGAAATCCTTACTTTTGTCTCTTTTTCTTTACATCTCAACGATCTCTCTGTCTGTCCTTCCTTCTTTCTTTCTCTCCTTCTGGTCCAACAGGCCTCTAATTAAGGGGGAGCAAAAATAAGAGTGTTGTTGTAAGCCAGCAAGTCAAGCACACCAAGTTTGTTGCCAGAGGAGAGACCTTTTGGGTAAGTTTGCCAGCACAATGCACAAAAGTGGGTCATGAAACTAAAACCCAGTCATGACGTTTTAGCGCTTTAGACAGCCCTCTGGAGGCACAGAGCTGGAACCAGAAGGTCAAATATTCCCTCAATCAAGACCCCCACATCCCAGACACCTCAGGGACTGAAGTGCTGAATTTATTAGCAAGCTTTAACTCTGGCTTCATCACCTGTGGGCTGGAACAGGAGAGGGTGGTTTTCTTGAGTCAGCCTGAACAGGAACTTAGTACCGCTAGCTATTTATTTTCCCATTTCTTATTCAGCACTGAAACCCAATAGGCACAGATGGCTGCTGCTGGCTCGACTGGCAGGCGTGTATTTCAGGCTGTTTATATCTGGGTGTGTCTCCAGGGATACACTCACATCTTACATGAATGTAACATTAATACCCAACGAGTCTACAATGACAATGCATACCAAAGATGTCACTTAAAGTCATGATATTTTATTAAGCACAGGGTTATTTTAGTTTGTCAGCTGAATAACCTGAGCTGAACCCATTTCTTTATGCAAAGTATTCTTCAGCCTCTGCAACCTGTGGGTGTGCATTTTCTGCAAAAACAGCTATTTATCACATTTTTTCTCCACTTGTTTTTACGGGTGGGGTGGTGCTGCCTTGTGTTACTTAAGGTTTATGAGGGGAAATATGGTAAAAACCCAAACTGTCAGTTAACCTTGGCTGCAGTCAGTAATTAGACACCATCGGAAAGCACACAGGATGGTGACTGAGTCAGATTTAGGAAGCAGAATGCTGGTTTGGATTTAATCCCAGAAGAAAATGGTCCTGTCCTTTCTTTGATTCTCCAGACAATAATAACATTGTTCTGTTGCTCTGGTGTGGCTTTTCAGGCTTGTAGTAACTTGATTGCTCACATTGACTCCCTTTGTTGTGGTTTGTTTTTTGAAATGCTAAGCTGTCACGCTCGTTGCAAACAGGAATACAAAGAAATCTCTGAAAGGAATAATTTGGTATTTTGGAAATAGTCGCATTGCTCTCTTCATAAGACTGAGATGGAAGGAAACATTCTGATCCCAGTCTTGATTTTTAACCTAAATATAAAGCTGAAGCAAGAAGCAAATAACTAAGCATAGCATGAATACAAAGCTATGGCCAGCAGCAAGTCAGCTAAGTTTAGCATAAACACAGGGAACTGGGGAAACAGCAAGCCTGGCTCTATATGACAGGTACAAGGCTAACACCAGCACAAACAAGAGGGTCAATACACCCCACCAAAAGACAAGCCTATAAAAATACAAAAACAAATCAAGATGCTAAATGTCCAGGATAGCAACATTAGCCAGGCTATGAAATGAAAGTGTGTGCTTACCTTTAACTGCAGCCCACCCACAGCTATCAATATGGCACCTTGATAAATGTTCATGTTGTATTTGAAGTTTTCCCTTTCAACAGAAAAAAACAAGATACAGAATGTGATATGGTGAGCTTTAGAGGTGGTAGTGTGTGGATTGTGTTACAGAGAGTGGAAGCCAAACTGGGTCTTTCCATTCTACATGCTAAGCTAAGCTAGCCATTGGGCATCAACTTTTACTGAAAGGACAATTTAAGAGTGATATACACGTTTCAGTTTTTCTTCTGGTCTTGCTTGTGAAAGCAAATGAGCATTTTCCCCTGAAAGACCAAGCTAATCTTTTCAAACAGAAAGGATGGTTAAATTTACTTTTCCTTAAAAGAATCCAGCTGGGACTTTTTTCTTGGCACCTAAACTGCTGATAAACTTCAGCTCCTCCTTTAGTTACTTCCTCAACTTTCTTTCCCTGACTATTTATGGTCTGCAAGAAAATTTGGCCTCAGCCAAAGGTCTGAAAATACAGCCCACACATTATTCAGACCTTCCTCCGCGACTCAGGAAATGTTTGGCAAAATGACTAGTGGTTACTGTTTTCCTCAAAAATGGAGCCTGACCCAATCTGAGCTGGACTGCTTTGAGAGGAGGAGGAGGAAGAGGAGGAGGAGAAGGAAAGGAGGAGGGGGAGGCTAATGTAGAGAAGCACAGTTTACTATTCTATTCTCAGAAAAACAGGTGGCCAGGAAATGACACATGTGAAAGTGCTGCTATCCAAACCTAAACACATACCTATTTTATTTAAGCCAAAAACCACATCCTCATGTACGCCATCACTCGACACACCCACACTCTGTCATCACGAATAGCCCACACACCCTCAGTTTATCCCGGCTGTGTCGAATCAGTGTGTCCTACATTAATTCATCTCCTAAACTCACCCCCGCAAGCTGTCACATATAAGTAACACCCCATTGTAGTAGTTGTTTATCTTGGCTGATGGTGCAGATTTATGAAATAATAATTTTCTACCGTATAACTGTGAATGACATTATTGTACAGGAGTAAATAAGAGTATGTTTTTCATCCCTCATCTTTCAACACATTCTCCATGTGCCTTGTCTTTCCAAGTGGGATCCGCACTACTAAGTTATCAAGCTGTTTTTGGGCCTCTGACAAAAGTAAAGAACGTCCTGATTTTCTGGTACTGAGATTATCTTGCCAGGTTGTCCTGCGGTGTTCAGGGTTATTTTACTTACCCTATCTGCTCAGAAGACATTCTGGCCACATCGATTTCACATCGTAAATATCTAAACCTGTTGTGTGATGGGAACCCTGAGGACAGTTGAGCATGAACTTTGTGGGCTGTAGCCATTTCTTTCCTGCCTGATGTACGACACTTTTGATGTACAACAGGGGGGCCCTTGCCAGGGATTTTGAGGCGTTCCCAGTTTTGAGACTCTGGTTGTTACATGAATGGAGTCTGTTTGTGTGCTGTTTTCGTTGCACCCCACACAATGTAGGAAACAAAGCTGTTGTCTGTAACCTTATTTGTCATCATGTGTGGAGTCTCTCACATTTTCAACATCTGTTAAAGTTTTAAAATCTAATAGAGTGGGCTAGGCTTAGTTTTCAATTTGGATGTAATCAGAGGTAAATGCATTTCTTGGATTCGTATTTTCCCATGATGGCCAGTTACTAATTCCTTGGGCATTCACCTGGCAACACTCCTGCTAACATCTGTTTTCGCATCATGTTGAGTGAGTCTTTTTGATTCAGCTTCCCATGACCTAATCTAGATCAACAAAGCATACTTGCCCGTCAGCTTTGATGTCGTCCATATCACTTTTGGCGTCATGCCTCTTTGGCTTGTCTGATTCCAGAGATGTTACATTTACAAATTGTCTTTTTATTTTGTTTGATGGAAACAGAGTCTTGAGGGAAAGTTAAGTCAAAAGAAATCAAATTCCTTGTTGGTCCTCTCCTTCCGGAAACCAAAAACGACAACATCAGGCTGATAAGACGCTTGGCTGCGTGCCCTGTACACAACAAAGAAACATGTGGCTCAGATATCCAAACTTCCAAAATGTGCCTTTCATTTTGGAAATACCCACAAGGCTCAGTCTGTGTGAGTCTGCTCTCTTGAGGGAACGGAAGCAGACGTAAAGGATTCATCAGACTGCTGTGAAAGGAAGATTTAACACCCTGCACCCACCCAGTCAGTCAGACAACCCAGCCAGGCTTGCTCCATGCCCACTCTCTGCACGTACATCTGTAAAAGCTTAAAACTCACTGAGCTGTATCACAGGAATAGAGCTGGGCTTTGTCAGGCCGCAGGTACTCTGCCAGGACTCGACCTAAATGGATTGGAGACTCTGTCAGAGAGGACTGAGTTCACTGCCTCCGACCTGCAGCCCAAGTCTATTTAGTTAGTGCGTTGGTCTGCACAGAACAAGCGACCGGGGACTGCTCTCCATTCTACTGAAGGGTTTTCTTTGAAAGCACTGGAGAGGAGAGGCAATGCAGTCAGCAGAGACGTGTGTATAAGAGCACAACAAAAGACTAAACAAAAGAGGATAGGGTGGTAGAAAACAGACTACACAAATGTCTCTTTAAATTTGATGACTTTTCAAGCAGCTTTCCCTGGTACTCTTTCTCCTTGTTTCTCCAGGCCCTTCACCCTGCATGCTGAAGTATAACGGTGCATGTTTTCATTGGTGCAGCTCGGGGAAGTCGGGTATTGTCTGAACAGGATCTTGGCTGAGATCAGCAGATAGTTCGGGTGGTGGTTCAGGGCAGAACTCAAGCTACCAACGTCATCTTTGTTTGAGTTGGACCTCGCAAACATTTAGCTAATCCCAGAAAAGAGCCAGACATGCAGGAAACGGGGACTTATGAAAACAAGCAACCAGTCTGCATTATTATTATGTCCAGATCATTCATTATTAAAAATATGTAACTATTGATCATGTCTCCAGATCTTATCAGACAGCAGGTTCTCATTTTGAGCAAACTGAAATGAATGAGATCAACAAAAATAATTAATTACTGCTTTAAATGTTTCCACATTATTTGATCTGAGTTTTCCATTTCACCCGTACCTCTCTAGTACACATTGTCTGAGCATCCTGAAAGGCTGATTTCATGGTTGGTTGTAGCCCACCTCAGCACTGTAATTGTCAAGAGAGTACAAGCCTGCATGGCTGCCTCTCGCTGTGCAAAAGGGGTCTGACACTGAAAGCATGCAGACAGCTGATTTATGTTTTCTGGCAAAAAAGCAGACAATTAAAGCTTGGCGACGAGCTCAAATTACAACATGCATGGGTTGTTGTGGCAAGGGTGCATGACCCTGAAATAACTGGCCTGTCAGTGCCATGAATCTGCTATGATATAGACCGGTTGGTATCCAATATGAAACAGGGCATGAGTGGTAATATGTTCCATATGGGTTCATTGCTTTGACTAATCCAAAGAGACAGCTTAATGTTTAAAGATTGCTTTTCAGATGACTTCTAAAAATTATATGTTTCATATTTGGTTGATTTATACTTAAATGTTTATATATTTGACTTACAGTATATCAAGTATGTCTGGGCATCTAGAAGAAATTAATTCCCTTTAATCAACCAAAGCCAAGCATGTCATTTTGTATTTTTCATTCAACTATTGATGAAAGAAAACAAGAATTTTCACATAGTTTAATTAATTTGCTATTTATTTGCATCAACTTTAAATAAACTGACTACAAGTATATTGAAATCAACAAGTGAAATTTGTTTGTATGTCTCAGGTGGACTAGTTTTTCGGTTGGAATGAAAATGAAGATGTGCCTGCATTCTTTTTAGCAGCCAGCATGGGGCGACTGACTGAACAGAATGCTAAAACGGTCCAATTTAATGGAACCAGATGTTGAAAATCACACTAGTTCTCATTTCATTTATCATCAAAGTTATCATTTTCAAAAAGTTTAAATGGTCTTAATACCTAGAAAAACTGAATATAGAGGAGACTATACTTTAAAGCATGGCCTCATTCCATTGATAAGTCACAGTCAATGAGTAGACCAAGTTTGGTCCAAATACGACCACCCTTTGGTCCCAAATGCCAAAAATAGTGAGGTCATAATTCTGAACTCTAGTGGATGACATCTTAGGGCCACATTTACTTTCCAGACAGTCTGTGGTGGAGTGTTAAATCTTTTCCAGCTCACTTAAGATTTTCAATACCATAGAAATGTATTGATTGCCATGCATTGAAGCTACATAAGCCTACGGTGCTCTAAGCAAACACTTATGTTAGCATGCTAACACGCTCACAATGGCTGGTGTAATGTTAACCATGCTTGCTATTTCAGAAATTAGGAACTAATAGTGACGCTGTAAAAAAGTTAAGATATCACTGAAGTTTTTACTCTTTATTTTGAGGGAACATACATTTTTTAAACAAAATGTATTGACCAATAGCTATGTGTGGAAGTATTTAACCTGAAAACCAAAAAACTACACCTCATGGTGAAGCAAGAGGAAATGTCAAGGTCTAACAGAAGCTGTAGTGTAAAATCATGAACGTCTGTGCAACACTTCAGGCTCTCGATTTGTCTCTCCTGTTGAAATGTTTCAAATATCGCAGCCCTGAACAGACAGACAGACAGCTTGATATTGCCTCACCCAGAGCCCAGGAGGCAGTCAAAGAGCATTGGTTCACAGTAAACACATACAGCATGGAGGTGCAGACTGCTGTCAGCTGAGCTGACATGATGGGTCGTCTTCGTGTCTTTCAGTCTGTCAGAACTCGTCTCTTGTTTTACAAACTGTACAACTGTCAAAGTGACAAGCTGGCCAGAGGGACAGTTTGACAGGAATCAGAATTTGTGCCCAGTTTGTGAAATAACTTCCTTTTCTTCAGGGGTGGATCCACATTGCCTGATGTTGTGTGAGATTCAAGGCCTCTGAGGCTTTCCACACTGTGTCATTTCCTCTCTGGAATCCGTGGATTAGTCATATCACTTCCTATTGTCCTCGCCAGGCAGTGTTCCACTTGGCTGCAGCTCTTCTTTGTCCATGGATACTTTATGGTCCCTTGGTTGTGCCATAGTCAGCGTGTCCAGTGCTGTCAAAAACATTATTTTCTTTCCTTTTTCGTTTTCCTCTGCCATTAAATGTTGGAAAATTTCAATGTGAAATTTGAGTGTGAGGGAACTGTCAACCATTTCAGCATATTTCCCAGGCTTTGAATGGCATTTGGCGGTAGACTTATGGTGTGGCCAAAAGGCGGACTGCGCTTATCCAGCAATCTTACAAAACCATTCCCGTATATGGTCTTGGTTTAATCATAAAAGAAACATTTAGTTGCTAATTTGATGTTGAAGTTCAACTTTGAGTGATAAAAGCCTGAAGAGAGCCTCTGCTTAGTGTTAATGAGGAAACAGTTGCTTCATTTGCACATACTGCTCTTTTCCTGGAGGCTTGAGTTGGCTTCTAGAAAAAAAAGGAAAGAAGAGAAGGGGGGAAAAAAAGAACTTTTTCCATCCAGCTCCAGAGCAGCCCCTGGATCTGTATGTGGAAGTTTTAATGGGAGTCAGATGTGCTTCTAATCAAAGGGATATGGCGGGAAATGTTAGTGAGCCTGTGCAAGGAGAAACGGGGAATACAGAAAAAGTGATAAGACTCAAATGACAGAAACAAATTACCCTTCTTAACTCCAAAGCCAAATAAACTATTCAGTCTAGGCCAAGAGTTGATTTTACCTCTGCTGAGAACAAAGTCACAAGATGGTGTTAAATGCCATTTATGGCGTGCTTTACATTATAGAAGGGGAGACAAAATAGCTTGTAAAGCTGGGAAAAGCTACAAATCTTTACCACATAGTATTCTTTACAGTATTTATGTAATGATTCTTGCGTATTTACAAAGCAATTGGCTTTTTAAACCAACACAAGACAATATTTTTATAATAACATCTACTGCATGGTTGACACCATGTGAGATGGCAGGGACTTTTTTTTCTAATCTACAGAGTATTTTAGGATCTCTCTTATGACTGTTTGACACCACATTAAAGGATCATTTATTGGCTTAAGAACCGTGAGTTGGCTAGGGTGGTGGAGAACAAAATCAAAGCTAAGCAGAGTAAATCTTTCATAAATACTAATGTTGCTATGAATGTAAAATAGCAAAAAACAGTTAGCAATGCTATATTCAAAGGTGATAATATGTTGGTTTTGCAATTACATATTGTTTCTGCTGACCCTAAGTGACTCCAAATGGATATCACATGATGAGGTGAATTAGCAAAATTCTGTCAAAAATGTAACTACATAGATAAAGTGTATAACAAAATTCTGCTCAGTTCTGTTCAATCAACAATAACACAGTAACATTTGTCGAAGTATGTCCTGTATTGCATCCACTTTTGACTGATATAACCAGATTTATTTGCATTCACAATTTTCTATTTAAGATTCTCTCTATTCTCAAAATGTGTTATTTTTTCAATTTAGTATTATTCTACGGCAAAATATTTCTTGACTTTGGCTTGGCTCATTTTGTGCTGGTGTTGCACATCCAGTGACCACTCTGTTAATACCACAGAAGCACTCTCTATCCTGTAACAATGACATACTGCCTATCTAATCACCCATTGCACTCAACCTGGCTCTCTTTTTTCTAACACCCTCTATTTCCCAGTGATACTTACACATTTTTGTGTCTGAGCATGCCCAAAGTACTTTAACCACCAGCCTGAAAATATGGAAGTGGTGATGTCATGTCCTGATACACGTCCTAGAGAAAAGACCAAACCAGTCAATTCGTCTTTTTCAAACCACAAGATCCTTTCCTCCGCTTGTAGACTAAACACCCTTGCACACAGACAGGCACGCATTGTTTGCATACATGCTCGTGAGTGCACACAATCAAATGCCACCACATAAGCAGACATCAAAAACACATGGCAAACAGACACACAGACGTGCACTAACTGTGCAGAATGCCAAACATCCACTTGAAAGTATTTTACATCTAATTTGTCACACATCTGCTGGTCCATGGGGTCCCTCTTCTCTGTGGTGACTTTTACTGTTTCTGAAGCTTTGTTCGCATCAATCTGACGCTCTCACACAGACAAACCGCAGAGCTGTGACGGCTGTGACTTTAACTCGCATTAAATAATCCTAGATCATGCACAGAGTGCTCATGGGAAACAGCTCTGAATCTTCAGCTCTTTCTAACTCCTCAGGCCTTGGCTTGATTATAAAAGTTATTTTCATTGCAGGCCATTTTCTGAACCAAACTGGCTTGGTTCACAGAGAATATCTGTGGTTTTAAGAGTACTAATAAAGTGGGTGGAGTCGGAAAAACCAAGACAGAGGTCGAAATAGAAAGAGAAGTAAAGAGAGACATTGACTCAAAAATAGTTTGACCATGTAGGAAGCCTGTTGAAGCATGTTTTGTCTATTTACAACACAGTCACTGCTGCTTTCTGGAATGCCTGCATTTAACTGGAAGAGCAATAATCAAGAGAGCTGCAGGCTATAGCATCCAAAAAGAGAGGTGATGGTTATCCAGCAGTTTGCATGAACTTTATTTCTCCCTCAGTCGTGCCAGTCTGGTAAAAGCTTAAATTCAGACTCGTGTGGGATGCCTAAAAAAGAGCCTGGGTGTCTGTTTTTATTTAGTGTGCTGCATTTCCAAGCACGAAGCACCACAAGGTTGCCATCGAGGCGGGTGGTTGGTGGTAACAGTAGTGGATGAGAGGTTTTCTTGAGGCGCAAATAGGTTTTCCATTACAAATTGTATCAGTGAAAAAACATGTTTTCTTAATTGGTCGTTGTGGAGAGAGAAGAGTTTTTTCTCTCAAACGCATGTGCTGAGCAGATGGGATTAAACCAAGGCAGCGTTCACATGCAGTTATACATAAACAACAGGGATGGCCTAAGGTGTAACCTCGTCTTTCCATAACAATGAGTTCACTTTAAATTGAGTGGGACACTTCCTCTACACGCTGGGTGAATAATTTGGGTATTGATTCCACATTGCCCTGATTCGTTTAATGTCTGTCAGGGGTCATGTGGTGGAGCAGACGTTATTGAGAATCTGTTTTTACGAGGGAGACGATGATGTCAGAGCTGCAGCATCTTCTCCAGACACCCAGCTGGGACCATGTCTGCTGTCAGTACAGTGCAGCAGACTGAATACACCTGAGGCTGATTTAACAGTTCCAGTAAAGGTGTGTGTAATTTTTTTCCCACACCCACGCACACACAGACTGAAGAGTGAAGCTCCAGTCATCTGAATCACATTGGCAAGAGTCAAACAAGATGGTGCACTGAGTTCAAATAGTTACTGCTCCTCCTCATTGAGCTTTCATAGACTAAAACACCCACCTGTGGGATTAAATAATGTTTTCAGTCCTGTCTGGTATTCAGTTTCCCGAGTGAGCAGTTAGATGAGTTCCGTGCCATTAACAGTCATCGTTGACAGAGGACAAACCGAAGAGCAGTTCAGCTTCCTGCATCTGTAAAGAGAAAAATGAGACTTAATATCTGTCATCATGCAAAAGGGTCTGTGAGGCTCATTAAAAGCCCCAAAAAGGAAAAGCTGGAGTTGAAAAAAAACATTGACTTTATGCTCTTACAACTTTTCTCCATGAGTTTTCCAGGTATTTTTAAAAGCCTGGTCTTTCCTAAATTAAAAGAAAATACAGTCGATAAGAGCCTCTGTTTTCTTTTCATAGCTGCTGCCATGTGTCCTATCAGCTAGGATAACGCTGTACAGATCAGAGTAATTATTGAGATCTACAGACTAAAATAGATCCACGGGGTAAAAGAATTTAGTGCTTCGACTGAGGAACAGTTTTCTCAATACACCTCTGCATCACAAGAAGAACTAAAGGTATATCTAATCTTTAACCACAGCTCCCATTGTAAACATTTGTTACAATGAATGAATGGTCTACTATAGGCCTAAACTTGACCTCCATGCCAGCAACTTTGTGTGCTTACAAATTCTACAGTTGTTTGGGCTTACTAGCAACATTACAAACTTGCTTTCAATTCTACTTCTTAAATAGTTTTGTATGAAATGGCAAAACAGTTGGCTTTTATCTCTCTGCGACTTAATTGCCTGAGCTTGTCGTGGTGGTGGTCCTTTTTTGGCTTTTGGTTTAAATAATAAAAACTGTGAGCTACAGAAATAAAATTAATTCAGATGGTTCAACTGAATGTTCCTGTATACAGAGTTCAGTTTAGTGAATCTCTTAAATACCACTTGTCTGGCTTATCTCTAAGACTTTACTCAAACTGAGTCAAAACTGTACTTTGTAAGCCTTTACTGCCTCAAGGCTCTGCTCTGTCCTCAGCTTAAGCATCCCTACAAGTACCTGAATGCAGATTCCACCAAGGCTGTAAAAAGTGCTGGCTGCTACATAAGTGTGGGTGCCAGTAACAGTCATTGTGGGTGGCATTAAAGCTAGGATTCAGAGTTATTTCTATTTCCCAGGGTTATGCCTACTGCTGCACTTCAGCTGTTATTGGCTAATATATCAGAACTAGTCAGCATGCTAGCATGGCTGTACTGAAGGACACAAGTCAGGGTGTGTAGATAGGGACACACATGAGACTGCTGTTCATGTTGTTTTTTTACACAGCTGTTGTAGTTATTGATTTTGATTGAACACTCCATTGCAACTCCACTGTTATTTTCTGATTATGTCTGTTGGTATTTCAAGACCCCTGTGCTTCACCTTGGGGTCATGTTTGACCTGTTGGGGTTCCAAGAAAGAAGGTAATGTTAAGTGAACACCTGCTCACAATACATTGTCCTGCTTCGTACCTGGCTACTAACTACAGGCATAGACAAGTTGACACAACTGATTTAAAGATCAACATGTAGATCAAAATTATATGAAAATAATTCATGTGTACAGTTTTAAAAATAGTCCTTTCAAATCCACTGTTTACAATACAGATTCTAATCTAATCTAATCTAATCTAATCTAATCTAATCTAATCTAATCTAATCTAATCTAATCTAATCACCCTCTTTGCTGTACGAATTAACATTGAACTGAACATCTCAATTCACAGTCAAGTTAAACGTTAGGCTACTTATTTGTTATAATTCACCTTAGACTGAACTTTTACATTGAAGGCAACTTCAGACAAGGTGTGAAATTGCATTAATAAGGCAAATGTCACAACTTTTAACATTATTACTATCGTCATTACCCCTCATGGTTGAAGTCACTTTGTAGTAACTAGACTTGCATTCACCAGATCTGCTCCTGTTGCCTGGCTTGCAGGACATGATTAAATGTTAAAATATCCTTAAAGCTTTTATCCTATTAAATTAGAGTGCTAACTGAAACTAAGATTTTTGCCAGTGTCAACAGGCAGAGGTGAAATGTGCCAGACTTCTTTACTAGATGATTGATTTGATTTGAAGAGTGTGATCAGGTTGACACTGGTGTAGCTTTGGCTGTTGAGAATGAATCTTAGCTGTAATGGGGTTTTGAAAAATCAGAATCAAGTATTTAACACCGCTGGGTGAAACTCATCAGTTACATCCTGCTTACTAAACATCATTCCTTCCATATCCTATGTGAAACTAAAAGTTAGAGCTGACTTATTATTTCAACTAAAAGTATGATCTTTGCACAAACCTAACTAAGTTGATGTATTCTCTTACCTTGTTGGAAACCAAAATGTACCACACATGTGAATAACATGGGTGAGGTTGAGGAGACTTAACTATTTGGTCCATATTATACACAAAACTGCTTTCTGATTTATTGGAAATTATCTAATTCTAAATTAAAAGAGTGATTCTATGTTGTTATTGACATGGGATGCAAATACTAGTCCTAAGGACCTCAATCCCAGCTAGTCTTGGTGGAATATTTGCAAGTAAAGATAGTACTGACATTATAACGGCTTAATTCCCCAAACAGAAGTAGTCCAAATAAAATTTGAATATTATTACAACCATTCACTTTAGAATCAAGCAGGCAAGCCTTTTTACATGATCTTAATCTTTGTCAAAACTTGCCATTTTCAGCAATGACAGCTTGTGCAATAGAGATTTTGAAAATAGAAACACACTGGTATTTGACTGCAGGAGGGACAGAACAATTGTGTCCGAATAAAGGCATACAATGTCAAGGATCTTTAAGCAGTCTACATCCTGTAAGTCAGACTGCATGCTGTCCAAATCTTAAAACAAGGCAATAGAGTACAATGTATGTTATTATGACCTAAATCATGACCTGCTAAAGTTATTTTGGCTTTAGTTCTTTCCTTCCATGATAATCAAAAGCAAACATTAAAAATAACTCCATTGCGTGCTATTATATCACAGACACTGACAGTATGCTATACAACATAATGGAATCGCTCATACAAAGTGAAATAAATCATGAGCTGTATCCTCAGAAACAATTATTCCGCCAGTGTTTACACGACCTCCGAGCAGTGACTGGCACGTACAGGAGTTCAGAGAGGACACTGAACACACCAGAAGCTGTGTCCTCTCAGCAGGAGCCGAGTGTAATAACGCCTCCCAAAACACTGAGGCATGTAAAGCTGATTAGTCAGCCAATAAATCTGATTAACCCGATAGAGGGTCTGGGGTGAAATAATAGACCCTGAGCCAACAGATACAAACACGGGTAATCGCCCTCATTTTCAGATATCCCCCCTCTGCTGGGGACATGAAAAGCCTTTTTAGGGGAAGTCTAGCTCGGTGGAAGCGAGTACGCTCTTATTAATACTCCAGTAGCTCCAGATGTTATTCTGCTCATGATTTCAGAATTACTTTAAATTTAGATTATAATAAGAAAAATCAATACTCTGTCTTTGATGATCCACCCACTGTCCAAGTCCCTGCTTTAAATGATGTTGAGTGATCAAAATATGCTTAACTTAATCCACAGATTCAAAAGAGTTAACATCAATTTCTGCAAGACCTTTGCATTCGTCGTAAAAAAGTGCCTAAAAAGCTGACTGTGGGTGACAAAAACAAGTATCCAGGTGTGTAATGACATCTAATATGAGAGACCCTACATTAAACAGACATAAGTCAATCTTATTTGACATAATTACAAAAACAATTAAGCTACATGAGCTACATTTGCTTCTGTTGACAGGCTAACACACCCTCCTCTGGCAGGAGCCCTTGAACTTTTATCCCCTTAGGTATGCAGTAAATTTACTTCATTCTTTACTGACACAATGCAGAATATAACAAGATGTCAGCAACTCTTTATCTTGTTTAAGGTATGTGTGGCATGTGCCTACCCTTAGAACCAGTTAAATTACCATGAGATCTGATGAATCTATAAGATACAAAACCTTTTAAAATAATTGGGAATTAAAATTACAATATTCACTACAATATTTTTCCAAACAGTTTTTTTCTCCATGAAACCAGATTTTATTCTTTGAGGCTTCATTCACACACCCCTGAGAGCAGCAGTTGTCACCCCACTCTTAAATAAGGGATCATGTGTAGTGAGTGGGCGATTTTGCAAAATAGAATCCTGACATAGTGAGACAAGAAGTCTCAAGGTCTTGTCTCACCCTGAAGGCAATACACTAAAGCACTGAGTTGTTATTGCTATAAGGATATGACTGGTATTAGCTTGTACAGTGGAAAAGTTTCAGCCTTAGTATAATTGGAGCTGCATTGGACATGGTCATTGACAATTAATATTTCTAGACAGACTGGAAAACTTGGTTGGACTTTTTGGCGCAGTGCTAAACTGGATTGAATTGACTTTGACTTATTTACTGAACAGTTCTTTTAACCGTCTCCAATCTCCACCTGGAAAAGAGTGTTGAAAATGAATATCTGAATTGTCACTATGCAGATGACACACTGATTTATATAACAATATATTTCTAATAATATTATTAATTCTATTTATAGAGTGCTTTCAATCAAAGTGCTTTACAAAGCTTAAAAAAAATAATAAACAAAGACACAACACACCATAAGAAACATCAGCAGTAAACAAAAGTAAACAGATGGGTCCTCAGTTTTGCTTTAAATACATCAACCCAACCTGCTAACCTAATGTCGACAGGGAGACTGTTCCATAGAGCGGGTATATGGAATGAAAAGGCTCGCTCACTAATAGTCTTTTTTCGGACCTTAGGGACACTTAAGAGGCCAGTCCCATGAGAGCGAAGTGCCCGAGCAGGCACATATGGGTCCACCAGGTCGATGAGATAAGAGGGTGCAGAGCCATTTACAATTTTAAGGGTCAACAGTAACACTTTAAAATCTGCTCTTGCATGAACAGGCAACCAGTTAAGAGAGGAGAGCGGAGTTATGTGCTCATACCTGTCTGACCTGGTAAGAAGGCGAGCAGCTGCATTCTGCACCACCTGCAGACCTCGCAAACTCTTCTTGGGCAGACCCGACAAAAGAACATTGCAATAATCCAACCTTGATGAAATAAATGCATGAATAAGAGCCTCAGCATCACTGAAAGGCAGGATTGATCTTATCTTGGGGATATTTCTTAGGTGAAAAAGGGACACTCTTGTCACCTCTTTAATGTGAAGGCCAAAAGAAACCGTTTCATCAAATACAACACCAAGATTTTTTAACTGTCCCTGCAATGAATGGCGCAGTCATCAAGTGACAGAGTGAAGCCGTCATACAAATGACTCAGTATTGCTGGGCCGACAATCATCATTTCTGTCTTGGCAGAGTTGAGGAGCAGGAAGTTTGACGACAACCAGCCTCTAACAGCAGCCAGACAGGACTCAAGTTTCGATGCAACAAATCAATTTCCTGCAACAACTGACATATATAACTGCAAGTCATCTGCATAAAAATGTGACCTAGTGGTGCCAGGTACAATGAGAACAGCAGTGGACCTAGGACAGACACCTGAGGAACCCCATACCTTACATCATAATCTAACCTATACATATATAGATGAAACATAAAGTTGTAGAAAGAACCTGGTTAATTTATTCATATCTTGCACTGCAAACTGGCTGCAAATTCATGTGTGTTCTACTGTTTAAAACCCTATCTATGTGGGTCTCCTTACATGCTTTCTCTGTATATTCATTTCAACAACACTTGCACTTTCCTCCCCCACATTGAATCAGACCAGACTTGAGACTGTGGATCACTATTGGAAACTATTTCTCATTCTGGGACCCTGAAATCATTAAAAAGTAAAAGAAGGTGTGTCAACTTAACCTCCAATCCATCCAAAGAAACATACCCTCTCACATGCACTCCAAACCCCAAAGTGATGGCTAACATTTTGACAGTGCGGTTGCCCGCCATTATACAATGAGCTCCAGTATTCCTTTATTTTTTTGGACCTCAGTAAAACCCGCAAATCTCACTCTCTTCTTAGAACTGATATTCTCACAGATTTACTTTGTGAACTCGTCACTAATGTGTCAAAACTTTCCCTTACATCCAACTTTGATCGAGTTGCCTGTAACTTTTACTGAGAGAATACTTTCCTACAGTTTCTTGGGGTTTGTCTGGGGATTTTTGAATCTTTTCTGGCACTTAACCTCGATTGAATAAGTCATTGTGGTGAGACAGACCAATCACTTAGAGACATAAAAAGAGTGAACCAAGCTCCCGCTGCTTGTGGTTAAGTTCTATGACACTTACAAGACTGCTCATTATTAAACATGTCTAAATGGATGCAAAACTTTCCATGCATACAAAAAATTAAGTGAAAAAGTTTTAGAAGGCGTATGAGCAGGATTCTGCAGGTTTTCTGTTGGGTAGAAGTTGAAAAAGATGATTTTAAGAGCATTATTGTTCATTAAGTAAGGGGAGAATCTGGGAGATTTGTCTGCAAGCTATTAGTCTGAGTTTTTCTTTCAGAATGCAGGGAAAGCTGTCTCTGTTACAGTTTGTCTCATCTGTCAGGTGAATGGTGGACAGCTCAGAGGGGTCCACTCAGACACCACATCTCTCCTGCGGTCTCTCCAGCCTGACCAAAGAGGATAAACAACCATCACCATCCTCTGGTAAAGCAGTTTCCCCATGACCTGTCCATAAGACTTCATGGGCTCTCTTAGCACCTTCTCTTTAACGGAAAAGTCATGTCTTTTCCAGTATCTCCACTGAGCTCACAGTAATGGGATCCACTGCAGGGCTGTGAAAGACAGTTAAACCTGTGGAGCGACAGTGATGAGCTGAGCATACTGTGGAGACTCTGCTTCAATGTGAATGGCAGGAATATGTCTCACAGTCTGACTCACCAACCTGGCAAAAACTGGAGGCATATCTGGCAACAGAAATCACTCTAAGCTTCTTTATGTTGCCCTTTGAACACATTTCTCTCTGAATAAGCCCTATGAACTGATTTTTCATTATGAATGAAATCATTCAACAGACTATAGCTCACTAGAAACCATCTGACAACATAATTTAGCATGAATGTTTTCGCAGCTGCGTTATTTGTACATTAAGTCAGCAAATCTTGTTACAGTGAGTTATTCCCAGGTGAGACACTGCAGACTTCTCCAGTGGCTTATTTTCGCTGAGAAATGTAGAACATGGCGAAGAAAAAAATGAACATACAAAGCCTCCAGTGTCTGAAGAAAAAATATGAGCCCACAGAATGGAAAAATGATTCAACATAGTCTCTTAATTCAGGAGTAAAACGGTGAAAAGTCCAGGCACAGCCCAGATGGCAGGAGGTATGAGGGTATGGATTTAATTGCTTCCAGACATGATGAAAGCAGAGGGTGGTCAGGGTACAGTAACTACATAAATATACCCTGAGACACTTCTGATGAAGATGAATATTATTTCAAGTCACTATGTCTGGAATGATTGAAATTAAATGTGGCAATGACGTGAGGAACGCTTTGTTACTCAGCACTGACCCATACTGTACGCTGAAAGTGTTAAAATGTCCAAATCAGGTCAGACAAAGTCAGCAGATTAAATTAAAAGTTGCTCTTTGAATGATTCTAGTGTAAAACTGCAGCTACTCACAACATTTTGACAGCATGATGACAGCCACAGACTGATGTCATCATAGATGACAGCATAGTGTTTCACTCACTATTTATACATCTATTTTTAATTTTGGGTATCAAGTCCCTCCCAGATTCTTATACTAGCAAGTTAAAAAATGTTTTTTACAACACTGGGTTGCATCATTGAATTTAGGAAAAATCTTAGCTTGAAAAGCTTGTGTTAAATTTTTAAAACAGTTGCCAGGAAACATCTGCAGTGCCACCCAATCCAAAGCATTCAATGACCTAAACAGAGAGCAATGTGAGCTACAAAGCCTGTAGCATTTTCTCTTAAAAAAACAACAATCAAAAAAAGACAGACAAAGAAGGAAAAAAATAATTGCTTTTTGGCAGGGTAAGGGATAAAAAAAAGTCAACACTTGTGGGTTTTTTTTGCTCTCAAAAGGCAGCAGCACCTGTGTAAGGTCCCCCTCTGGAACTTTTTCCTGTGCATTTCCTTCTCATTCGACAAGGCCTGCAACAATGTCACAACTATTTGCATCCAGTGGATGAGTAGTGTCCGATAGTGTTAATATCGGGCTGATGAGCTCACAATATAGTCCTCAACAGAGATTTTTGGATGGGTATGTGATTGCAGCGGTGTTAGCATAACGTATTGTAAATTTAAGGTATTTGATGCTTGTCATGTAAATATTCACTTACCACCAATCTACATAAAAACTAGACAGTGAGGTGCAACATATCATATTTTAGTGATGTGTAAGTCCCCAATGAAAAAAACAACACTTTTGTTATAACTAGGCTAAGGTAGAGCTTCAAAGAGTTGGAGCTGGAAATAGGATTACGATAAATGTGCTAATTTCTTTCTCATCCACTTTGTTCTCCCTTTTTCTTTTCTATTTCTCTGACTCCTCGTTTTACTTTCTCACACACACAGAGGCCTCTGATTTCCTGGCATCTCACTACATTACACATCCACAATGACTGCAGCAGATATTTTGGGCTCATACTCTAATGTCATTTGCAGGAGGGATAGCGTACAAATATATTGCCAGGACCTGGCATTGTGTGACATGGATTAAGTCCTCGGCAGCTTGCGCGGCAGCCAACCAGATCAGTGTTTGGCATTTTGTTTTTGTCTCCTGGTAAATTCTGATTACATTCAGCAGAGCGTTGATCCAAACAAAGAGCGAGCTTCTAGTTGGGAGAATAATTCCTTCCTTGTTCTTTTTCCCATCTGCAGCGATGCCGGGCTACTAAGCAGAAAGACATTTAGATGGAAATGTGCTGAACAGAATCAGACGGGAATGTCACTTCAATTGATCCATATGCTTGTGCATACAGTACCATATGTTGATTAGAAAGATAAAAGGCCTTTTTGTAAATCATTTTGTAGCTTGAACTTGACTTGTGAGAGGAAGCAGCATACAAAAGATTAAGTCTGGCTGCCTGCAAAGTGACAAACTACAGCAGAGGTTATTTTATTACCTAAGCTTCCACCCACTTCCACTTATTCTTTAACACTTAAAATAGCGATAGCACGAATAATAAGGAGTAAACGTGTTTTATGGCATTCCATTGAATTAAGTAATGTCCTGTATAGATTAAAACCTGGACTCAATGTGAAAGACTGTTTTTTTTAGTGCTACTCACACCCAAACTACACATTTATCATACAGACTTGTAATTATGTTTCCCCCAGAAGATACTTGTTGAGCTCTAACAGCGGGACATATGTGGTTTGTTTGATGGTACATTTTCCTTGAATGGACACAAGGAATTATTTGCCCTGTTTGCTCCTCTTCCAATAAAGTTAGATTATATCAAACTGATTTGTCTCCCAAACATCCTGTGTTTGTTTGTTTTGGCTCTCGAAGCCATGTGAACACTGCTGAGTGTGATTTTAGACTAAATAACGCCAGAATTTTATTGCATTAAAAAAATCCCAAATCAGAACCAGACAAGCTGGCAGTGAAGGAAACAGTGATTGTGTGCAGGGCAAACCCCTGAGATTCATTTGCAATTATTCCTAATTCCCCCATGTCTAAGCAAATCTACTGCCAAGAACATATTAGGCAGGAGGTGATGTTGCTATGTAGCTCTTTTGGGTTTTTCTAATGATGTGTTAGTAGCATGACTGGCTGTGTGTGTGTGTGTAAACATTTCCCCCACTGACAGACGAAAAGCATGAGCCCATGATTGTGGTTAAGGCTCAGTCTCTGTCAGTGAAGTAGTGCACCAGGGGTCCCATATGCATATAGTTCACAAATGACATTTTGAAGACACAAAAACAACAGAGAAAGCTCTATGTTGGGCAGCTCAGTTGCCCTGCCTTTCTGTGGAAGCAATTTAGACCACAAAATCAGTCTTACCGGGATTGGTGCCATTAAGTATATTTAGTGCACCTATCAGATTTAGAGACTTTGTGTGAGTTTTTATGTATTAGCAGGCGCCAAAGTGGCATACAGGCCTGCTTGTACTTATGAGTGACTCAAATGAGAGATCAACACAGTTTCGTAGGCACGTCCGAGGAGGGATTCTGTAAAGGAATGAGAGATTTGGCTGATTCTTTTTAAATGTAGCCCTACAGTAGTATACATCATCAAACCACAAGTGGACACACCCTGATTTTACCCGGCTTTATACATCCCTGCTTCAAACCACAACACCCTCTGAGGTAGTTTATGAGAAATACAGATGTCTGGTGAGTGAAAATAAACAGAGGCAGTGCTGAAACCTAAGTTTGCCTTGCCTGAATTAGTCCCACATACATACTGTAGGAGACTGGCAACCAACACAGTCAGCATGGAGGAGTACTCTCATGCACACCATGAGCTGTGAACTTATGCTTCATAATCATCAAGGAACATCTACCCATCAAAACATCCACAAGCATGGTGAATATTCCCCCTCTGACTTTTGTGTTTACACTATAGCTGTGCCTTTGAACAGCCCCATGGCCGCCTGTATCCCATTACATCCAGAGGGATGAGCTGACGGTTGGTGTGGCGAGCGAGTAAGCAGAGACGGCCCGTGTATGATTCTAATCAATTCAGGCCTCAGCCACAGCCGACGCTCTTTAATAACCTCCGTAGATAGATCTGACTTGAGAGGGAATGCAAACCAGATCACTTTGGAAATTCCACCACGCTCTCTTTGCAGCAAAAAGCCCCTCTTTTAAAAGAATGTGCGCTAACATTTCCCCCGTCGTCTCCCACACACACAGCTGCCCTTCAGAGAGTCACGCCAGGGAGCACAGCCAGACTGGCCGCTGGAGACGAAGAAAGAACGACAGACAGGGCTGCTAATGGCTGCTCTCCCAGCTTCACGGGGTCCTACACTTATAAACATGTCAGGAGAGGCTTGGGCAAAGGAGAGAAAACAGGACTGGTGATGAAGAGAGGGAGATTTAAGTGGAATATAGGAATAAGTAGCTTGAAGTGGGACTATAAAGAAAGGAAATAGAGAGATAAGGAGAAGGAAAATCAATCTGAGCAGAGTGATGTGTAAGGAAAGAGGAGAAATGATCAAGGAATGTAGAGAGAGAGTGGGAGTGGGAGGTGTTGAAGGAGGAGAGGAGGCAGTGCTGAGACGTTACTTAGCGTAGCCTCGAGGTGATGGATTGTCTGGGAAGTTTGGCAGGATCATCCATCAGGTGTGGAGAGGTGGTGAAAAGAGAAGTTCACCGAAATCACCAACTCAAACACCTAAAAACATTCTGAAATATTTCATGTTCCTTGAAAAGATCAATCCACACAGATTAGAAATTTTGAGGTTTGCCTCTAAGTAAACTTTGTGTGACCTGATGTTTGATAGAGTGGTGAACCACAAACATAATAACTCCACCATTAAGTAAAGTTAGATTATGCTATGGAGGAAAGGAGATTAAGACGTTTCTCCTGAAGCCTGGCAGCAGTTCAAGATACACTTTTTTGACCTCATAACTCAGTCATGCTGTCTCCACTGTGGATCTAACCACCAAGTACCCGAGCCATGGCCTCATCTCACTGCAGGATTCAACGCAGAGGATTTAAAAGATAAGTGAAATACATCCAAAAGTTTCACTGCAGGTCTATAAATTTAAAGATCAAATATTTTCTGAGGCTCAGACACTATGGAGTGAACCAGATGTTGCTCATGTTTTATGGCTTTGAGATGTCTTTTGAGTAAATCAGTATTCTAAGAGATACTGGTGAGGATTATAGTCTTATGGTTAACATATACCTGCAGTGAGTTGTACTGTGCAACAAATATGAACTTTGCTGGAGTTAGGGCCTGTGTCCATTGACACCTTATTGCCCACTACTTCAATTTTAGTGAGCTTCTCACAGATGCTTACTGTTGCAAGGTTACAAAAGTTGCCCCGCAGTAAGTCTATGTTAAGTTTATCTTAAAGCTCTGTGCTTCGTAAATGTATTAATTTAATGGCATTGCAGAGAAAAGGGGCGGCTCGAGTTGGTCATCTATCAATTGGGAGGTTGGCGGTTCAATCCCAGCTCCAGTAGTCACATGCAGAAGTGTCCTTAAGCAAGACACTGAACCCTGAATTGCTCCCTCTGTTGTTCAGAGGTGTGTGAATGTGACGAGTAGTGTAAAAGCGCTTTGAGTGGTCAAAAAGACTAGAAAAGCGCTATATAAGTACAAATTTACCAAACATGTTGTAGCATTAGTAGCAGCTCTAGACCTGGAAATTCTACCTCTAAAACAAGCGTGTAATCAATTTCTCTCTACAGTACTCCCAACCAAGAGTGCTGTGACCGCAGCAACAAAAAACAGACACTAAGAGTGTTGTTACTCTTTGGACACTGAGCACTGAAAATGCTGAACTGCATTTGGTTTAATTGAAAATAGACACTGCCAGCGCAAAAAAAAATTGGTATGAGTGGACACAGACCCTCACTGTGCCGAGCATTCCTAGCATACGGTAAGACGCCCAGTCGGGTCTTTATGTTGGAGGTTTCTTGTCTTTAGTCTCGAGAGGAAACAATTTTCTGTGTTTAAGTTTTATTACTCTAAAACATTCAGGCCCTGCATCAACAAACTCTGTGGGTACAGCAGGAACTTCGTCTACATTTTTCCCTCATACTTTTCTCTCTTTATTTGGACTTCCCTGTCCGATGTGCATGGCAGGAAAATGGGTTAAGGAAGGAAAAGAGATGGGGGGGAGAAAACAGAGAGGGGCCCACTGGTCCCGTCCACATCCCTGTGTTGAATATGAAAATATATTATAGCATAATGTGTTCAGTATGCAAGCTTGAAGGAAACCATATGAAAAGATCCCAGACAAAGAGCCTACTGTGTTCCAACTGACCCCCCGACCCCCCCCCCCCTCCTCACTCCCTTACCCTTCCACCCCTATCCTCCGTCTGCTTCAATTCAGAGAGAGAGAGGGAGAGAGAGGGGAGAGGTAAAAGGGGGAGGTGTGTAGGAACTGAAAAGGGGCAGTACACACACTCGCCGACTCACACTGACAGACCCACCAGAGCACAGGTGAGCAGCATGACTTAACCCACTCACAACAAACAGGAAGGATACACAGAACTCTGGAATTTTATCTGTCGCTGTGCAACTGCAGACTTTGTCACCTGTAGCCTTTTCTATTTATCTCTACAGGGTAAGACTCTATCTTTGTTTGGAGAGAAAGAGAGAGGGAACAGAGGGAATGCTGTGAGAGAGAAGAGGAGGGAAACTTTGAAAGTCTTTGTTTGAGTAGATGACAAACATCTGTGGCCGCTGTTTTTCCCTCAGTGCAGGCTTGAAGGCTTGTAGAGGGGGTTTGGATGGCTACATTAGCATTGTGGTCACTGATATCTGAGCCTATTGTCCTGACTGTGGGGAGCCTGCTGCGTAGCCTGTGTTATAGACTTGAACTGCGCTTTGTAACATAAGAGGGTGTATCCAATTAAAGACCCGGCTTGAGCTGTATTGACTTACGTATAAGTAATTGCTTCCTGTTAACGCAACAGGTGAGGCCCATTAATGCTTTACAGGGGGGCGACTTTGGGTTTTGTTCTGCCATATGTTACCATATATCCTTTATGTGTACTCATGATCCTGTTATGCATTGTTTTGCAACTCTTTTGTCAAATATCTTTGTTCGTAGAGGAAAACAATTCTCGAACATACCACTCATGATTTATTTCTGCAGAACTGATATTGTTTGCACATATTCTACTTTTTAAAAAGTGCTTGTTCTCCCCCCTTTTGATGTCCAACAGTTTTCAGATTATGACTCTGATTGTTTTAGAAGGCTCCTCCCTCTTGGCACCAGATCATACACACCTACTTCAAGTATTTATCTTTGCCTCTTGATGTCTTCCACCTGTGAGAGTAGGATGAGCTGCACACGGAGCTGACACTTCATTACAAGCTTCTTCTATTCCTCTGCATGATTTATGAGTGCACATGCACAGTTCCTAAAAGTGAAAAGAGAAAGAGAAGCGGCAGACATCCGTGACTTTCATTGGAGCCTGTACCCCGCAACGTTTTAGATGTCACTCATCAGCCGGCACAAGCCGAGGCATGTTGACTATCACGGCCTCCAGAGGAGTTATGAAGCAAGAATGCCAATTTTCGAGCACTACCCAGAATTATTTCATAGTGCTGTGGAGGCCCTTAAATGGCTCTTTGTCTGAGCAGTGGAGAGAGAGGGAGCAAATGTGCCTGCTTGAGCCTTTAGCATTTACAGATGAATGGTTTTTGCTTTGAAATCTGTAAAGGATCCAGGCAGAAAGCAAGCAGACACATAGCAGCTCTGCCCTTAAGGAATTCAGACATAAAAGCTTGCCAGTCAATGTGGGACCAGATGCCTCATCATAAGCCTAGTGACCGATACAGGTCTTTAGGTCTTACAGTAAGGTGGAATGCACGCTCACCTGACAATCTTAGCTCTCACATACCTCCACACGTGTGTCCAGAGTAGCTGATGATGTACAGATGCCATACCTGAGGTGAAAATGCATGCAAGGTCTGAGTTATTAGGTGGCTGACATGCTCTCTACAAGTCGGCTATTGATGCAGATGTCTAATGAATGTGCAAGAAAACGGCCATGAGGGACAAATGAATGATTACAGTTTGCATGGCTGCCAGAGCTGTTTCTTTTTTGCATCATCACTATGCTGCAGAGAGAGGGCTGTGGGATAGATTTGCTGTCTGCTTCTCAATCCATCATACATTGACGATGTACAGGAACTCTGTGATTACACACCAAAGTGGCCTACGGGCCAGACTGTAAATGATATCCTTGGCTGCAATCTTGGAGGTCAATGGGTGGCGTAGCAAAACTGTGCGGGGTGGAAGCCGAGCAGGACAGGTGGGCCACATAAAATACCTTTTGAACTTGAAGGTAATTGTAGGGTAGAGGGAGGAGGGAAGGATGACATCAGATCTTAGCAATGAAAAATAGAGAGGATATGCTGGAGTGGGGGAAACATCACAAGTTAGTTTGGAAGAAATACAACACCCAAGCTGGATTTTACAAGCCTTGTCCAATGAAATGAAAATGAAACAGATTGTGGCAGATGAGGATTTCAAGAGTCCATATGTGGCTGTTTTGTAAGCCAGAGCTCAGTCTGCAACCCCTTTCGGTCACTATTAAGCATCTGTTCTTTGCTCAGAAGCTAATAAATATTTGCAGACTTGATTAAATAAAATCAGTCAGTTTAGGAACTCAACATGTGTTCTGCTCTCATTGATTAAAGTAAACATGATCTTGGAACAACATGGAAAGAAAATACAGCAATGAGGTGCTAATCTTAAAAGACAATGTCTGCGTCCAGATTGATCCAAACACATCTGGGGGAATCAAAGAGCTGTTGTCAGAGCATCAAAACAATACGGGCCTTCATCTCTCCTCACTTGACACAATCGCACCAGTGGTGGAGGATTTTCGTTGCTTTTGCTGCAGGGAGGTGGGGCCGTGTTTTGTTTGGGATGATTGTGCTCGGAGGCCGATGAACGACTGAACCCTCCCTCAGATAGTCATGACTCAGCTGTCATGTCTGAGAGTGTCTGCACAAAACACATTCTTCTAAGGGAAATGTGAATGTGAGCTCGGGTGTTATGCCTTCTAAGGGAAATGTGAATGTGAGCTCGGGTGTTATGCCTGGAAGATGTGTTTCGAAAATAATGATTGTGTGTGTGTAGTTCTGTGCACAGACCTCCCACTCCTGAGTGTTACAGCAGTGATACTTGTGCCGAAACAAAAGCAATCGTGGATCAGCTTCAAGGGGGGACAAGTCTGATCAAGGACAAGGATGTGCAAACACTGGTGTACCGTTACAAACTTTGATGGTGGATCTGATTGGCTGTGAAGGGAGAACATGACACCGTTCATCTAATGAAATGCTTCATCAGATAAGAGACAGGATGCCACAGATGTCACTGTACAACATGACTTTTCACTTTACGCTGCATGGAAATCTTCACAGACTAAATGAGGTTGTTGAGGAACGCATGTCCAACCCTTAAATCTTAAGATACATGTGTCTTTGGAGAAAAAAAACAGAGTATATTAGGTGTAACCACTTTTCATTTCTCACCCTTTTAGCCAGGCCACAGTTCAAAGAGGCAGAGCTGATTTTCATTTCTAAGTACAGAATTGCACTTTCTTTGTCTTTTAAAAGGACAAAGGTTGAGTTTTATGCTTTTTGGAAGTAAACCAATGTCCATTAAACCTTACATGAGCCAAGCAGAGTAAATTAAAATGTTCTTCAAGCCATTTCCTCAATTTGTGTATAAACTACAGACTCTTGTGTCTCCGAAAAGGTCATGTCTTTTGGACGGCTTTCCAAAAACTATTACATATAATACTTAAAATCTTGCTCATTACACAAAGGGTGATGATGGAACATCGATTAGGTGTCTCGTACAGCCTGTTAGCCAAATCTGTGGTGTCGCATTTAAAAACATAAATGAAGAAAAGTTGTTGCAGAGCTGAATTTTAATACATTTCTCTTTTTTTGCAGGTGATGCTGGACGTGACATGGGGAGGGTGTAGCTAAAGCTTGTTGACCTTTCATCCTCGAGCAGTAGTGTTATCTATGTTTCAAGCTTGGTCCACCCAATGAAGGCAGGCTGCACAGTCAGAACACAGACATCAAATTTCTACAAAGAGCAAAGCAAACATGAAAACCTGAAGCAGCTGACCACAGATTTAATGTATTCATGATTATTTCTTGGTTTGCGTAGTCTGATACATTTCAGATTTAATCAACCCAACCAGAAGAAAGTGAACTTTTCCTCTCAATTGTGGTTCTGTGAATAAACAAAAGAAAGAAAGTGATTATCCTGCCAATAGAGACTGTATCTGGCTTTAATGTATAAGAAATAAACCAGGAAACCAGAATAAAGCAACTTTAATAGAATACATCGGAGCTCTGAATACAAAGCAGTCTGTGGAATGACCTTTCCAGACTGAAATGTTATTCCTTGCATGCACCTAACAGCAGGAAGCTGCATATGTACACAGTTCCCTTTCACGTCACTGCAGAGTTATGATCTCCAAGATAAAGGGCAGATCCTTTTCTCTGAAAGAAAAATAATCTGCTGGCTGGAGATTGGGATGGAGACGAAAAGCATGTTTTGGTGACAGAAATAGCAGAGGAGGAAGAGCAACGTCTGGGAATGAAAAGAGGAGTACTAGAGGGATGCAAAAAGAGAGGACTGGACTGTTCCTCAGCGCACTTTGCCAGATTTTTAACAGAGCACAACAAACTTGTGCAATTTTCGTGGCAGTTGTCCATGGGAACTCATCCAAGGCACATTGGAGCTGACCCTCTGGGGAGGTCCTGTTAGATAGAGAATAATAATACTCCATAAAGACCCAAAGTTAGAGCACACTCCTTCTTCTGCTGACTACAGGACAACATTTGGAAGGATTACTGCAGAAAGAGGAGCCATGACCGGAAGCAGAAACCTGGAAAGCTGAGCTACTACTTTCCTCGTCCCCTTTTGTGTGCTTTCTTGTATTTCTAAACATATTCACTGCCTGCCAATAAGGACGGAAACTTCCATTTTCCTATTGGACCACGGTTTCATCTGATCAAGAGAGGATATTGAGCCGACTGGAACGAAAGCCCTCACTTATCCCCCTGCTGAGAGCTTTTGTTTCTGCTGCAGCTGAAGAATTTAACCAGGAGTAGCGATGGAGATGGAAAAGGGACATATGCCCATCAGGAGAGGGGTGAGCTGGAGTCCAGGAGGATTGAGAAAACCTCTTCAGGCAACGCAAAACATGCACACCCCTGGGACGGAGTGCGATGCATCATGGGAGAAGACAGGATTCAACTCAGAACAGATGAGCCGGAAAACAAGTGAGTGTTTGTTTATCTGGGGTTTTCTGCCTCTTATTTAAAGTCCAAGCAGCAGCGAGAAAGTGTATGATTACTCTGTTACTTCATTGCACAGAAATGCAGTTGTAAATACATTTCCTGTGGTTTGTTTGGGTGCCGCCTTAATGTTACGGTATGGCCTGAACTGCAGTATATCATCATATTAAAAAACCTTTGAGAGAGAGGAGTAGATAGAGAAAACAGGCAGCCCTGCCTCAGAGCGAGTTACACACAGTGAGGTTCTCCGTGAAACATCTGTTTCCACAAAGTAAAAATACAGGCTGCCCCGACAGCAATGGAAATGCAATCATGCAACTTTTAAGGGCAGTCTTAACATACAACACAGCCATTGCCAATAATGGGTAAGGTTGTGGCAAGAGCTGCATGGAAACTTCTTTAAACCTTTCTTTTTTATTTCATGGCCAACAAATCCCAGAGAAGTTTTAAAGGAGTTCATACTTCATAACAAAAAGACAAGACAGTATGCCGTTTAATGGCAATATGGAAAAACTCTAAAACAACAAAACTCAACTGGAAAGATAATTACCTCCTGTGCTGTGACAAGTCAGTCAATGCTGTGTTTAAAAGAGTTAAAGTGCTGCAAGGAAGCATAACAGAAAGGTCATGGCCATCAGATTATTGTGCCTGATATAGATCTACCGCCTCTGAATCTCCTACACTGTTCCCATCTCTCATTACCCACTAATTGGTTTCCTCAAATGCAGCAAAGATCACCAAAAACAACATAAAAGCACTAAGAGCCGGCTGCACCTCCACAGAGGCCTTTCTTAACACACAAAAGTAACAATATGAGCAGCAGGGCTCAGTTTTTCACCTATGAGCTTGTCTTTTAGTTCTCCCATGGGATCCACGCAGTGTTTAGGTCACATTCGGTCGGTGATATCCCAGGACCTCTGTTAAGCCTTCTCTTTCCATACCACTTCACACATCACCCACGGGGGCCGGTGCTGTCATCCCGCTTACCCCACAGCCATCGCTCGGAAAAAGATAACATCCGACAGGGTAATCTGACCTTTGATACACAAATGCAGCGTCGGCCCCCTGACTTAAATCCTCCTGCTGTTGGGGAGTTTGGCATTTGCTTTCGTCCACGCAGGGATGGGACAGAGGTAGAGAGAGTTAGGCCCTTGCATCACTGCTGAGGGGCTGAGTTTTGTCTCTGCTGGAGGACAGGAAATTCCTATCCTGCCCTTGCAGGTTGGAGCTCAAGGCCCTGAGGGGTTCAGAGAGGGCAGACACTTGGTTGGGGAGGTGCACAATAAACACGCACACACTTACACAGTGATATCCAGACAGACATAGGGGACCAGGAGGGGTCACATGCCAGATCACTGATGTCTCACTGGTCTAATCCATACACACATACAAACTGGAGTGTCTCTGGTCTGTGTTTCCACTTCAAAGACTGCAACAAGAGTCAGCACTTCCTGCCATCCATAGGACATTAGACAGAGATAAGCCGCTCAATACTCTCCATTGATCGGACACCTCTCCAGAACTGTCAGAATAAAGTGAAACCGTGTGATCAAGTGCTAAAACATCAATACTTTTCACTAGCAAAGCCCTGAGCTCTTCCTTCAGACAGAGGCATGTCTCCGTTTTTTGTAATTAGTGGGAAGTGTGCTAGGAGGTGGTGCGAATTTTGGAAAAGTGAAACAGTGCTGGAGGCTGCATGACAGACAGCACAGATTCCAGCTACAGCCATCCTCCCTCCCTGTGTGTGTGTGTGTGTGTGTGTGTGTGTGTGTGTGTGTGTGTGTGTGTGTGTGCGTGTGCGTGTGAGTGTGTGTGTGCGTGTGCGTGTGAGAGAGAGAGAGAGCTGAGCTGAACTGCGGAGGAAAAGTAATCCGATCCCGTGTCTCGCTACAGAAAGGGGGTGTGAAGCTATCAGACGCAGTCAGATTGAAAACTCTTGTGGAAGTACAACAAAACAGCGGAGCTCTGAATTTGACATGTAAAAGGTAAGAGTTAAGGAATAACGTGGTTTGAAGAAGAGGAGCTAAGTTTCAGTGAACTCGAGAATAGTTAGGATAGTTGTTGGCTTGAATTATAATAAGGAATTGCCAGCTCTGTGAAGGAATACTACTTTTTGGTAACCTTGATCAGAATTCATCGGCTTCCGTACATAAAGTTATAGCTATCATTTTCAACAGTTAGCCAAGTCCATTAAACTGTCTAGCTTTAATGTGTTATCATTAATACCTTTGACTTTAAAAACAGTTACATTATTTAGCAGATTAATTTCTTTTTTTTTTTATTGTTTTTTTTTTTCACATTTTTTATGGTAATATATCTCTGACTAAGTCATTATTCCAGAGTAGGCGTCATTTCACTAGAAATTGACTTGGTTGAATACATTAAATTGAAACATTATAAAAAATGAAACAAAAGTCCTCATTTTATTTCAACTAGTCCTTGTCTTCACAAAGATGCAGGCTGTTATGGTCATAGTATCAATCACTGATGGGATTTGCACCTGCGTGTCACTTGATAACCAGTCTAGCTCCCACTAGAGGTGAGATGTTTACAGTGAGGAGACTTCATTTCAAGGCTCATTGCCTTGCCTCACATACATCCAGGTAGCTTCGATTGTTAAAATTAAATAGGTAATGAAACAGTCAGTGGGACCCATATGGAGTACCTGAATAACAGACACTGAATATACAGTAAGTACCTGTGTGATAGGTAGGCCCATTTCCTTGCAGCGGCCTGTAAAGGAAGCAGATTTATGCTTGCTGTAATAGTTCTGAGAGGACTGTTTGTTTAAAGGGTTGTGTTATAATGCTTTCATCCCAATTATATTGTGTCACAAATATGCATGATAGTTGTATCTTACAGTGTCTGGTTGTTTGATTCGCGGTATCAGCTGATGTATTTGCCTGCAGTTGTGTCCACAGTCATCATTAAAGGGTTTAATTTTATTTAAGTAAATGCATTGCAAATGTTTATTGTGCACATGGACCAAATAAACCTGTTACATGTATGAAATCATTATGCTGAAAGGGTTATAATATGTTATTGAACTTAAGATAGGTAATGTAAAACTCAAGGGTTCACTACAAAGAGTTAACTCAATTACCATGAGGGCAGACTTAGAGTCTGTAAAATCAATGACAGATGCATATTATTCCTTTATACTGAAGGAGTGATCCTGTTAACTTAATGTACTGTGCCAGGAAAAACTTCACACAGAATGAGCTGTATAGGAAAGCTTAACAAGTGATTGATTTATAAATGATTATTGTGATTGGCACATGATTACATCAAATAATGTAGACATCTGGATGCATCACCTTATTAAATGAGGAAAGAGTTGTGGCTGCGGCAGCTGCCTGAGAAAAGTCCCAAAGAGACATTTCATATCTTCCTCCAGTCACAGCTACATAAATGATGAATAATCTAGCAGATGTGCCCCCTCAACGAGACTTTCTCTGTTAAAATGTCCATTAGAGGATCTCTTTTATTTTCCTCTCGTGAACTTTAAAGAATGATGTAGCGTCTATATTTGAGATGGGAACATTTGATTGTACAGTATGTTTATAGAAAGAAGTGGAAAGATGTCGTTTTTGAAGCCGTAGATTGTAAAAAGGGTCTTTTAAAAGTTGAGCTGCAGTATTGTACAAATTAACTACAGAGAGAAACCAAAGGCATGTTGGAAGCTGAGGCAGGGAGTTTTTCTGAGCGGTGCAGGAATGCTCAGGGAGGGACGACTGCAGATGGCAGAGGAAATAGCTCCACTGCCTGGAATTGAGCTCTTAAGCTCAGAAAACAAACTGTCAATTTTAACAGAGACATGTCTCAGCTCATAATTTCAAGGTAATCAGCGAAACTGCAACAGTTTTCCGTCTTTGCGGGAGACAGTAACCTAGACATTTTTAATGGCTTTAGCTGTTGTGTCTCTCTTAAGAAAATAAGGTAATGTTTCACCATCTTTGTCTTTGTCTAAGCTCGTCTGCTGAGTCGAAGTATCCACAAAGCTGTATTTTCTCACTGGATTGATAAAAATAAAAAGTACTAAAAAGAACAACCAAAACCATACGGCACAGAAACTATTATGTGTTTTTTTTAAAAGAACATTAAATCTCAGCCAGACTTGTTAAAAATTTGTCCTTGTTAGCTCTCTCTATTTGTACATGAAAGTGGTTTGGTGAGATTTAATTGGATGTTGAGGGAGTTGTTTCTAAGTGAACAGTAGATTGGAGCACATTGCTAAGTCTCCCCAAAGTAAGGGTCCCATTTATCATCAATCAAATATCTCTGTAATGACAGAAAAGCAACAACTTTCGTTTCTCAAATCGATTAATCTGTCGTTTTTCTTTTTTTTTCTTTCACTCTAGATCTGACTCGCAGTGCCAGTTTATCAGAGAAGGAGTTAAAGGAGGCTCGCGTCAGGAGTCAGATTATTGCTGCTCAGCTCACAATCCCTTCCGACTCCAACTCCAGAGGCGTGCAGCTCTTCAACCGGCGCAAGCAGAGAGTGAACGCCTTTACACTGGAAAGCTGTGGTGAGGGTTCAGAGGAGGACAGATCGGGATATGTGAAAACCGACTCCTTGTCTAACGAATTAACATGGGCAGAGAGGAGCAGTGAGGAGAAGGACAGAGACCTGAACTTTAAAAATAGCACTAACAATCTCACACCACCTGGGAGGGTACATTCAGCCGGTGATTTGATGGAGGACCCAGGTAAAGATTTTCACAAAGAGAAGGACACAGAGGAGCAAGTTATCCAAGAGAGACATTTCCTCCCTGTCAAGGAAGAGCAGGAGGATGAGGATGAAGGGGGAGATAAAATCAATGAGGAGCTTGAGGACAAAGTAACGGATGAGATTCCCCCTGGAACTAATAATACCGATCCAGTTCTGATGAAACCTGCAGAGATAAATGGGGGCCACACAGGGCCAGTTCCTCCTGGAAAGCTTCTCAATGGTTGCCACAGTAATTCTGGACCTGACAGAGTGTCTGTGCTCACATCCAAGCAGACAAGCACCATCATCAATCGAACTGCCAGACCCTTTTTCTCACCACCGACAGTACAGTCTCCAGAGACAGTTCGCCCCGTCGCGGGCATTCCTCCTCCTCCTTCCTACGCCACTCCTCCTCTCCCCTCCCAACCTGTTGCTTTCTCCCCCCCTCCTCCTCCGTCATATCCCACACCTCCGCTACCAGCATTTACAAACCAACCCCCACAGAACTACTACTCCAGTCCACCTCTGATGTCGCCTGTCATGTCTCCTTCCTCCCCTCCACCAGCCCAGTTTCCCTCTGTATCTCAGTATCCACCCATGCCCCATTACGGCCCTCCAACTGCCCCAAAGCCCAGCACCTTTGTTCCCCAGCCTGCCGGAGAGAGGAAGCAGACAATACAGATAAAAACAGGAATACTCGAGGAGGGATCTGTTAGACGGGCAAATAGGAAGTCAATGTTCACGTTCAAAGAGAAGCAAGTGTTGGCTCCCAACCCTGAGCTGCTCTCTTTAGTGCAAGGGGCAGATGAAAGGAAGAAACATGGACTCAGATCTGTACCTGAACCAGCGTCAGAGGAGGAGTTACTGGCACTGGGTGCAGAGGCCTCCAACTTCCTGGCCGAGAAGGAAGACCGGGCTGAGGAGGCAAGAGCTCCAGAGTGGGCTTCCTGCCTCAAGAGCTCCAGGACACAACCAAGGATGGAACACAGGCTGGAGCAGACCCTCTCCAATGTTTCAGGAAAGGGGGCAGAGCTGTTTGCCAAGCGCCAGTCCAGAATGGAGAAATTTGTCCTAGAAAACAAAACTTCTGGACAAAGAAGGTCTCCCTCTCCTACGATGTCTCTCCCACCATCTTGGGTGTACCCATCAACCATGCCTGGCAGGGTCAAGGCCATCGCTAAAAACTCTGACGTGAGCGCTCAGCTTTCACAAAACCTAAAGGCCCAACAGGCTGTCAGGCAGAAACCAAAGCAGAAAGCACCAGCACCAGAGCCAGTCCCAGAAATGCCTCCTTTAGAAAACGGCTGCTCAAAGATAGAAATGGACTTGTCGAGGCACCGGCCCTACCAGCTGAACTCTTCCCTCTTCACCTTTACTCCAACAAAGGACCCTCTCAGCACCCTACCCAGAGGAGCACCACAGTCCAAGAACATGATGTCCTCACAGTCTTTCTCCAGACAGACTTCACTGCCTCTCAACCCTCCATCTAATTTCAGAACCCAGAGTTTGTCTCCACAGCTGCCACTCAGTCCCATGGGACGAGCTGAGTATATGTCAAGCCCAGCGTCTGGGCAGCAGAGGATCAGTTCCCCGATGTCTGCCTTCTCCCCGGAGCGGGTGTCTTCACCTCGGTCAGGGGTCCAGGCACCCAGGCCAACATTTTCTGCCAAGAAGGCAGGGATTGCACCGCAGGTGTGGAAACCCTCTCTGTACTATTTTTAGTGGATTTGTTTACATCAGAGGGATCTCTTGTAGAGAATATATACACATGCTTGAATTCTCTAAATAGCTTACTGCACTTTTTGGGGTTAAACTTGTTTTATTCTATTGTAACATTTTGGATTGTAGGTATACTATAGGTGTTTTATGTGTGAAGTGTTTTAATCCCTTTGGGTTAAAAAATCTTTGAATTATAACTAGAGCCAGACCTTGTCTGTCTTAAAACAGCTCAAAGAAATTATATCTTCACAGTTCAGGGAATATTTAATTGGATTATTTCCATGGCAACAAATACCAAAACAGCCGTAATAACCCTCCATTAAAATGAAACAAAAAATGTGCTTTAGTGTAATTAGATACCTGAAGCTGCCGAGATCATCAGCACTAAAAACTTAAACTTTCAAGTCTTTCAATAATATGAGTGACAACCTCACACTTTTTCCACTTTGAGACCCATTTCTGTGGGCACTAGGGTGATACTGCTTCACAAAGCACTTTAACAGATGGTCTTGCATCTGCTTTATGATCTACGATTTGCAATTTAATGCTGCTCACTGACTAGAGAGAGAGGACTGCTTTTATGTTTTTATGTCTTCAGGGTAATTTACTCTGCTTTCCAGCATTTTCTACCAAAATATATGGTGTGTACTTGGATACTTTGATGTTTCAGATCTGCAGACTGCATACTAATTTGCCTCATGGACCTACATATACATTGGGTTTGTGACTTAAAGCAGTATTTCTAGAAGTACATTTTCATACCACATCATCAATCACTGTTATTTTGGACTGCAGTGCTTTTTTTAGGCTGTCTGTTTTATTTCGTAGACCTTGATTCACTGCTTCTCTGCCGTTCTTCTGTCTGTTATGATCAACTCTTTGTGTTCAAGTGAATCTTTGTTTCTCTGATTAAAGCTTTGTGCTAACACTTTGCTGTGACCTCTTTCTCATTTTTCTCTTTTCCTGACTTTTCTAGCTTTTTCCAACCTTTAATTTCACCACTAAGTGTTATTTCACTCTCCTGCCTTTCCTGCCTTCCCCGCAATCACTGCAAACACTTGAACACACAAATGAATGTTATAGAGTACACATATACTTCGCAACAGGAGATGGATTTACTTAGGAGCAGTAAGTGACATTTAAAGTTCAGAATTAATTAGGTCAGTTTCCAGTAGCAAGATGTTTAACACTTAAATGAGAATTTGAGTTATGTGAGTTTGTGTTAAGACCTGACCCTTGGTCTTGATGGTTTTAAGGGGCATACAGACAAATTAGGTGACCCCTGACCTTGGCCGTGTTTCCTTCGGGGTTGCAATAAACTCTTGAAATGTTACCTGTAACATTTATATTGAAAGACCATTGAATTCTAGAAGTTTCATCTGTAACACACACAAGTCTTCATAATATCATGTGGGGATAATTTGCTCTATATTAGTATGTGAATTAGATGGAAGGCTACTCTTGCTTCACTCGAGTAACTTTATATCCCCATAAAGGTTAACCAGCTCAGGAGGCCAGGGAACAGTAACCTGAGAGAGACATTAAAGAGCAGGCACATGTGTGTTGGTGTTCAGGCTTATTGAAGAAACACAGAGATGACCTGAATGCCACTGTGGCTCAGATTGCACAAATAATACAGTTTTATCAAAATAGACTTGCTAATTGTAATGTCAGTCTGTCCTCTGAATAGGATTAGATGTCTCTCATAGTAATGTGATTGTCCATCATGGGCTATGCATAGAAAATATATTTCCAAGTTTAAATCAAACCCCCCAAAATCTGAAGTCTTACAATTTCCAGAAATTGTGCAATACTACTGAATGAGGTATGCCTTTTGTTTCTGTGTGTATATTTATTGTTATAAAATGCTAAAAAGCATCTCTCATGGTCCAACAGACACCAAAGGAATCCTCCCCAGCCAAAAGTCAAGCTGAGACTCCCACACCAACAAGTACGCCGAGCCTCACCAAACGCTTCAGCAGCCCAGAGGGCCCAGTTACCAGAACCTGGACGCCCAGCCTTCCTACCAATCAACCCTCCACCACCATCTCCAGCCGCTCAGTCACTTCACCTGTTTTATCACCAAGGGGTTCAAGATGTCAGTCCCCTATAAGTCAGAACATCACTTTTTCCACTGTAACCCCCTCCCAGGTATCTACAGCCGCCTCTCCTCGCCCTCCTTGGGGTTCAAGATGTCAGTCTCCAATGGTGAACCAGAACACCCAGTCCTCCAACAGTTCATCCGTAACTGGTTTCAGACCAACCCAAACTTCTGCCACCAATTCTCCTGTTTCTCCTCCTTGGGGTTCAAGATGCCAGTCCCCAATGGTTAACCAGCAGATCCAATCTTCTACAGTCACCTCCGCGTTCACACCCAGACAATCCGCGGTTACATCTCCACGCTCTCCTCCTTGGGGATCAAGAAGCCAGTCCCCTATGGTAAGCCAACATACCCAGTCTTCAACCATGCCTATTTCCAGATCTCCCCAAACTGGTACCACCACTTCTCCGTGGGGATCAAGATGCCAGTCCCCAATGGTAGTTCACAATACTTCCACATCCAGACCTTCCCAAATATCGTCAGCCACATCTCCTGCCTCTCCTCCATGGGGTTCACGTTCCCAGTCTCCTGCACTCTCCCAGACCAGTTTATCCTTCTCTGCCACTAAGCCTCTGTACACATCCTCTGTTTCAGCACCCAAAGACAGCCGGTGCATGTCCCCAATTGTTAATAACCTGGACTCTAAAGCCAATCATCGTCTCCTAGCCAAGAACATCATCAATGCAGCCAAACGTAAAAACAGTCCCTCCCCTGGAGCTCTGAGCGGTCACAGCCTTCCAATCTCACCTTTGGGAAATTCCCACCATGGCTATGACTGTCATAAACCGCCCATGAGCCCTTTCCAGTCCCGATCATTAGGGGCCCAGTCCCCTACCTTCACCAGCCCTCCTGTCACACCAACACAGAGGATCTGCTCTCCTGTGAGGCTTTACAACACCCGCTCCCTCACTGATTCTGATGCGTCCATCGAGTCTGAAGACTCAGGCCTCCGGTCACCGGGCTTCAATTCATACAACACCTGTCCCCGCGGCTGGGGCGGGAGCCTTAGGGTAAAGAGAAGCACCGTCTCCACTGACTTGTGAGGGTTTAACTGGCTGGTGATCAAAGTTTGATTTCAGTCTTCTAGACTTTTGTGGCATTGATTCAACCTGGAAAAAGCATTTCTGGTGGCATTTTATCAGACTGGTTTTGAACAAGTTACCTTTCTGTAACTTTGAATACCAATCATGGACAATGGTAAATAATGTATCATGGTTGTTGTAGTATATCATATATCATCACGTACATTCATAATAGAGACTGACAAGAACATGCCTTTTAAATGACCCAGTTTCTATGGCATGTACTTCTTCAATACCAAAAAGTACAAAGACTCAAATGACCAAAGATATTTGAATTCTAATGCAATAATGTTCTGTTTTCACACTTTCACTACCAACATTCATTTTTCAATAATTATTAATAAACTATTCTTTAGTTTGCTGTTGTGACACAATTCAAGAAGAGACCTACAATTTTAAGGCAAAGAAGGGACATATCAAATGAGTAATGTGTATATATTTAACTCATGGACTTCAGAGTACTTTGGTTTAGGTGTTCTCATTCTGTTTTATTGGTAGAGGATTAAATTCATCTTTACAATGAAAGAGTTTAAAGTTCATACTATGCAAAATAACACAGTGGTCAGTGAGACCCTTGCTTATCTCATTACATTGTCTAAGAATCCACCTACGTTTATATCCATTCCGAATAATGCAAACAAAATCATCTGCATTATTATCACAGTGCAATAGTCAGTTTAACACAGTATATGTTGCTTTATGTACTGCATTTGTTGAAATGAATGTAAGCTTTACAGACAGAATGATAGAGGATGACAGACAAAGGGATTGTTGTGTACGAAGAGAATTGTGAGGTTAGATGGGGCATGGACGCAGCTGTTCAATCAAACACTGATTCAGGACAAGAAGATTTAAAGGCTTTTTGCTTTGGATTAAAATTGATGACGAACAATTTGTTGGACAAATGTTAGTTGTTAACCTGCAGATGTAATGGCAAACTGATTGTAAAATTCATATTGGAGATATTGGGGATGGAAATGGAAATGTATGTGTGCCGAAGTTTTGAAACTTTTGTTTTTGACCACAAACAGCTCTTCTGTTTTGTATGCCAGGAATGTTCTTTTATGAGGAACAACTTAGTTTTGTGCATGTACTTGTTGTATAAGCCTGTTTGACTGATGTTTAGAAGCAGATGTGTTGTCAAACAGGGCAGAGAGGGTAAAACAAAGTTAGAAAAAGGTCAAAGAATGTTGTATGTTGTGAAACATTAACCAAAGTGTTTGTGAGAAAATGAGAAGAGGAATGATTTGTATTTTAAATACATGCATAACTCTTATGTACATTCTGCTTAACTTTTAAAGTTTTTTATTTTTGATTTGCACTTCTGTTCATTCTATTTCAATAGCTTAGTTGACATAGTTTCAAACTTAATTTGCAAATAGCTGTCATACATGTTAAAAGCACAAGAACATTCCTGCATAATTAAGCAGGATGACATGATGGAATTAGCTGTAACCTGATTGCTGCCTTCACACCACACCTGCCTTTCTCTAACAAGTGTTAAAAGCTTTTATACAGCGTTCCCTTCTTTCCCAGGCCTGTACCAGCACACACAACATATCATTCCTTCCCTCCCTGACATGTAGGCCAACAGGATCAGCACATTTCTAAATATTTACTCCTGTGTCTCTGTTGAGTGGCAGCGACACCTGCTACATGGTGACCTGGCTCCTTCAGCAGGATTTAAGCCTATCGCTGTCATGGATTGGTTTTCACCTGGGTCACGTCTGGACAAACCAAAAACTGCTGACATCCTCAAACACTGAGTATTATCATCACATTTCGAGCTTAGCAAGCAGATTTTCCAAGGGTTCTGTAACTGCATGCATGCATTTTTCATTACACCTAATTTTTTCACTCATTTCTGAAGTGTATGATGTCTAAAAATAAAACAAAATAAAAGTGATGACACAGCAATTTGAATGTTTTGTTTGTTGCTTCCTTTATTTTTATGCTTAACACCATATACTGAAAACACCTAATAATATATTATAATAATTAGATTAAACAATGTGATGATTCCATTGAATTACATCAGTTCTTACACAAGACACTTGTCTGCACACACAGAGTATTCTGTTAAATAGTTTGATTAGTTTATCAAACTACCCTCATTTTATATGGAAGGCAAAACTATGTGACAAATTTATGACTGCTGTAATCCTGCACAGCTTCACCTCAAGAAGGACTCATGTTTTGTCTGGCACTTGCTTAACACCGTAAGGCACTTCAACAGCCTCCGTATTCATTTGTGCGTCAAATGAGGTGTATTGAATCGCCTATTTTGAGTTATGTAAACAAACTAATCAAACTATTCTCAACTTACACCACTGTAAGATGATTAAATACATGAATAAGTATGAAAATATGAATTAATATTTCACTCATTCCCTGCAAATGTAAATCTGATCTGGGTAGTTTGCTGCTTACCTTCTGAATATGCAGACAAGTGGTGACGTAACATGATAAGCTCAGAATCACCCAGCATATTTCTAGATTGTATATCCATGCTTTTGCAGGCACTGTCTGTGCAACATACTAGACAAGGCATTTGAGGCAACGGTTTGGCAACTGACATGTCCCCAACAGCAGCCCCTCAGGGCAAAAGGAATACCAAAGCCATATTTATCACAGGTTCATAGACTGCCATCTGTAGGACTCCAGACAGAAGTTCAAATAGAGCAACACTGTTACAACTGATTGTTTACATGGAACTGCTTTTTAAAAAAATGAACCTTTCATTTATTCTCTACTGGTCTCTGTGTTATTTTTAATAATTTATCACAAGATTAAACTAAGGCATTTTCTTCTGCAAGTGAAACAGCGATTTAAAAAAAATCTGACAGATGAATTTTGCTTTGGTATCAGTGTTTCAAAGTCAGCATGAAAGCTCTTCCTTAAACAGATACTTTAATATCACAGAAAGAAAATCAAAAATTTGAATAATACCAATAATTATTACTTTATGTATGTAGTATATATAAATCGTTTAGTTAATCCTTGCTATATATGCTTGCTCATTGGAATTGAAATAGTGTTACTATTTTTTCCTACCAAGAAAAGTTTTAATGTATATTGTGCAACAGTTCAGCTCTTCTCACAGTTGTTGGCAATTTATCTATACTTACATTAACTAATCAATTTTGCTTGCAGGGTGCATTCTGCTACGCACCTAGCTGCTCCTTTGATGCATATATGACAGGATTACAGCTCCTGTGATCTTGGCACAGCTGCATTGCTGTGGGGAAAAAAGGTGATATCTGTGTGTTACATGTCACACATATCGTACACGTCAAAAAGTGGAAAGCTTGGAAGTGAACTGCAAATAAGCTGGCATAGATTTATTTTATAGCACAGCCTTTTCTCTCAGTTTCTCCTCTGAATTCATTGTTATTTTCACAGATTTGATGTGCAAAATATGAATGACTCCATATATAACAAAAAATATCATTACCATACTGTTAAATATAAAAATATTGGATGTGGATCCAACCTACTAAGACCAATAGATAGTCATGGCAGATTGCAGCAAACCTATGAGTCTGGTTTGCTTGAGTTTTTTGTTGCCACTGTTACTTTCCAAATGTAACCAAGTATTTGCTCATAGTGGATTTAAATAATACAACTAAGAGTGTGATTTGGAAATTTCCGAGATAAAATGCATAATTGATGCTTTACAAATAGAATAAAATTGGTTGATTTAAAGAAGAGCATTGTACGGTGGCCCTGAAGGACAAAATACATTTACAAAAGATGAAACACTTACAAATTTGGAGACAAATTTACATTTTGGAGAACATTTTTACATTTTATAAAACAAAATCACATCAGCAAAACACTTTTACAAAGTCCAAAACAAATTTACATTTAAGAAAACAAATTTACAAAAGATGAAACACTTTTACCATTTCTGAAACAAATTAACATTTCATTTTTACAGAAAGGGAATGTACCAAATACCAGAAGTGATCCGGAAGTGATCGAGTGAGGGGTCATTTAGTTTGTTTTGATGGAGAAAAACCACACCGAGATGGACATGTTTTACATATTAGGACATCCTCAGGTCTCAGAGTGAGGTGTCAGACCTCAGAGGAAAAAGCATCATGTCTCCGCAAAACCTCCATCATGTGTCAGAATTCAGATGAAACGGCCTCAGACCACAGAGCCTCAGGCTAAACGGAGTCAGGCTAAAAGGAGTCAGACTCAACGGTAAAAGTGTTCCGTCGTTTGTAAAAAATGTTTTGGCCTTGGTAAAAGTGTTTCATCTTCTGTAAATTTGTTTTCTTAAATGCAAATTTGTTTTGGCCTTGGTGAGAGTGTTTTGCTGATGTAATTTTGTTTTATAAAATGTAAAGATGTTTTCCAAAATTTAAATTTGTATCCAACTTTGTAAAAGTGTTTCATGTTTTGTAAATGTGTTTTGTCCTTTAGGGCCACCGTAGCTTTGTGTTCTTTGAACCATGTAATTGATATGTTGTTATTATTGCTTCCTTCATTTCTTCATACATTCTGAACATACTACACGTGAAGTCCTTGACCTGAAATACTACACCTACTCTCACTATGTTATGCTCAGGGTGGACATTTTTAAATATTTACCCATGACATACTTTGCTGTTGAAAGTACAGACCATCACTAAGACACAAGAGGCCGCTCTTGAGGTGAACAGGGCGAAAGGCAGCGCAGTGTTTCTCCTCGTTTGACAGCGAGGGCTTGTTTTACAGCACAAAACAACAAGGATGAAGATTTCAAGCGACGCTGCGGTAACAGAGATAATCGAGGGGACGCTTAGGTAGCTGAAAGAGCAGCAACTTTATCTCTCCCACCCGCTGTGGGCTTCAAAATAAACATCAGTGGATATCGACTGCACTGCAGATGAATGTCTGTGCCTGAAGGGTCCCTGGATTTGTTGTTGTTAGCAGCTCATGCTAACCACAGAAGTTGCGAGCTAGCTGGCCTAGCAAGCTAATGATTGGAGCGAAAAGAAAATTAGCTTTATATGTTTGATATTCTCAATACTGTCCGACGAGTATACTCGGTGTCGAGTAGCTGATGGAGCCAGTAAATATCGGCGTCAGTAGTTCAGGAACTGCAGCTTTGGCTAAGCTTTTAAAGTACAAACCGCAGTAAGGTTTGTGACCGAGCTAGCTCCTCAGTTAGCCACCACAACTCAGTGAAGAATGAGTAGAAAACACCATCATTTCAAAGGAGCTGAAGTCAGCTGCTGCGTCAAATACTTCTTATTTGGATTCAACATTTTATTCTGGGTGAGTAAATCAAGTTCTCTTATTGATAACCTACAGATATCATGAGGAAAAACGCTAAAGATTATGTATTATGGCAAGTTGGCTCACAGTTTTTAGACGGATGTAGATTTAAACTTAGTTGAGTTGTCACTGTCATTTGCTCCTGTTGCTTTTGCTGTCCTGTTTTGTTTGTTGTTGTTAATGTGTGGAAATTTGCATGACAGAAGCCTCATGAGTTGTCTGTCTTACAGAGAGTTAGTAAGACACATTGAAAGTATTCAGATGGGGTTAAAGTCACCTTGAATATTTTGGAAAAGTCACATCATGGTTCTGAAATGTTACTGGGTCAGTGACAAATAAGGGTTGGTATGATGTCCAAATCAAAAATATGCTTTAAACTTGTTAAAACAACTTCTTAGATGTTTGTTTGAATGTATAGTTTGCATTTCTGTTGGTGTCATAGTTTTTTATATGACATTTCTACCATTTTTAACCAATTAAAGAATCACAGTCCCAATAAAATGTCAAATGGTGTAACCACAAAAGTATGACAAATATGAAATAATTCACCCTCATAGAAGTGTACAAGTGTACTGGTACAAATAAGTGATTTGTTATGAAATATCATCTCAAAGTATATTTAAAATATTTTATTACTAAACTTAGATAATATGGGTTTTGTGGCACTGAGCAAGTTGGTATGTCTTAGACATTAATGTTTTCTCTCTATTCTTGGGTCAGTTGGTTTAAAATTATTTTAAATTTAATTTTTACTGTGTAGTAGAGAGCTAAAATCATATGCACAGTCACTTTTTTGCACAATATCAGATTTTTATTGGTTACATTGGTTACACCAATTGACATTTATCGGTTACACCAACTGACCATACTATCTGTATGAGAACGACAAGCAACTGACACATGACATTGAATGAAAAGTCATGGAGTAAAATGATTTTGGTATTTTAATGAATGTGAACACACTAATAGATTTTTCTTTCATTAACACTAATCTTAAAAATCCAAAGCTTGATCCGTAAGGCAACTGGACTCTTCTGTGTTGGGCCATGCGTCTGTGGAGAGGTTTAGTTTCACCAATGTACCGTTCCCTGCCATCTTCGTTACACTATGGCATAAACTACATTACTCCTTTTGTGCTGTGGTGTTTTGTCCTTGGGATGGACCAGTTTCTGTCTCAATGTGTTGGATGGCTTGAAATGAACAGGGATGTTGTGTTTATTGAAGATCCTCCGGAGTTTCTCTGAGACCCCAGATAGGTATGGAATAACGATGCTTTCGTCATTTGTTGCTGTTCTCCTCCCTGTTGGAAATCCACTTTTTGGAGGTCTTGAAGGCCAAGTTGGGGTAACCGCAGGTTTTAAGTGCTTCCTTGATGTGCAGTTGTTCCTTCTTTGTTCCCTCCATTCTTGTGGGTACCTTCTGAGCCCTATGGTGAAGGGTTCTTATTACCCCTAGCTTGTGTTCCAGAGGATGATGTGAGTTGAAGAGCAGGTACTGGTCTGTGTGGGTGGGTTTCCTGTAAACTTCGATGTTGAGGCTTCTGTCCTCTTCAATTTGCACTGCACAGTCCAAAAAGGCAAGACAGTTACCTCTGACATCTTCCCTTGTGAACTTGATGTTGTTATCTACTGAGTTAAGGTGAGTTGTAAAACCTTCTACTTCATCAGAGCAGATTTTGACCCAGGTGTCGTCAACGTATCTGAACCAGCGGCTGGTGGTGTTTCCTATGAAAGAGGAGAGTGCCTTGTTTTCTACCTCTTCCATGAAGAGATTGGCCACTATGGGAGACACGGGGGAGCCCATGGCACAGCCATACTTTTGCCTGTAGAAGTCTCCGTTGAAGGTGAAGTAGGTGGTGTTGAGGCACAGTTCCAACATGTCACAAATGTGGTCCGGTGTGAGAGCCCTTCTTTCCTGGATGGAGAGGTTGGAAGGAGGTGCCTTGGCAGAGGGCAGCTGAAACCTTGAGCCTGAGTTACCGCAAAGTTGAGACATTTGAGTTGTTGTGGCTGCGTCATTGTCTCTGTACGGTCACTGCAATGCATCAGCTGCAGTCTCTCATTGAGCAGTTGGTTTTGAGCTTTCTGGAGGATTTGTTTGGCCTTGTGTCCTTTCACTGTTGATCTAACCCGTAAACTGCTAGGGATGATCCTTTGCTGTCTGCATCTCAGGTTGAATCGAACGTGGTTCCTGTAGTCTGCTAATTTCTAGGCTGTCTTTTCGTGCTCTCGCGCCCGCAGGAGGGTATCTTTGCCAAAATGCGAAGCTACATGTCTGTGAAGGTTCTCAGTCATCCAGGTCATGGTAATCCAAAGCTTGATCCGTAAGGCAACTGGACTGGTAGAAATTCTTGAAGACGTTTCACCTCTCCTCCAAAAAGCTTCTTCAGTTCTGACCAGACTGGGGAAGAGCTCGAAAATATAAGCCTCTAACAGTCGTGGGTGTGAGAAGAGGAGAGAGTTTGTTGTTTGCATACACAAGTTTCCACCCGAATACTGCTTGCTTATGTGCATTATCCTATAGAAATGTGAAATTAAAAACAGATTTCACTGTTTCACTGTTTACATTATAGAATTATCATTTTAATAATAACAGCAATCATTTTATAATTATCATTATTATTATTTATAATAATAATAATAATAATAATAATAATAATAATAATAATAAAAAACAAGTAGGACTATTGTCCATAAATTGATCAAATTAGTCTGGAGGTAGTGGTGTATATATAATGTCAAGTGGTGTAACCCGGTTACACCGCTTGACATTTCAAATTGAAATCAAACTTTGCAGGCATTATTGTGGACAACTAGCTAAACACTTGACCTTGGGTTGAACATTTAAAACTATTTTTCATATTCATTTAAATATTTTATGATCATTTATGTTTATCAACATTTTACTGAGGTCATACCATTTGACATGTGTTCTAGACATACCTGACCATGACCTGAAAATGCTCTATTTTGTCAAATTTTAGAGAGAGTTACTAGCCTTGACATGTAGCAGTTGTGTTCTTCAGGGGTCCTTCTGTTTGACATCACATCCTGTCACATGATCTTCTGCCTCAAATTTTTCAAAATGGCTCCAAAAAGGGTGGTTACACCAGTTGACATACCAGAAGTTTGACTTGGCAGACATGATTCCCCATGTTAATGGAAATATTCAGAACTGCCATGTTCCTCTATTATTATTTGGTATTAAAAAATACTTGTTTAAGATTATGCCAATGTATTTCAGAGGCTGTTTAGAACATCATAACACATTTTTTCAACAACTTATACTCTTGGTGCTCTATTTTTATGGTTACACCATTTAGACAATTTTGCCATCATTCTCTCAATATTATCTCAAAACTGAATAAAATCAGGCATTTCAAGATAGGGGCCTAAAGAAAAAGATATTTTAAAGTAAATTATAACTTTATTTTGAAATTTTCACATTTTTAAAGCTATTTAAACCTCAGGGACAGAAAAAAATGAGCGGCACGTCTTTCACCCTACTTCAGATTATTGTAAATTGTAAAAGTTGATTTTATTGCCTGGTGGGAAGCTGCATCTTCTCCTTTCATTTCTAAGCTATTGCTCAATGGTTGATAGTAAATCAATGTCATTTCAAACCCTGAACTGGTTTAAGTTTCAAGATGAGAAAAGGGAGCTGTGATGTTCCCTCTTGTAATGTAATAGAAGCCAGTGGAGGAAGATACTGATAAAACTACTTTGATTTGAGTTCCCTGCCCCGGCCTTGAATTGGCAATAAGGATTAGTACCATTGTGTTTGAGTTTGAGAAATGGCTGTCTCATCTGTATTGTTTGACCAGTTGCAATTGAGCCCACATCTCCCTTACGACACCCCCCTCCATCAATCTTTATCCCTCCTCAGTCTGAAAAGTTCCTCTGTTCAGTCTGCCTCACCCCTCCCTCCTCACCCTCCTGCATCGCCTCTGTGCGGCTGGCGTAATATAATGTCTGTGGGTGAAGGAATGGCGTGTCTGTGTGCCCCAGAGGGTCTTCCCACACACTGTTTGAAGGAAAAGGCCACACGGGCCTGAATACCACCCAGCCCTCCTCTTTTCAATGCACCCTTTTCACTCCCTCCACTACTATAGTGCTCGGGCTCTGCGGGAAGGCATTGTTTCTCTCACTCGCACACCCAAAAATGCACAAAGGCGGCTGGTGATAACAAAGACTGGGGGAGGACTGGGTGTGATTCTGTAATTTTTTTCCCCATACATGTTTGTGCTGACGGCACATGGGAGCCACATGAAGTTGGCTCTCTTCCTGTTCTTCCTCTTTTAGTAACTACCTCCTCATTCCTCAATGCTCCTCCTCAAAACGTAGGGATATTACACTATAAGTCTGTTGCGTTTTTTTTCTTTTTATGAAACTGGGATGATACAATAGCCAACCTGCCCAGAGCCGGATATTTCCCTTGAAGACAGCAGCACAGATACATTCGTCCATTGGCATCTTAAATGAAAAGTGCTCTATAATTCGATTGGACTGAGCAATCAACAAGGAAATACTGAGTCATAGGGTGATAGTGTTTTGTCTGACTCACATTGTGCTTTTTCAGACTGTTTTGACACTCAGGCCAAGCAAGCCAACATGCCTGTGTCTGGGCTCTTTGTGAGACTGCTGAACAAGTTCCAGCTCGCTGGCTGTTTCCGTTAATAATCACAAGAAGATGTTCTCCTCTTGTCTGCGTGCTCCCAAACTGCATTTGACAGACAAGCTGGTGCATTGCCGAAATGGAGAGAGATGAGGTTTATTCTCCCCAAATCAGCCCATTTGTCTTTCCTACAGTGATCTTGTCAGGCTTGAAAATGTGGCCCAAATTGAGACAGAATGCTTGTTGGACTCTAAATATTGTGAACAAAATGCTGCAATAAACCAGTGTCCTCTTCTCTGTGTGAATTCCTCCAGTACCCAAACTTGCTTTTGACACCCAAACAGTTTCACCCAACAACAACAACAACACACCTTCACTCATCCGCACAGTACACACTTTCATCACAGCCACTTAATTAATCATATTTTCTGCCTGAGCAGCTGAAATGTTTGGAGGCTCTGCATGCTGTAATTAAGAGCTTGTTAAGCTGTAACCCAGTTGCTGAGTTGGTTGGATGCAGGCAGTGTATTATTAGCCAGCTTCAGATCAGAGTGTCTGCTCATATTTAGCACCCAAGTGCATTTTGGGGGAACACATCACAGGTAGACGGCTGGGAAACAGCCAAGTGTGAATGCAGATATTTGACGACATGTCACTTAAGACACATTTAGAATTGTTAATGATGTCTCAACATACTTTATGAATGCAGAATGCAGCTCTGATTGCATTGGAGGACAGCATAGCAGAGTGTTGCCAATATCTGAATTAATTTGAGTCCAAACGAGAAATTTGATTTGACACCATGCATGCTGGAAGTCAGTAATGGGAAAATTCACAGTTTACAGCCACAGTTTCACAAAATGTATAATCTGGTAACCTGAAAACTTTCAGCAGGTTTATTGGTAATTGTTGGTTGCACCTATGGTGCATCACAGTATCATCCTAAACACAGTTTCCAATAACAGCTGTTTTCCTGCCTTCTCACTGAGGGCAATGTGAATGATTTCAGTTCTATTTGCTGTCTCCCACAGATAAAATCAAATGTGAACAGGGAGGTAAAGTCCACTCACAGAGGGACTTCACTTTTCTCATTTATCTGATCTGTGTTCTGATAGTCTGTGTCAACTGCAGTCCGTCTCAACTGGGGTCTACACAATATCTTGATGTAAATCTAGCAACGAGGAAATAGCTTTAACAAGCTTTAAACTTCTCTGGATTAGAGGCTCAAACTCAAATGCTCAAAGTCCAATTCAGCCCGACTCATTTCTATCACCTTGTTTTAGTTACAAGCTGCTGTGGTTAATCAGCCAAATTAATATATTGATTTTTCAGTATCAAGTGTAGAGAAGTGTGACTGTGAAATATGCACAAGTGTTTTCTGGCTGTGGTATCAGAGGAGCTGTTGGCCATGCCGCTGATATCATATCATCAAGCCTTCACACGGCCAGCCTCATTAGAAATTCAGCTTTTCAGGGAGTCACTGAAAGGGCAGTCATCACACTCGAGTAAGTCTATACCCTGTAGTGTGTGTGTGTGTGTGTGACCAGGCAGTGTGGAGCTTGGTTTGTCTGCTAGTTAGTTGAGGTTAATGGGATCAGCTGGCTTAGGGAGGCATCTCCTCAAGTGTTGATAATCTGTCTGTCCACATGGAGAGAACTCAGCCCCCCCAACCTCCTCCTCTTCCTCCCCCTGTGATTCACACATCTTCAGCAGCACTTGACAGAGAAGCAACCTGAACTCCCTCATTTGAATAATGAAGGCATATACAAGGACATCTGGCTTCACACTTTGTTTATGTGCTCAGTGATAAAACATAGACGTACAGGGATAAAAGCATGGGGATTAGATAGAGTGATAAAAATACACAGAGGCAAGAAAAACAAATTATTTACTAAAGCAGGTGAGATTTAAAGAAGCCAAATCCTGAGGGGGCTTTTAAAACATCTTGCCTCAAAACAAACAGACGCAATGAGGTATAAACTTAGCAGGAACAAACAAGGACACAATATTGTGTTTTCAAGAAAAAGATTTACTTTATTTATCACCTCGGGGAAACGTCATTTTTCCCTGCTTTTATTGCTTAATTGTTGCGAGACATCAGGAGATTTATGAGGTTCTCCATCTGATATAATGTCTGAGTTTTTGTCTAATGCTCTATCAAAAAAAAGTATTTGGGGAAATGTTTGTCTCGAAGTGTAAAATGACAAAGTTTAGCACAGCTCCCATGTGTGTTAACTGCCAGTGGCTGACCTGGATTTAACTTCTGCTGCCCACACTGGGGAAAGTTAGATCAAAGGATATAATGCGGTCTCTGTACAAAGTCAAGTTCAGTTCAGTTTCAATGAGATCACTCAGCCCCATTGACATCTGCCCAAACTTTATTGTTCAAAAAGGAAGTTTGGTTTGTAAGTAGGGCTTTAAAAAGGCTCACGAACTGCGACAGAAATTGCTTACAAGCTAACATGTCAGTGTGAGGCTTTTACAGTAAATCACTCACTCATCTGTACAACCAAATATTACACTTAAATGAAATGATTTTAAGTTTTAATTTTTTCATTAGGTTTGGGTCAGCATCCATCCTCGTAAATGGCCAAAGTTATGTGTTTCAAAAGCAAGTTGAGGGAAATATTGCCTGACAGAGAGAGAGATTCAGAAATGCTGGAAGAAATAGTAAATCATAATGACAGGCTATCAGGCATGGATGCCTCAAAGCTGTCTCACTTTTAATGCTGCCTCCGAGGTCGCCTCAAGCTGTGACAGTTGGAAATGCAACTTGACACACATTGGAGTTCTTTTGACCGAAAATAACAAGAAAATATAACAGAGGTACTTTTCTGGTTCATTGTCTGGCCTGGGTTTTTATTTTAGAAGTACCCGAGTGAAGAGGTAATCTTTTTTTTTTTTCTCTCTACCAAGTTTATTGGACAATTCACACAAGAGTGGAAAGATTGAAAGAGAGAAATGGAAAGTATCCCCACTGAACTATCCTGTAGATACAGATGTTTAATTAACAGTGATTAACAGTATGACCCCTGTCATGAGTCAGGATGACAATGAAGATTGTGTTAGGGTTGTTCTGAGGTGACTGATTACCTGGTTTGACTTTTCCTCAGGAATCCGACAGCAGACAAAACTGAGCACAGTTCACTTAGGTTGCAGGTTATTGTGCGCATGTCTGTGCTTGTTACGCATTGCTCTGGTCGAGTGGTTGTATACCAGTTAAACCAGACAAAGCCTTTACAACAACAACAGCTCTATCTCCATTTTCCAAATCAAAATACTGCCCAGCCATGCCAAGAAGCTACGAGAGGCCATACCTCCCCTATGCTTTTTTGAATCAAAGTATACAGTCACAACATTGACCAGCATTTCGGCCCTACAGTTATACAAATATTAAATTAAATCAAGGGTGATGATGTTGAATTGTTCAGCCGATTTATCTCACACATCCCTAACTGTGTGGTCTCCACACAGTACATAGATAACTCCTAAAGCTCTTGAATATAGCTCTAGATTGTGGTAGATAATGGTCTCACTGAAACTTCAGTTGCCCTAAATCAGTAGGGATGTACGGTGGTGCAGTGGGTAGCGCTGCAGTGGGTAGCGCTGTTGCCTCATAGCTGCAAGGTTCCTTTTTCGAATCATAGACTGTATAAAATATTGACATAGTATCCGTGACATCACCCATCTGTTTCTGAAGCGCTGTTTTGAGGCCAATCATCAGCGGCAGCCATATTGCTGCTGTCAAGCGATAGTGACGTACAGAGGTGGGCTTTGAGCCTCCTAGCCAACAGCTACAGTGTTCCCGCCTGTCAATCAAGTCAGCTGTGTCTCTCATTGGAAGACTAGTAAGCTCAATACCTTCGAAATTGCAGCGTTAGAAAAAAATTCACCCCCCCTACAGTGTGTGCGGATTGAGAAATGAGCTATAGAGACTACACTCGTCTTTTGTACCAGGCTGTAAACATGTTTATTTCTGCTGTAAAGATCACCTTTTTTGAATTGGTGTGTATGTGGTTTCCCGTACTTCCGGAGCCAGCCTCAAGTGGATCCTTGATGACTTGCAGTTTTTAGCACTTCCACATTGGACTTGTATTTTTAGACCAGAGGTTAGGGCTGTCAACGAATATTCTAAATTGTAATATATATTCGAATATTAAAAAAAAACGGAGATTTGATTGTGAAAATTAATATTCGACTGTGGAAAAAAACACATCGGCGGCTGCTTTGCGAGTGGGCACACTGCATGACAGGTCAGGGACAGGTCACAGGAGTCACATGCACAGCGTGAAGCAGACTGCAGAGAGAAATCCTTCCGTCCCCGGATCTTAGTGCACTCTGAACGCGTCTTTTCCTCCGTTGGGAATACAGTGAATAAAAAGAGATCGGGCCTCTTCACAGGTGGACTGTCTTGTGTTTTTGGCAAACAATCTGTCAGGCCTAAACCCTACATTGACAGTGGACTAAAAGAGCCCAACAATCAGTGACACTGGGGTAAAATGCAGTTTTTCCTCTCTTTTTTTTTATACAAGCGCCAAGAATGTAAGTGGACTACTTTTTCGTTTTTAACTTCAATTAATGTTAATAATATTTGCTTCAATCACTAAATGAAGCCTGCCTAGGGACAAGAGTTCGGACCTTTAATTGCTTGCAGAAGTCTTGTTCAGCACTCACGCAGCGCATTGTGCGCAGAGAGGGGGGCAAGCGAGAGGTCTCCGGTCTTAAAAGTGTTTTGGTATAGGCCATTAGGTCATTTACTTGTTTTGTAATGTGTAGGTATGATTTAGGTATGTTATATCTTAAATAAAAACACATATACAAGTAGTTATGTCTCCTTGTATTAGTTTGTCCACCTGTTATTGACATAATGCGCAAATATAGATATTCGAATGGTTCGAATCTATGTTTTTTTTTTTAGAGCAAATATTCAAACGTCATTTTGGAGCAATTTTGACAGCCCTACCGGAGGTTGCCGCTTGGTTCGAGTCCCTGGTCAGGCACGTCCAGGTAGGAGTGTATACCCAAAATCACCCGTAGGTGTGAGGTTCTCCAGCCCTGTGGTTGGTTGACAACCTGTCCAGGGTGTACCCTGCCTTCCACCCGATTTCAGCTGGGATAGGCTCCAGCCCCTGTGACCCTGAACGGGATAAGTGGTCAAGATAATGGATGGATGGCATGTCTGAGTTGAATCAAATCAAAATGGTAGACTTTTTAACATCTGAAAACACGGAATGGTCGTCCAAGAAACTGAAAAAAAAATTGTAACACAAATAAAGAAACTTAACTTACTTACTTTATTATCATTGGTATAAGTTGAATAAAGAAAGCCTCAATGTTTGTAGCAGTCTATCAACGTGTCATCAACTTCTCCTGACTTCAGTTGTGAGCAAAGCAACAATCCCACAACAATAACATCACCCACATGTGGATACTAATTTCCAACGACAGAACTTGCAAACCTACTTATGCATCCTCTTTTTTGCAGCCTCCTTAGTTGCCCTGCTGCATAAATCAACCCCTCCTTGATAGATGCTGCAGTTTCTCCCCATTCCAGCCTTTAATGTCTAAGTAATGTTTGAAACGGTAATTATTATGCAGTCCTCGTAACAGTCATGTTGAGTGATTACTTGGCACCACATTTCCAAAGTTCAGGCCACTTTGTTGCCCATTAGAGGGCAACTTCCTGGTGATAACCTCTGGGGAATTTCAATTGTAAAGGGCTCCTTTAATGCAACATTACTTTTTTGGCACTGTGCATCTTATTTGGAAAGAAGATGCCGGTTCAGTTTGGCCTTCAGGTTCTCTCAAGGGCACACCTTTGTGGGCTGCGCTCACAGCTCTCCAGGCTCTCAATCGAAAGTAGTGAGAGTGAGAAATTGCTGCCAAAAAGTTGCACCCTGTTATATAACACACAGGTGTTGTGTTGTCCCAAGAGGTTTGGAGATGCTTGATGCTTTGACATGAAGACCTAATTTATTTCTCATTTTGGATTTAAGTTAAAATACTGAATGTGTAACTAAATTCTACCAATTAAAGTTTGATGCATGCCATCCACAGCAAAAAAAGGTATTGCGAAAGTACATGTGAGGATATTTTACAAGTAAAAGAAGTAGATATGGCCCTGAATTTCAGACAGCAGTAGTACATGGTTGCTGTCTTGCTACAACAACTACCTTCTAGATTCTGCAGTGAAATAATTAGCTTTCAAGTCTGCAGGATAATTTATTTTGTTATAAACGACACATTTTATTTAAACATGTGAATCAACAATTAACTATTAAAAGCCAACAATTGGAAACGAATCAAGATAACTTTTAAAAGATCAACTCTCTGATGTTACTTTAGCTGTACATGTGTAAAAGCAGTTCCATGCACTGAAGTGAGAGTTGTTTTCTCCAGCTCTCCCTTTTTTATCCAGGCGGATTATTTAGATTCAGGGGATAAATGGTTTAATACTCTGTCAGCCTAATCTCTTCTACCTGATCTCCACCTGGCTGCATACCGTGAGTCCTCCTGCGTGTCACTTTTCCAGCTGAAGCCACCGCACGCTTCACTACAACCGCTTACGTAACTCGCAGGCCATCCCTACAGTGTCCCCTAACAGCAGCTGTTGTTGTTTGGCACACTGTCACATTGTTGAGCTTGCTATTCAGGCTGACGGATTGCCATCAGTTTACCTGTTTCCCCAGATTTAATCAGCTTCCCATTGATATGATTTACCCGCGTTTCAATGGAGCCATTATATTTCAGACTGTGCCACTATAGAGAGCCTGGGTAAAGTTCATTACCAGCTCAAATCTCCGAGGAATGACATTTTGTGTTAGCTGAACAGTGTATTAGGCAGCAAAACAAAGCTGCACTGTAATGTGTGAGTTTTGTAATCCTAAAGGCTTTGTGTATTTTTAATATCTATACTTTTTAGATCAGGTAGTCAAGTACCTCAGCCACTTCAAACCCTCAACCAGAGCCTTTTAAAGTTCCCTTTTTCCAGCTTGTTTTGAACTGTGAGCCAGACATCCATCCTCCACGGGGCAGAAGGTGAATACTGGAGGGATTTTCCTTAACTCTCAGGATATCAGATCCTCCAACCTCTTAAGCAGCTCAGTGCAATGACTCTCACCTGTAGTTACTTGCAGTTGTAATCATTCACTATGTCAACAGCAAGTCAAAAGACTAGTCTCAGACTTTGTTTTGGCTTACAGGCTGTTAGGGATAAATATCATCCATCGAGTGAGGAGGACACGTTTTAAACATTTGTTCTGCTGGTTAATGTAGATAGTTGTGTTTGTTCTTGGCTGTACTCCTCTCACATTTTTGATGTGGGTTGGGCGTTGTAAAAAGGAAAGGATGATGTCAGAATGATATGTAACAACATTGATCATCACATTGTAAATATGAGAATCAGAGGGCAGTTGTCTGGTTGTTTGCTCTTGTTGTCTTGGAGACACCACTGTAAATCAGATGTAATCAAACCACACCCCTGCCTCCCTGAAAGAGCACGTTTTGGACTGTGAGGCTCCTATAAATTTGTCACTCGTAAAGTTTTTTTCTGTCTTTAAGTTTTAATTGATGTTTGTTTATTCTCTGATTTTTTTACGGCCTCATTATTTCACTCACACGTTCAGTCTGACAGTGAAGTCTCCTCTGTGTGCTTTTCCTTACAGTTACTCGGAGCAGCATTCTTGGGCATCGGCCTGTGGGCATGGGCGGAGAAGGTAAGCATAAACACATGAACTCAAACACAGACCGTCACAGCAAGATTCTTCTCCATATTCTCGCAGGCATGAACTGGGAGTACAATTTGTAGGAGAAGCTGCAGATGAAAACAGAGAGAGAGAGAATTGGTGTGGGGGGGGAATAAAGGCACCATTCATGAAACGCTTTGTAGCACTTTAATAAGGCGTAATACCAGGTAACGTTTCTGGTAAACATTTCTCAGGAAATGAATTATGTTGAGGCAGCTTTAGCTAGGATGTGTGACAGTGAAGGTCTTGCTGAGCCATTGTTTTTTTTTCTTGAAGTTACAGAAGCGTTAAATGGGCACAACAACAAATACAAAGCTACAAGGTCACAACTCATCTGACCCGTTGCTGTGACAAAATAAATTCCTCAAATTTGCATGGGAGCTGGCTACCGATTATCTTCCCGTATACTAGCTATAAAGGTCAGGTGATGCCATCAACCGCTTTTAGGGTTGCAAAATTCCGGGAACTTTCAAAGTTGGAAACTTTCCATGGAAATTAATGGTAATAAACCAGGAATTTACTAAATTGAAAGTTGGCTCTTAATAGGGAATTTAAATATAGTTGGGGAAAATATATTTTAGCATAATCCTGACTAAAACAAAAAGTACAGTTGAATATCTATGCAGAGCCATCATCCACAAGGCTGGACAGTGACACTGAAGAGGAAGAGTTGGAGTTGGATGTTGAGGAAGTGGACATGGAGGATGTTGATGAGACCCAGGAAGAGCCCACTGCCTGAAAGAGTTTAGCAAAAATGCAGAGGCTAGGCTTGAGAAGCTTGAGAGAAGATGCTTTTTTATTTGCATGTTGAATGGGACTTTTTTGGAGGGAGATGGGCTCTTTTCATTTAACATTTTGAATTGGACTTTGTTGGGATTGCATTTTTGTTAATTTTTGATTGGTTTGGTTTGGGGGGATGAGTAATAGGATGAGTAATATTTAACTCAACATTAATGTTTTTGTTCTTCAATGAAATAATTGATTGTTCAATAAAATGTTTAACACTTGATAAAGTTCTACTTACAAATAAATCTGAGAGAGATCATTGGGGTGCAACCCTCATTTACAATGATATCAAGTCATTTACAGTGACATTTAAAAAACAAACACAAACAAACAACAATGCATCAAGAGTATCAAAGTCATCAAATAGGATAATTTTTTTTAAATTTGGATATAAAAACAATTAAAAGATCAAATGAAATAAAACAAATAAAAGGAGGTGTTGGGGATTGACTATGAAAGCACTAAAATAGGAAGGGCCGTTGGTTAAAGCTGGGGTTGGTAGTCTCGGAAAACTAGCATGAATTTGAATGTAGCATGTCTTCAGGACTCTGTCTAACCCCTCCCCTCCTCCCTCAGAGCTCCTCCAAAACGATGCCCCCCCGCTCATAAGCACGAGCGCCGCTGACTTGCGACCATATGATGGTGACTGATTCAAAACCGGTCCTCACCAAAACAATACCATAGTGAAAGTTAAAAACACAAACAAACATGACTGCTGTTAGTACTCACAACTGTCATGCTAGCATTATCCAGTCGTACCGGTGACACGATATCAGGAGAAAAGTTATAACACATATAATACTGTAACAACTCTACTGTTTGTTAAACGTGTTCAGTGTAGATGTTCTTAATTCCTACAGTGTTGACGGTTAGTGAAGGCATCAGGAGACTGAGGTGTAGAGTGTGTGAGCTGGAGAGAGGAGAGACAAGAGGAGAAGTTTTTCATTCATTCAAACATTGATTGTTGCTTTGTTGGTTGGCGTGATCACGGCTGACAGTGACCGGTTAGTAAAACTCAACGTGTTCACGAATCGGCTCGTCATCCCTACAGCGTCTGGACGGACGCTACAGTACATATATACATTTTCTGTAGGACTTACTGAATGTCATTCATTCTTCTGCTTGTCAGAGCCCCGTGGTGAGAGCTTTTTAGACTGATCCGGACTACAGTCCTGAGCAAAGCACCTCATCGGGTCAGAGGGGACAGGCCTGAGGTCGAGCGAGAGGGGCAGTCAATAGAGTCAGGGGAAGCAGAAGCAGGAGACGGGGACGAGAAGTACACGCCGGGGAAATGTATGCGTAGGAGGCGGGCAGAACGGCAGGACGGGATTTGAATGGTTTAAAATTTTGGCACCCAAAAAACGGTGATTGGTTGGTGTTTTCCCAGGTTTACTCTGGCTGTAGATAGCAGCTTTTCTTCGCTCTTTTTTAAGAACACATTATGTATTGATTGCCATCAGGACATAATGTGTTCTTGTAACCAGTAAAACAAAAAGTGTATCTAAATCTGATTACCAACCCCAGCTTTAAAATGATACAATAAATATACACAGGTTAACCTAGCTAAAACAGTTTGCAGAGTGGGGTCTTATTTTGGATGGATTTCTGCTTATAACAAAACAAATATTTATGCTTGGATATGATACCTTTCCATTAAATTATCCTCAATTCCCAGTTAATTCCCATAAATTCCCATGGAAACTTTTCAAAATTCCCCAGCTTAACTTCCCATGGATATTTACCGGAAACTTTCCAAAAATGTACCGGAAATTTTCTACCCCTTTGCAACCCTAACCGCTTTAGCAGTGGCCATTATTATATCTCCCTCCAGCTGAGTATGAAGTCAATTTGTTCATTAATTATCAAGAAGTCGTACCAGTCTGTTTAACAAATGCTGCTCCAGCGTGGAAACATGTACTGATTAGTAACGTCTTGGTCTTGAACTCTGTGCAAATAGGCCTGCACCAGAGTACCTCAGTAGAACAGCGTGAATAATTTAAAGGGATTAGGCCCTATGATGAATAGTGGGTACTGGAAAGACATAATGGTGAGTTTGGGTCTCAGTGACTAAGATGATTAGTTTCCTGCTGACTGCGTTCAGCCAGACTTGTTTATTGTTTCAGGGCCTTGTGCTTCAATTCAAATGAAGGCACTTTATTCTGCACCATAAAAAAAACTCCAGAATGCAGCTATAAGTCTGTCCTATAGACGTCCTTCAGCACTGCACAGTGGGAGCTTAACTTAAGTAGGGTGAGATCCCAGATTCCTGGGCTTGAGCTGCAAGTGTTTGACATGTGCACTGAACGTGACAATCTTAACAGCCTGTCAGGTCTCAGACCGGATGGCCACACTTACAGATGAAAACACTGCTGGGATCTCTTTCACAATGGTCAGAAACATGGAAAGACATGATGGGAGATCATGCATGAAGCAGAGCACATGTTGGAGTTTGACAGGCTTTTGAACTCACACATTCCACATGCTTGTTATGTGCTACCTTTTGATATGAAGTCAACTTCAAGCAAACTGTCTGGCATCGAGCTGTAATGTGAGGTAAATGAATTTGTCGGTGCATGGCATGATGCAGAAGAGAGACTGACAGGAAAATATGTTGGATGCACTGTGGCCTCGGGGCTGTGAGGGCAGGATATGCAGAGAGGAAGAGCAGATGTCTGTTTGGGAATGTTAGCAGAAGGCTCTGAGCTGTGCCTGGTCTGATAAACGTGACTTGTATTAAAACCTGGTGTTGTGCTAAAAAACATGTGGGGGTTATTTGGAAAGCAACACGCTGATTAGATTAGACTATACAAATAGAAAAACACTATAGTCTTTGAGTTGATTTTACTCCTTTACTTTGTATCTCTGGGAAAGACAGCCCCAGCTGGCCTGGCAGCTGTGTTATTAGTTTAAGTCTCACTTTTTGGCATAAAGCTCTTTTCAAGGTTAACTGTGTTTTTGAAGAGTGAGAAATGTCGCTGAGAGCCTGCAGGAGAGACAGCAAGGATTGATTTTTGAAGTATTATAGTCAGAATTAACCCCTCTCTTTTGTCTGTCTTCCTCTCCCTCAGGGTGTGCTGTCCAATCTGTCATCCATCACAGACCTGGGGGGCTTCGATCCAGTATGGCTCTTTATTGTCGTCGGAGCGGTCATGTTCGTCCTGGGCTTTGCTGGCTGTATCGGAGCGCTCAGAGAGAACACCTTCCTGCTTAAATTTGTACGTCAGAGTGCACACACTGAGCACAGACACTGTTTTAACCACTTCACGCCCTCTTAGATCTGCAGTTCACACCCGAGCTGAGGCTGTCAGTGCAGCAGGTGTCACATTGGCTCACTCTTGGCAGATGCTGAGGGAAATTGCATGGCACAAACACGTGTTATCAACGAACCAGGCTCTGTTTCATCCTGTCATGATCAGATCCGTGTTTTGAAAGCAGTCAAAATATTTTCTCTTTGTCAAGTTAGATTCTCCCCAGCAGCTCTTTCCCTTCACTTTCAGTTACTCTAAAGCCCAGCACTATTTTTGGGAGGTTTATTTGTGCTCAGCTCTATTGATAACAGCATGTGACTGATGGAGACAAACTCGCCTTGTTGCTGGCTGTGATTCTGAGTGGCTATTAACTCCAGCCGATGTCCATTAGCAGCAGTAAGTCAGGCGTCAGACTGAGGAGCTAATGTGGCTGTCGTGCATCCATCATTAGCCCGTCTCCTCCTGCATTTACTGTAAAGGGAAGATATAACAGTACCTCTGGGACTGCGGCTTTTGTTGCCACCCTTTCACTCAGCAGATCACAAGTGGCCTTACCACCAGAACTGCACTGGGACAATACATCACAGCTCTCGTCTTTTTAATTCCTATAAAAAGATCCAAACAGGATTTTGTTTGGCACGCCCAGATTCTCTGAAGTGACAGATTTATTGTTTTGTGTGTGTGTGTGTGTGTGTGTGTGTGCGTAATGTACTCCCCAGTTTTCTGTGTTCCTGGGTTTGATCTTCTTCTTGGAGCTGACTGCGGGGATCCTTGCCTTCGTCTTCAAAGACTGGATCAAAGACCAGCTCAACTTTTTCATCAACAACAACGTCAAGGCCTACCGCGATGACATCGACTTGCAGAATCTCATTGACTTTGCCCAAGAATATGTGAGTCCACGCCTTATGACTCAAAATTTTGTAATACCAACAATTCCATATAATCCAACTTCCCAGTTTTTGAGCCGGAGGGAGTCGCTCCCTTCTCTTGTAATTCTGTTTTTTAAATGAGTCTGAATACTGATCTTGAATCAGCTCAGTTCTGGGCAGGCAGGAGAATGAGTCAGCCTCTGCCATTGTGTTGTAAATCTCTTGATTAATGTGATTGTATTCCCCTCAAATGATTATCCAATTATATGAATGAAGTGGTTTAGATAATTGGCTCCCGTGTGTAAACACCGGGCTCTGCCATGATGTACTATAAAGGCGATTACATCCACTGTTGTCTCGCCATTTGTGTATCACTATCTGTCGCTGCTATCCGACACAATAAGCTGGCTGCCCACCCAAGCTGACCTGAGTCAGGCTCTAAAGAGCTGATTCAAGACCAGATCAGAGGAAATAAATCTGTCTCTTAAACTGGAGTTGGCTGTTTAATCTCTCCCTGTTGTTGCTGCTGTCTCAGTGGTCGTGCTGTGGAGCTCACGGGCCCGACGACTGGAACCTAAACATTTACTTCAACTGCACTGAGCTGAACCCCAGCAGAGAGCGCTGTGGAGTCCCCTTCTCCTGCTGTGTCAAAGACCCTGCAGTACGTCATTCAGCGATTAGAATGCAGGAAAGATAATGAATGATAAGATGTATTGTGTTCTGAATTCTTAATCAAGTTTCAATCTGCAAAGATAAACCACCGAGCTGTTTGTAATCCGAAATAAGACATTTAAAGACATCACTTTGCAATATTTTCCAGCATGCTTCTGCTGCATTTTCATGCATTTTGAACAGATTCTATAGATTTAGAGGTAATTTTAAAAAATAAGTATCATGTAATCTTTTTTTGTATATCTATATTTCTAATTTATCAATAGCTTCTTGTAAACTCTTCAAAGCTGTCCATTCTGTTATTTATTTTTTCTCAAATCTGTCACAAGCCAAAACTCCTTTTATATCTCAAATACTGAGATGAGAAGCAGAAAGGAAGAGAATCTCACATGTTTGTGTTCCTCTTGCAGGAGGATGTCATCAACACGCAGTGTGGTTATGATGTTCGACTTCAAGGGGTTTGTATCTCTAGACGCATTTCTACCACCTCTGTTGATCTCTGCATGTCGCCGTAGCCCTGAATATGTTTCACTCCACTCTCAAGTTACTCTCTTTTTAGGACCTGCTCTCATAAAAATCTGTATTATGTCTCATGATATGTTTCCAATGAACCTAAAAGTGATTCAGTTATAGCTGCACCATGTCTCATTCGCATTAGAGTCAGGGGCAGGAGCAGAGCTTGATTGTCAGTCAGTGTCAGAGCCTTTCTGGATGAAATGACACAAAGCTGCTGAGTGGAATTACTCCTGAGGACGTGCTGATTGACATAGTGCAGAGCAGATTGATTGAATCCAAGCTGTTGTTTGAGGTTGGAGTGGTAATCTATGTTATTACTGAGCTGATTGCCGGTCTTAACCCTCCATTAAAAATGTATTACGACTGTTTTTAAATAACTTTGAATGGAACCCTTCCGATTTCAAACTCTATGGCATATTTACATAACCTTTTAAAACACTCACAAGTGTGTACTTGAAAACAGTTGGTTGCCACCTTAGCTACATGGAGTGAATGGGGATGTAAAGGGTTAAAAAGCACACAGGGTCCTCTGCGTGCTTCTTGCCTTAATAACAGATTGTTCTTCTGACGGGGATAATTAGGTTCCAGTTATAGCCTCAAGAGAAGCCATACTACACTCTGTAATTGGCGACTCAGTGGGTATGCCAGTCCGTTCCCTTTTCCTCTGTGTGTGGGTGTGGTGGTTACAACTCACTGCACTGCAGTCAGAAAGATTGCTGTTGCTAGGCGCACTGCAATACAGTGAACCACCTGCCACAGACTTGGTATGAATTAATTTTCTCTGTATGCTCTTGTGCTAATGCCCCAGCCGTTGACATTTTCTGCTGAAGCTATCAGTGATGTGCACAAGTTCCTGTGCTGCTTGTTAGCAAGGTGCAGGCTGGAAAAGAGGAAGAGCAGGAGACATGGGGAGGACCACAGCACAACAAAGACAAGGGAGGCTGAAATAGCTTCACAGGAAGTTCACAGCCAGAACAACATAGTGTTTCCTGCTATTTTATTGGCTGCCAAGGGGCTCCTTTTACATCCCATTGGTTGAAAGCTGGCTTTCAGGTTTCAGGAGAGAACAAAGGCTTCGACTGCTTGACTCGTCTTGAAGAGCAACAAAGAGAGCATTGTAAAGAGTCCTGTTCACACCCATTCTCACCCCCCCATTTTCAGTGTCATTGCAGCTCTAAATTACACCTTTTTTTCCCCATTTGAAAAGACGGCATACATCATTGGCTGAATCTGACAACACAAACAGCCATCTGTCCGGTAACAGGAAACAGCTTCTCCCTGTTTGTTCAGTCCTGACAGGGTCCTCTGAGAAACTGAACACACTGCCTTGATATTCTCCATCATGTCCAGACACTGACACGTTGTAATCTCAAAGTGACGCAGCTATCACTCACTCCTCATGCTCTCCTCAGCGGGGAAAGAGTCAGAAGGAAAATTGCTATCTGTGTTTTGTTTGTTTTGTCCAGCATTAGTCATAGGGCACAGTTTGGATGTTTTTCCATATTATGCAAAAGGCAAAGGTCTAGTTTGTGATCAGTTCATTTAGATATGACTCTAAAATAAACAAAGTACTCCCTCTTAATTTTTTTATTGACCTGTAATGTATTTTTGTTTTTAAAAAGGAGCTGGACCGGCAGAAATATATCTATACCAAGGGCTGTGTGGGACAGTTTGAGAGATGGCTTCAGGACAACCTGATTATTGTTGCTGGAATCTTTGTTGGTGTTGCACTTTTACAGGTAAGACATACAAAGTTTGCAGACTGTTTTTGTTGCAGCCATTTACCTGGGGACCACTGGTGCATATGAAATGAGGTGTTTACCTTCAACTCACAAAATGTTTGTGATCTGATTTTGCATCATCTCTGCCATCTAGTGGTGACAACAGGCCACATCAAGCAAATCCCTGTGGGCTGTTGTAACATTCTGTATTGTGATGTAATTTTCTGTAACCTAATGTCTCATTTCCTGCCTGGTATCCTCTTTAGATTTTTGGTATCTGCCTTGCTCAGAACCTGGTGAGTGACGTTAAAGCCGTCAAAGCCAACTGGTGACATGAGAGGAAGGGAAGCGAGGGAGGGTCGCCCCTCAGGACCAGCCAGGTCAATATAGCACACTAACAGTCCCGTCCGGATGAGGATGGGGAAGCTGAAAACCCTCAACTTTTTTGCCACTGAGCTAAGCAGCACATACACACTCTTACACTTGTACACACACAGACTTGGAGAGCTTACCTGCCTGATGATCATTGACACTTGAACAGGGAGAACAAAATCCCACTCAAACCAAACAGTCAACACTATGTTTACCACTCAGCTGGGATTTTAACCCAAATATACAGAGGACGATCCTGCCTACTTCACTTGGAGTTTTTTTCTTTTTTTCGGTTTCCTTTCAATTTGTTGTTTGGACAAGCGTATTTATCGGGGGCACAGTTGCACGCGGACTCCTGTCAGACAGGAGATTGGAAGCCATGGACGAAAATCAGACACAACAAAGAAACAAAGCAAAAGGGACAACAGGTCTCCTTGTTTAGGTCAGGCATTACATTGTCACAGAGCCTCTTTCCACATAGCGAGGAGTTGAACATCTCCTCCTACAAACAACTTGTTTTGAAGTGTTCCTATCTGCACTCCCTGCTGCAGGGCAGTGTGGGTGGCTGGCCAGCCGGGGAACAACACTACGAGTTCTCTGCGTGTAATATTTCTCCATTGTGACCTTTTTTTATGACCACTTTAAAGACTCCCAATACCATCTGGTCAAGTCTGCTATTTCAGATCATTTCAGAAGATTTGACTCACAATGTAAAAAGTGCCATTAATTTCCAGTGACATTTTTTCTTCTTGTTCTGAACATGGAATTTCTGCAACCTGCCCCCACAATACCTCAGGGCCTCCCAAAGATAAATGCTTTCTGTCCCGGGTTAAAAGCATATCTATATTTTTATTTTCCATCCATATCTGTTGAGTTTAGATAGACTAACTTAATGCAGACAGTTCCTCAAATGTGGTCCTGTTTGCCCTGCAGTGATTGTATTATCTGTTGATTTACTGAAGGATATTGTATATGGAGCAGCCATGTGTGGTAAGGATGGTAGGTGCATGCTATACAGGGAAAAAGGGTTTAATGATAGTCGAGATTGTTTGAACCTTTGAGCATCCCTCAGGCACATGGGATTGCTGGTTTGGGGCCTTTTTACTTGACTATGTTACCACATTTGTCTTATATTTTGTCCTTTACATATTGAAATTATTTTTCTGTCAGAGATGTCCTTTATTCATTCTTATATTTCCTGTCCTTTCAAAAACAGATTTTTACTCTGATTGATTGTTAGACCTAAACAGGCGCCTGTTTTTTTTTTTACCTCTGACCCATCAGTCAACTCAGAGATAGTTTCTTATTGTTGATGTTGTTAGAAGTCCTAATGGAGACCAAATAATATCAGCTGGCCACAAGCTAACTGCCAAGGTTTTGTCTGGCTACAATTCTGATTTTATTAGGAATGCCAAGAACATAGAAATAGCATTTCTAGATAGCCAAAATGTGAATTTATCATCCTTTAATGTTGGAAGTGCCAGTTAAACTGAGAAAAACAAAAAATGAAACACTATCGCTTTTATCTTTAATTCACTGTTGTCTTTTGTTTGGACTGTTTTTTTTAAAATAGAATAGTTAATACAAGCTGTTTTTGTTTTTTGTTTTGAATTAGCAACAGCCTCAATATAACATGAATGCTGCTTTAACAATGACTAGATAATTGATGTATAGTACAATAACCCATATAACACTAGTCTCACAGTATGGCATTAGAACCGCTTGTCATGCTGTTATTGTTTCCAGGCTGAGTGTGTATTCAGATTATTTGTTCTTTCTCAAGTTTACACTTTGTTTATGTTCCTCTTTTCATGTCCATCGTATAAACCCTCCTTATATTATGTGTCACCCTCCCAGCTTTCATCTCATCCATGATCTTCACAGAATGTATTTGCTTTCGACTAGAGTTCCCGTTTTTATATCATACATCAAATGTATAGCCGGATATGGATGGAATTTACTTGACCACACACAGCCTCATATACGCAAACACATACACAGCCAAAAAAAGCATCTTTATAATTGCGTTGCACAGAGGTTGAAAGATGAGTAGTATTAATATTCTGTGAACAGGAAACCAAACTTTTCCTGCTTCAGAGTCTGTCTTCAGGATATACATACATATACATAAGACATCATGGTGCAACAGCGCCTTATGATCTCCCGATATGCGTACATGTCACATGCTGCTTTCACCCACACGCTCCATCTTCAAAAAAACTACCTGATCTGACTGCACCTGTTCTTCAGCCTGTCATCTAGATGTATTTTTAAACTCCGGGCTCGTTTGGGGGGAAAATAAGAGACTGCAAGACAAATAACAGTCATCCGAATTGAGGCATCATGAATAGAATAGATCCATCGAAGCACAACACATCTGCACCTAATGACTTCTCTCAGCTAAAATGGATAAGTTTCCATAGGAGGAGCTCTTGAGGTATAATCAGAGAGTAAGAGCCTCAAGCAATCGCACAGAGCATATGTTTCTTTTCTCCCTTTGGATCAAATATAGAAAGATTTACAGGATGAAACAACTCAGAGCTCTGGTAAATCCTCACCCAAAGTTGCCATGTTCGCCTGATGTGGGATGATTTTTGTGTTTGTTATAGTCTTTCTCATCCTGTTTTTCTAAATGTGTGTGGGCTTCTTTGATTTCACTAACTGCTGTAAATCAATCCATCCTACTCCAGTCTTGAAGATCAGAGTGAAACTAGTGCAGTTATTCCCCACCCTCCACACCTTTCTGGTTTAATCTTTTGAAAAATGTGTTGAAGCAGATAATGTGTGATTAATTAACAAATCTATGAAATTTTGACTTTTTTTTTTAATCACCCTTAATGGGAAGTGTTTGCTCAGGGTATGAAACACCCCCTCCCTCCATTAAAAAAACTCCTGTGCATGAAAGAGCATGCAGGGACATTTTACGTTGTATGTGCTGAGGTGGAGAGCTGATTTCTTTTGAGTAATGCTGAGGATCTGGCTGAAGGCACATGGAGGCCACGGGTGTCAGTTCTGCTGCAGTACAGAGCTGCAGCTCTTAAATAAAAAGCCCCTCTGCTCTCTCTCTCTCTATCTCTCTTGCTCTGCAGCTACCGCTGATATGCCAATAATCAGACAGTCACCTTGGTAATAAGGACAATAATACCATTTTAATCTGTGATAGCAGCATGGCAGGATTTTAATATGCAGACTCCATAGAGGTGACCTACTGGAGGATGTTTGTTTTAGCAGCTTTGGGTTATTCCGGGCTGTATTCCTTTAATTTAGGAGGAGAGAAGGAGGGAGAAAACAATGCTAATTAGCTTTGTCCTTTATCATAATGGCCTTGCATCATGAAACACCCTCTTAATTTCTCTGCTTTCCCCGTGGGCAGTTAAATCATTCCCGAGGAGGAGCCTTATGCATACCATGAATGTATAAGTCTTTATCAGCATGGACCTGGTGCTCCGCGCTCTGTCAGAAAATCTAGTTACCCTCATGCGACGCAATGCACAAGACAAATGAAGTTAAGGAATGTGAAATAACAAATTGTCTTTAGTGATGCTTTTAAGATGTTATTCTGGATTTACATTTTTTATATGTGTTTAAGTGAGTGTGAAAGCAGATGAGCATTCCATTTCTTTCTGTTCCCTGGCGCGTGTGCAGACCGACACGGACATTTTATATGCAATCACTAAGCATTTTAATCACCAGAAGCAACCAGTTAAATGATTTCTCTCTTCTGTAGCTGCAAACAATGTGGATGATTTCAAAAGATTCAAATCATCTCTTTTCTCCAGGTTTTGATAATCTGTTCATTACTTTGCAACATATGCCTATACGAATGATTTGACTGAATATTTTAATAATTCCTTTATGCATATAATACAAACTGACTGTCGATGTGATCGTTTATCTATCCTGTGATTCTTTCTCTGTTTTGCAGTCGGCTAATGTCTTGAGGCATATTTGTTGATATTTCTGGGCACATCAGACTTTCACAAGTTTTACCTCATGGTGTGCAGACGCAGGTCACATCAGAGCACAGAGAAGCAGCATAATTGAATCATTTGTGAACATATTCAGAGCAATAGAACAGTTTCAGGGCTGGTTTTTCCAACCCTGATGGTGAATTTTGATCAAGACACAGACTTGATATGACTTAAAGGTGTTAATGCTGGGTTTTACAGATGTGCTCGCAGTAGAATAACCTGGATACACTAATCTTTTGGCCAGGTTGAAACCACTACAGATATCTTTATAACATTCTGCTCAGATTTAATTTGAGTTTGTGTGTTTTCTTTTCTTTTTGCAGCAGAATTCAGCAGTCAAAACTTTATTAACTATTCATTGTCTCAGCTTGGACCTGTCTACTCAGATGGGTAGCCTTGCAAAGAAATGTTGTATATGAAAACTGTGGGACATGGTCTGTTACACTGTATATTGTGTTAAAATATGCCTCTTTCATATATTAAAGGATTTACGATAACAGCGGGGTCTTTCTTTCTTTGATAAAACATTTTCTTCACACAACCAATAACGGAGAGTGAGTAAACTAACTTTTTTCCCTGTTTCCCTACATTTTAAAAGTTGATGTCATTGTTACCACACCAGATAGACATCTATGCTAACTGATCATTTTCAGGACAACACTTTGTATACCACGCATATGATCAGCTCATTAGAAATCAGCTTATCAACACTTGTCACGTGCCTCAACTGCCCCTCATGTATGTCAGGGGTAATGTATAAACGGGTGGTGAATGGTGGTTATGTAAATTGGAATTCTAAAGGGTGAGCAGGAATCCAATGTATGGGTTTCTAATAGGGATGCACTGAAAATTCGTCCACCCAAAAATTTCGGCTGAAAATGGCCGAAAAGTGCATTTTGGGTTTTCGGCCGAAAGACTTTTATCACCAAAACAACATGGCCGAAACGGAATTTTGTGATGACACAAGCAACAACTGCGGCCGGTACGCGCTTGTCTGGATAAGGGCCAACATGTCGGCCTCCGTTATTCCTTTAATTGCAGCACTAAAGCGTCTTCTAAGGAAAGAGTTTGAGACGGACCACGGAGTGAAAACAATGAAAAGTACACTCTTAAAGTCTGTCAGAACACGTTTCACTGAGATCTATTCGGATCCTTTGGTCACTTCATCGCGACTGTACTTGATCCGCGTTATAAGATCATTACTTGGATACTTGGAATAAAGCAGCACGCACAAGAAATGATTCAGGCCACGATGCATGCGGAGAACCCGCTTGGAGATGGAGAAGCGCACAGCCCAGGAGAAGGAGAACAGAGCGCCGAAAAAAAGACTCGTCTCTCTGAACCAGATGAGGGGCATGCACCCTCGTTGTCTGATATGTTCAATGAGATCCTTGATTTTAGTGAGGTTAGTACACAGTCAGAGCCATAAATACAATGGTAGGGGAGACCGGGGACAGTTGTAACATTTTTGACATTTCTGTCTATAACTTTGAGCTCTTTTAACCCAGTGTGTTCAAACTGCTATACAAAGTAGCTGCAACTAAACTAAGCATGCGCAAAGTGAATTAGGTGATTCATAACTTGTTCCTGATTGGAGCAAGTGCAAGTGTTACAACTGTCCCTGGTCTCCCTACTAATAATTGGCATAATAATTTCTTTCGGTGTTTTCGGTTTCGGCCAAGAATTTTCATTTCGGTGAATCCCTAGTTTCTAATCAACATTACTAATCATTCACTATATATTATCCATCTTAGCACCCAGCTACCAACTAAAGACAAACACAAGTTGTCACGAAGTAAAGAGGATTTTATTGAGTTAAAAATAATTTATTTGTACAGCTAGAAAATACAGCCTCTGATTCCAGAGTCAGCAACACTTCCATGGCAACAGGTTCTAATTAGCCAGCTTGCAGGAGGTATGAACATTAAACTGGACATTTATATTCACAGTCAAGTTATCATTAGGCTGCTTATTTATTATAATTTACATTCGACTCAACATTTCCATTAAAGGTGAACTGGGATTTGGAAGAAGAGGATATACTCTATTTATACCCGAGGGGAGATTCAGCTCTTTTTCATTTTGGTGTTTAATCATGCTACACATAAAAAAGATGAAATAAACATGGGTCCACAAACAGGATCTTATGAACATGCACTAATGTAGAAGTGTCAGAGTGAGATGTCAGACAAGCATTCTGAGCAGCTGGGGGGTTGGTGCCTTGCTTAGATGCCGTGGAAGTGATCTCTCATCTCTCCAGCTACTAGCTCAATTTCCATTTTTTGGTCCATACGGAGTCTTGAACAGAGGACCCCTGGGACCCAAACCAAGAACCCAGAGACTGAGCTGCTGCCTCCCTGGTCACTATGTTGTTATGTTGACATTTCGGTCCTCACTAAGCTCTCCTTCCTCTCAGAGCTTTGCAGTTGAAACAATTTACTGCTTACTTTGTAGCAATCCTCAACTTAGAGATGCACTCACTAGCTTGCCTGGATTGCAGGACAGGATGTCACTCTTCTTTTTCCAATCAGAGATGGTTGGGGTCCAGTAGCTCCTAAACCTGCTCTCACATCTTTTCCCGGTAACTTTCATTATTTCCAGACTCTTAAAATCAGAGACAGAGACTTACATTTTTTCCATAACGTTTCCAATTTGGGATGATAACAGAAACGCACATTATTGCCACAGTGTCAACAGGCAAAAGTGAAATGTGCAGAATACCTTTTCGCTGATTAATTCAATGCAGTGCATGTGATCAGGTTGTCTCTAGTGTAGCTTTTTTTGTTGGGAACAAATCACTGTTGTTATAGGCATTTGACCAATAAGAATTACGTTTTTAAAACAGCCTGGTAATGAAATATACCAATGTCTCTGGCCTTAGTTTTGATACTGTGTATATTACTTTGCATACAATATTTTTGTTCTACTCATTTTCCTTTTCTACACAGGACCTAAACTTGGAAGTGGAATGTGTTTATGCTGTGGTTTTTTACACTAGTCTTAATACTACTTCCACTACCAAACTGTGGGGGAAACCCATCGTACAACTTCAGGCTGTTAGAAACCAACAAAATATTCAAGATGACTGCAGCACTAATCATCCCATTTACAAGGCAGTGTTGTTTGGGAGGTTCCTCTGATTAGGAGATAGTTTAATTGACCAAATGATGGATGAGGCAGCCAATAGAGGGAGACAAACAGTGACAGCGAACTCACAGACACTGACACACTTCTGCTATGACTTCATCTTCTGATCCCCGTAAGGCAGCACAGATTCAGTGCCAAAACTGCTGAGGAAAATTAAAAAGATATGAAAAACAAAGCATGCAGACAGCGGCAGCGTGTGTTATGTTCTTGCTGTTCGTGGTTTGTGGAAAAACAGCTTGAAGCTCTCCAAATCCATTCAGTTACCTGCCATTACTGCTCTCCCTGGAGATGTTCAGATCAAAGGGAATAACTATTCAACAAATTAATCCACTTCAGAGACTGTTGACATTTCCTTCTACTATGTATCGCAAGGATGAAACCCTCCCTCCACTCCAGTTGTTGCACAAACTGTTTCCTTGACACCGAATGAGTGTCTTAGTAGACAAAAGTTCTCCGACCTTGTGGCTTTTATGTTACAGTTTGTATTGGTATAAAAAAAATCCATACATGTTGTGTTACATACAACATAAAGCTTCATAGCCGCAGGGACAGCTGCTCCATGTGAGAGTCTCTCTTTTTGGATTTGATTGAAAGCAGCTGCTACCTTGAGCATTATCTGTCCAATTAAAAGGATTGTCCTTGTGTCTTTATCTGCACAGGAAGCACCATGTGCAATATGTCGCAATAATCCGCCCCCATTAATCCGCACTGTAGTTCATCACTCAAAACCTGACCTGTGTATTGATTAAAGGATGCATTCAGTAATATCCCCACCTCAAACACACTCCATTACCTTCCTAAGTTTAAAATGTAATCATGTGATTGATTTTTAGTTCTGCAAAGCCTCTCTGGTTCTGCAGCCTCTGAACTTTCAGCTGGTGCTTCTGCAGATTTCTTGTTGTGTTTGGTCAAAGAACTCAGCCTGTGCTGATGCATTCACCTCCTGACCTCACATGTACAGACAGAAGTTGTTACATGTGTAATATGTTGTTTATCTGTCGTGTACTTAGAGATGGCTGCAGCATCTGTACAATCAGAACTGAAGCCTTCCGGTGATTTGGAGATCTGTGAGATTGCGGTGAAGTCTGACACTTGTTTGATTGCAGTAAGAGAAGTATGTTCCACGGTTAGGATGTACTCTTCGCTTAAGATAGGATAGATTAATTTCAGCACTGTTATCTAGAATCAGTTCTGTGGTCACAGTACGTTGATGAATGACCCACGTGAGGACTGCATTTTAAGAACTTGACTTTACAAAGAGTGAACTTGAACAAACTTCCATGAGAAGGAAACTTAAATTAACACTTCTTGACAAATACTCTTTCATTTATTTTCAATTGCTTTTTAATGCTTTGGCTGATGACTGTGTTCTGTGATCCCAGATATGATGTCATGTTTTTTAAATAATGTGCTGTATTTCTGTAACTGTGCCAGAACATGCTGCTGATCTTAGCCAGGACACTCTTGTAAAAGAGATTTTGGATCTCAATGAGGTTTGCTTGGTTAAATACATTTTAAAATAAAATAAAATGCCTGAAATGAAATATTGAAATGACCAAAATCTAATTATACTCTAAATAAAAAATGATAGATGTGAAGAAAAGATGACAAAGAGCATCAGTCGTTTTATCCACATACTGCTGTAAGCCAAAAATACATGTAGATGCTATGAATTGTTCATACAATACCAACTACAATATTTGATTTATACCTGACTTTATATTGACTGATCATAATCTAAATGTCTGTAATAGGGTCAGATATCCTGTTCTTTGATTGAGGAAGATATGACTGATGATGATATGTACGGGCAATGCTTGTTCAGAGAACATTGTATACCACTGTATACTTCACACTTAAGGTTAAACTACAAGAAAGCAAGTTTACAGAGATGACAGGTAGCTTAAAATTATGCCAGGAGAATATTACTAAAGAGACATAGATTGTTCAGTGCAGGGGAAATGTTTGCAACTGCACAAGTAAATATGCTCCAAGCTCTGTTGAGGAATCGTCTGTATGGCTTTACCTGCTGACTTGAAGCTTCTGTAAATGAAAGTCCCAGCTATGGAAACACTGGCATAAATGCCTATTTTTTATGCTATAGTATTTTAGTTTTTATTTGCTGATGTGAATATAGATACTTTTATATGATTTATGCAAAGAATGACTTTTTCTTCCTTTATTGTATGTACAGTATCTCACAAAAAGTGAGTAGTCAGTGTACAGCTTGTATAACAGTGTAAATTTACTGTCCCCTCAAAATAACTCAACACACAGCTATTAATGTCTAAACCACTGGCAACAAAAGTGAGTACATCCCTATGTGAAAATGTTCAAATTGGGCCCAAAGTGTCAATATTTTGTGTGGCCACCATTATTTTCCAGCGATGCCTTAACTCTCTTGGGCATGGAGTTCACCAGAGCTTCACAGGCTGCCACTGGAATCCTCTTCCACTCCTCCATGACACATCACGGAGCTGGTGGATGTTAGAGACCTTGCGCTCCTCCACCTTCCGTTTGAGGATGCCCACTAAAGGCATACAAGACACACTTGTGTTTGTACTCTTCACCTGGTTGCCCCCACACACGCTTGATGCCATCTGAACCAAATAAGTTTATCTTGGTCTCATCAGACCACAAGACATGGTTGCAGTAATCGATGTCCTTAGTCTGCTGTCTTTAGCAAACTGTTTGCGGACCTTCTTGTGCATCATCTTTTGAAGAAATGAGAGGTGTGTACTCACTTTTGTGAGATACTGTATGTATTGTCTTGTCTCTTATATCGACACTTCGTCTGAAATCAAGATGAATTGGAAGGAATAAATTAAAGAATATGTTACATTAATAGTAAACTGACTAACAGATATGCTTGCACATTAACTAGAGAGCCTTGTTTACTTCAAAGCTGCATCTTAGATACATCTCTGATATTATTTTCTTCCTGATCTGCATCTTAGCAAGACAGCCTCTTTCTGTAAGATGGGGTATGATATAATAATAGATAATCCTTTATTCATCCCCCAACTGGGAAATTCATGGAGTTACAGCAGCAAACAAAAGGGTATACAGTACAAGAATTTCAACAAGAATATATATATAGAAAAGAAATGTCCATCAAAGACGACAGATTGGCCATAATTCTCCTGTCAGCCACCACCTCCACAGGGTCCAGGACTGAGCTGAGCTGGTATATAATATACTGTTAGAAAGGGATTTCCATCTAGTGTGGGAATTTAAAATGTGAACAAAGTGCAACCATGAAGCAGAACATGTATAGGTCAGCCTGTAAAACATGTGACAGTGTGTCTGGGTGATCTCCTCAGGTAATAATCATGACTTGAAATCTGAAATATGAGTAATTAAACTGTACATAATAAGACTGTCTCTTTAGCTGATGCTGAAGTCCAGGTGATGGTGACTTGATCATTCCTTACAGCACAGAGTGTCCTAGTTGTATCACCATGACTGTCACCTGCACTTCTCGATCTTCCGTTTATGTCCAATAATTTAAAACTTATGTTAGTGTCATATATAAAATATTGCTGTGCATTAACACATTTTCAGAATATGATCATCATTACATACTGTTAGACATGTTATAGAAACATTAGCCTTGTGATTATTCCTCCAGATAAAATAGTTTCAGATGGTACTACATTTCTTTGTTCATAGGAAATAAATGGTGACTCATCTGCAGAAAACAATTTAAAAATTTGCAGCATCTATAAGGAAGGCAAAGTGCAAAATTAGCTCGATATCCTGAAGGTGACATAGGAACAGAAATGAAGCGTGCTTTATTTTCTCTGCCCTTATATGACAACATTGATAACACTTCTTCTGCAGGTTTAACACTCAAGTAGCTGGTGGGGCAATCGACTAATAGGGTCAAAATGTTTTCTTTTTTTAAGATAATTTTTTGCCTTAAATACAGGGTCTTGTTTACAGTCTTTTGCTAGCATATAAAAACATAACATACAGCTAAAATTTTGAAATTTGCAAATACTGAGATACAAAAAGGATATGGCATCTGCAACAGGCGGCTAATACATTAAAAAACAAATACACTAACAGCAACCATACTGCAAACGTAAAGAATACAAAGTTACAAACCCAGAAAACAAATTAAAACTAGAAATGCCAGGTGTGTAGGAAACAGAATAAGAGTGCCCCAAGAGAAGCGCTATAGGTTTAACTGGATGTCAGTACAGATTAAAAGAAAATTATTTTTACACAGGAGTTTCAGGCTGCCAAGACGACAAGGTTGAAGCCCTGTAAGGAGAGACACAGCCAATCCAGGAAGTACCCAGCAGCAGAAACCACAGCAGTCAGTCTGATGACAGGAAATACAGAAGCAAGGTGGTTTTTTCACCAGTTTGGCACTTAATGGCTGACCCTGCTGAAAGCCCCCACTCAGGCCTCCTGACGAGGGATCTGCTGCTCCTCTCCCCTTCATTGGCATGTCTTACCCTCCCTGGAATCTTTCAGGTACTCTTAACATGATTGTTACTTTCTGGCCTCAAACTCTGGCAACCTTCCATACTGGGTCTCCCCTGCTCTGGACACATAACTTTAATCTCCCACTGTCCCAAAGCAGTGGGGCTGATCAGTACTCCCAAACATTTCACCACCAAATTCAAGATATACTAGACAACTCAAATGGTTAGGTCCAATGGTGTATTAGGGCCGCTATTAAAAAAAACAAAACAAGTAAATTTTCGAGAAAAAAACTTAAAAATTTTGAGTTCATAAAGTCGCAAATCTATGAGAAATCAAACTCGAAATTTCCAGTTTTTAAAGTCGTAAATTTTCGAGAAGAAACTCAAAATTTCTGAGATTATAAAGTCATATATTTTCGAGAAAATATGTAAAAATTTCGAGTTTTTAAAGACGTAAATCGGTGAGAAATCAAACTCAAGCAGCCCTTTGACCATTTCACTGCATTATGGACCTACTTGACAGCTTCATCAAATTGTACTTCCTACTTGGACTCAGCAATAAGGAGATACTACTGATTCTAGCCCAGAATCATCACATTATTATAAGCATCAGGACTTTGAAAAGACATTGCAGGTTTTGTGCAGAGAAACGCCTGCACGCCGAGAATTGCATGCACCTCGTGGGAACGCGCACCGCTCATAGTAGAGCTGTCCACGGCAATGTACAGTTTAAAACTCTGTCTCTGTAGCTGAATAACAGGTGGATGCATATTTCGGCAGACAAATCAATATCGCCGAAATATGCATCCACCCATAAAGTTAGTGCCTGATCTTTTGAAGAGTCAAAAACTGCTGCCAGCTCTTATTTTGGACTTTGTGGATTCATTATTTACAAAAATGACTTGTTATTATCTCTGCAGGAGTTTCTTTAAAAACTCAAAATTTTTAAGTATTTTCTCGAAAATGCTCTTTTTTTTCTCTTCATAATAGCCCTAACACGCCGTCGTAGTTAGGTCTCTCAATTATTGTATTTAAGGAGAACAGTCTACTACTGATCCGCTAAGGTGCTTAATCCAGGAGTGGCCTTGCTGACAGGCTTGGCCTTTGTTTACAACCAACATTAACACAAGATCAGCAGCCAGAGATAATAGAATTCAAAACATCTCATTAATTGATCCCTGAGTGCATTGGTATGAATGTCCCTGGCAGAGAAAATCTAACACATTTCAAACTTTCGGTGACAAAACTTTGCAGTCAAGCCACGGAGAATCATGTGCCCCATGTGGGATCACATCGAACCAGACAATGAACGCTATTTATACCTTTCCTGTAGCAGCAACACACCACCCTCTGTATATACAGACAAATTGTAATAACCAAAGGATGGCCTAATGAACCCCGCATTTGGCTCCTAAATTCATAAGCATCTAAGATGAGCTGACTTTGACAACCACTTGATAAGAATTACAGAAATGATTTTATTTGTTGTCCAGCAGGAAAATCAAACTTTCTTCAGTTGTTATGCAAAAAGTTTTGAATCTGAGCTTTTACCTACCTGCAAACACTTAGTGGCTCTGCCAAGGAGGGCTTAATCCTGGATCCCTTTGGACATTTTTAAAGTCTGTTGAGTTTTTACTCTGCAGAATTATTAGTGAGATTTCCACACTTCATTGCACTCCAGATATGACCATGCCAATGACAGCAGGGGATTGGCCCTAGTTACATCTCCTTGCAGGCCTGCAGTGTCTGACTCAGTCCAGAGCCCAGGAGCCGGTACATTGGTGTTCAGGATTTCACCAAGTTGTTTTAATCCTTGGCTGAGCAGCTGAGTCAGATCCACACAGTTTGTAATTAGTCCAATAAAGAGCACAGCCGGGTCACTGTTTGCCATCTTCCAGGAGCTGCCAAGCCTCAGTTTGACACCCCAAAGAGAAAAACGCCTTCTTCCCTAATGGTGTGTCACTCACAGCTCAACCTGGATATACTGAATTAAAGTGGGAGAAGTCAAGAGAGATTTAACAAATATCATTTAGAGAATGCTGAGATTGATCTTAAAACTGTGAGGGCAAAATAGACTGAAACGTTCACATTTTTTGCAGGGCATGACTAACAAAATTTTATGTGATAAATCTTTCCCATGCTGTAAATTAACTCATGTGCATCATATAAGCCCCTCCCCTTTCTTGTGCAAACTCACATTGATTGTTCAGATAAATCATAACACAACTATGATAAGGTAATCACAGCAAGCTGAGAAGTAGTTTCCTGTGGTTTTACACTGGAACAAAACCCTCAGCTTTGTGGGCTAATACGCGAAAACCCACAACATTTTCACTGATTTTACCAAGCATCAGTCATCTGGGAACAGTGACTTATTGAGAAGCAGTGGGAAAACTTTTCTGTAATTCTCCACGAGCACAAGGACCATGTCAGCCTCCAGATAAGGCAGCAAGTCCCGCTGGCCAAGGCAGCAATTGATTTTATTGATGTGTTCTGGGTAGCAAACTATCTTCAACTAACAGTCAAAGGCAACCATTCAGTAGCAGGTGACGTCACATCTGCGTCAGCTAAGTTGGAGAAACAGACATCACATGACAGTACTCTGCTCTGCTCTGCGTTTTATGTGGTGTGTTAAAAAGCTCTCTTTCACTGCTGCTGGGTAAGAGATAGAGGGATATGGGGGAGTTATTGACATTTAAGGAATCTTGGAAAGATAAATCTTTGAGCATTTGAAAGACATGAATTTGCTTAATCTTTAAAGTCATATACCGCATGTAACTTATTTTCAAATTAAGGAATTAAGGGATTTTTGTCTTTTATCCTTTAGTGTTGGCCTCCACGTGATCAATATCACCATATTAGCAGGCAATTGCCTCCTCTTAGACAAGACAAATAGACACGGACATCAAATGATGTCATGTTTGAGCTTTGTGCTGTTTGTTGTGGCCTTACAGACCCTGATTGGTTGATGGTGTAATCGAATGAGTTTCTGTAATTACCTGAAAAACAGTGATTGAATCAGAGCCCAATTTAATTAATAGCAAGAAGGATAATGGCCAAAGCACAAAACTCATGGCACTGCTCTTAATCTGCTGGCACCTCCGTCACAGGAGCGTGCCGTGGGGTTAGGTTGAGAGAGAGAGCTTCTCCAGCCAGTGATAATTCACCCGAGTGGCTCTGCTTTAAAGACAGAATCGCACAAGAGCTAATTGCGTGTCACCTATTTTTAGCTGGAATATTTATCTGCACTATATATATTAATAGTGCTTCCAGCGAGCTCACAAGAAGAGCAGGATGTATAAGTGTGTGTGGGTCTGTGTTAGGCTCTTTATGGGGACACGTTTTATCTTTTAAATCAGATAAAGAGGGTTGTTGAGTCTAATTCCTGACAAATGTGTGTTCTCAGTTTGGTCCCACTACAGTTACATTTACTATAAGTATGCTGGTGTCTGTTTTCTTAAAGGCTATTGTTAATGCTATAGCAATGATTACAGTGTTGCATGTGTTCATTTTTGTGAAGTTTTGGCTCTGGACAAAAGGGGACTCATAAGTAATGCAGAGCACTTTGGAAAATGTCTTTCTGTAATTGATTGTTGAAATCCTGGAATCAGTAGACTCATGACTCCCCATAAAACCACAATAAGACGGTTTTACAGTTTGGTTTTGTGTAGATCAAACAAATAAAAGATATCATGTTGAAATGTGAGCTTCAGGGTCACTTGTTGGTGAATTTTAAGCCCACTAGCTACAAGGCTCTTGTGATGGCAATGTCAGTCTGACGGCAAGTCAATCACTTCGTTCCAGACTGATGTGTCTCAGTAGAGATAATGCCCTCGGCCTTCGTGCAGCGGGCACATGTTCCACCAGATGAGCTTCAAGCTGGCCCCACATTGCACAGCTATACAACTTCTCCTGTCATTTTTTTTCCTCTGGAATAATTGTATAACAAACTTTTTGAACAAATCCTTTAGTGCCATAAGCTGGTGGAAATGTTTCAAAACTTTGGATGAGGCAAAAATGATTGATGTAAATCATTTCCAAGTAACATTGATTTTGAGCTACCTATTGGGTCCTTTGAGGCCTAAAGCAGTAAACTGAGTGTTGTTCAGATTAACATCTGACTATCTGTTCATTTGTATGCTCGGAAGGGAAAAGAAGAAAACTTGTTTCTATACAGTTTTTTCCTTTTGACAGCTGTTTACCTTTAGTTGGCTATGCAGGATTAATAACTGTAATACGAAAAGTTTGTGAATACGGTTTTGTTTCAACTCATAAATCTAGTTAAGCTGACAGATTCAGTTTCTCAGTTATAGTAGTTTTGTTGATGAAGCTCATGTTCTTAACATATCTCTGTAATTTTTGGCCTTTATAACAAAAAACATGACATACATTGGTGAGAAGCCAAACACAAATTTTATTACTAATATTATAAGTCAATTGGTAGTGTACTCTCTTCATTTAAGCAAGAACGGCATTGACTGAACACAGCTATGCCTCGGAGTGTGTTTCAGAAATATCTGACATGTGCTTTCACCATGCTCTGCAACTCTCAATAACTTCATTCAGTTCTTTTCTTGAATCTCTTTGCTGATCCTCAGCTTTGTGTGCATGCACAACTTTCTAAAAAACAAACCTCCTCCAGCTTCCTTTTATTTAGCTAACTTGATATTTACTGCTTGACTTTGCCTTGGTAAACAGAAATAGAGGCTCTCCAGTCTGCATGCCAATATTTTCTTCTCTTTACTAGATCTGTTTACAGTGACGAAGGTAAGTAAGAACAACTCCACAGACTTTTCTATCTCTGGTTTTCTTTTGTCAGTCAAATAGAGGCATCGGTATAAACAGAGACTGTTTTATAAAACTCAGAGGATTAGTTTTTCAAAAGGTTTTTGTGCAGTGCAGAGTAGATAATGTTAACATACTACAAATTAAACTAAAAACAGATAGACTGAGCTGCACGCTGATGTAGTGGGTAGCGCTGTTGCCTGACAGCTACAAGGTTCCTGGTTCGAATCCCCGGCCGTTCAGGTGCCTCTCTGTGTGGAGTTTGCATGTTCTCCCTGTGCATGCGTGGGTTTTCTCCGGGTACTCTGGCTTCCTCCCACAGTCCAAAAACATGCTCTCCAAGTTAATAGATCACTCTAAATTGCCCACTGGTGTGACTGTGTGCATGAATGATTGTCTGTCTCTCTGTGTTAGCCCTGTGATACGCTGGCAACCTGTCCGGGGTGTACCCTGCCTTCAGCCCGAAGCCAGCTGGGATAGGCTGCCCCCGTGACCCTTAACGGGATAAGCGGTCAAGATAATGGATGGATGGATGGAAGATAGTAAACCTGGGAAACCTCATTCTTGCCAACCATAAGCCTGTTGGTAGAGACATTATGACTTTGTTAGCACAGATGTTAGTTTCAGCTCTTTAATCTGTGCTGTGCCCAAGTTCAGCCTGAGCTAGCTGCTAGCATTGTAGATTTTTAGCCCCGTAAGACTTAGTTGAATCTTCAGGTGAAGCAAAGCTATCTGTTTCACTCTCTGTCCAACCTATTTGCTATAAGCTAAGCTAACAACATGCTAGCTCTGTCCTCCTATTTGCTGCACAAACATGAAATGTCTTTGATGCTAAGTCTGTCTCAAGAAATAACTTTCTTGAAGGTTAAAAAAAATAGGTCAGTTATCATCCAGTTCCGTTCCACATTAAAAACTGTTTCTGCATCAATGATATCCATTCAGTTTTCAGGTGCTGAACCCAGATTTTAGCCTTAAAGTAGTTCATTGACCTTTTTTTTTTTCTACCACTAGAGAAACATTACAGATATCTGGACAAAACATCCCTACAAGCAAATGGTCAAGAATGTGTCTTTGTATTTGAGGTTAAATATATAGACTTTTTACCACTCCACAAAATATTTTTTTAAAAAGAGCATGGTCCTTAATTTAGACCTCTGAATGATGGTCCCTGTGAGGGGGTTCGCCCCCACTCCTCACAGGAATTAAGATGTTCCCTTTGAGTCCTCTAAAGTCTTATTTCACTCTTCAAAGAGTAAAAGTAAAGCTTTCAAACGGCCTTGAATCCTGTTAATTAATAAGCTAATGGCTGCCTTTCAAGAATATTAATCATCTCAAAAACCCACCATGAAATCTGCTAATGGCACCCCGCAAACAGCTCAGAGTCAAGTACAATAAGAGTTTCTTATGCATTCCATGTTCCAAAGAGTTCAAGCTTTATTTAGTGTAATAACCTGATAAATATCAGTATTATTATCACATATATTTTTTTGATAAAGCACAAGTGTCTTTTATGGATAAAATGCCTGATTGTATTTTCAGTTGTCATATTGAAATGATGTAAAACTAACAGAACTTTAAGAAGGGACAGATAATTATTATGTCGAACTTCATTAATAATTTACTGTTAAAATATGTATATTTCATGTGTTTAAATACTCTAAAAAAAGGTTTAAAAATACTTCGGCCACATTATGTTTACATTAGGGAGTGAATGACCTGGAAGTGTAAGTTCAGGTGGCCTTGTGAGAGAGACGGAGAAGCCGGAAGAAGGAGAAGAACGCGGGCACAGCGGAGCTGTGGACGGTAGAGTCGCGGGAGAATGAATCCGTCTTTACCTCAGTTTACTCGTTTTTTTCCTTCTACTGGACTGTGAACTGTTGCCGGTTAACACACTGTGAGTCGCGTGTGTTTTATGACTGTTTGCGCCGACGGAGTGTGAGTGCTGAGCGAGTGCCGCGCTGCCGCCGCTGCCGCCATCAGAGGAGAGACGAGGGTTGCCGATCTTCCCTGGGCCGACGACAGGAGAGACCGCGGCCGCGAGGAGCTTCTGCGGGGGTCATTGGTGCCGAGGCTGGGTGAAGAGCACGTTATCTTCTTCCTGAGGGGTGTGTGGTGCTACCTGGCTGTCCATCTCTGCTGTGTTGTTTGAGACTAAGGAATACATCACTCTGCATGGTAGGAGTTGTTTCCATTCCACAAAAGGAGGTACCGTTGCTGTGTTCTCCATGAGCTCCGACATTAAAGCGCGCCAACGAAACTAAATGCAAGCTTGCAAAACGAACAATTAAAAGTGCACTCAGTTTAAAACAGACTAAAGAACCTTTAATTTTCTTCATTTGGTGTTCACTGTTTCTAATTGTTTCTGCATTTCTTGTGAAACATTTCAAGTTCTGTCAATACATATACAGTCATGGCCAAAAGTTTTGAGAATGACACAACTATTAATTTTCACAAAGTCTGCTGTTTCAGTTTTTATAATGGCAATTTGCATGTACTCCAGAATGTTATGAGGAGTGATCAGCTCAACTACAATTAATTGCAAAGTCCCTCTTTGCCTTGAAAATGAACTTTATCACCAAAAATACATTTCCACTGCATTTCAGGCCTGCCACAAAAGGACCAGCTAACATAATTTCAATGACACACAGGTGTCACACACATTAACACAGGTGTGGGTGTTGATGAGGACAAGGCTGGCGATCAATCTGTCATGATTGAGTGACTGGACACTTTAAAGGGAAGATGGTGCATGACACCATTGTTCCTCATCTGTTAGCCATGGTTACCTGCAAGGAAACACGTGCAGCCATCATTGCATTGCACAAAAAGGGCCTAACAGGGAAGTTTATAGCAGCGAGTAAGATTGCACCTCAGTGAACCGTCTATCGAATTATCAAGAACTTCAAGGAGAGAGGTTCAATTGTTGCCAAACAGGCTCCAGGGCGCCCAAGAAAGTCCAGCAAGCGCCAGGACCGTCTCCTGAAGGTGTTACAGCTGCAGGATCGGGCCACCACCAGTGCAGAGCTTGCTCAGGAATGGCAGCAGGCAGATGTGAGTGCATCTGCACGCACAGTGAGGCGAAGACTTTTGGAGGAAGGCCTGGTGTCAAGGAGGGCAGCAAAGAAGACACTTCTCTCCAGTAAAAACATCAGGGACAGACTGATATTCTGCAGAAGGTACAGGGACTGGACTGCTGAGGACTGGGGTAAAGTCATTTTCTCTGATGAATCCCCTTTCCAATTGTTTGGAGCATCTGGAGGAAGGCTTGTTCGGAGAAGACGAGGTGAGCGCTACCATCAGTCCTGTCTCTTGCCAACAGTGAAGCATCCTGAGACCATTCATGTGTGGGGTTGCTTTTTGGTCAAGGGAGTGGGCTTTCTCACAATCTTGCCTAAAAACACAGCCATGAATAAAGAATGGTACCAGAACGTCCTCCGAGAGCAACTTCTCCCAACCATCCAAGGGCAGTTTGGTGATGAAGAATGCCTTTTCCAGCATGATGGAGCACCTTGCCATAAAGCAAAAGTCATAATAAAATGGCTCGGGGAACAAAACATTAAGATTTTGGGCCCTTGGCCAGGAAACTCCCCAGATCTTAATCCCATTGAGAACTTGTGGTCAATCCTCAAGAGGCGGGTGGACAATCAAAAACCCACAAATTCTGACAAACTCCAAGCATTGATTATGCAAGAATGGACTGCCATCAGTCAGGATTTGGTCCAGAAGTTGATTGACAGCATGCCAGGGAGAATTGCAGAGGTCTTGAAAAAGAAGGGTCAACACTGCAAATATTGACTTATTGCATGAATTCTGTGTAATTCTCAATAAAAGCTTTAGAAACTTATGAAATGCTTCTAATTGTATTTCATTATACCATAGAAACATCTGACAAAAACACCTAAAAACCCTGAAGCAGCAGACTTTGTGAAAATGTAATATTTGTGTCATTCTCAAAACGTTTGGCCATGACTGTACAAAACTGAGATATCTTGTTGAGTTGTTTATTGCTGCATGCTTTAAAGTTGGTAAGGATTTTGTGTAAATCACATTAAGGTAATTTGTCTAGTTTTTCTGGTAGCCTCTAAATATATATATTCAGAAGAGTGAGAGTCATACTTAACCCTAGACAGTTATTTTACAATGCGATGTCTCTTTCACCACTAGACCATTTTGAGCTTAAAGTGTGTTATAATTAGCGAGCCGTGGTGAAGGGGTTACATTAGTATGAAATATCTACACAGTTTCATGCTCATAATCCCATCTTTTCTCTACAAGGAAGGCTCTAACGTGTACAGCTGCCAAAAAGTCAAACTTTATCATATTAGGGAGAAGCAGATTCTTCATAATTCTTATTGGTGCAGCAGATTTGTTTGTCTCCCACCTTGTTTTATGTCCCTGAAAGACAATCACATTTCATTTTGGCTATATTTTATTGAAGTTGTGCACTGATAGCTTTTGGAGCTTAGAGCAGCACACTGAATCAGTCTTTCTTTGTGTAGGACAGACATCCTAACAGTGAGGGCACCTTGTTGAAAGAGACCTTTGTAGTTGTGAGGAATGAGAGAGGGGGGTGAAAAAGTACATGTAGTGCTGCACAAAGACTCACATACACACAAACAGGCACACTACAACTATTTCAAACAACATTCCTGTACTAGATGGTGAAGGTTACTGAAGAAAAGAAACTACAATTACCACCCAGTTATTTGCTGATAATTCAAGTCTCATTCTTAATGTTTTAAAAGACCTGATTGTGAGTATTACTATTTGATATAAAGAGGACAGCTGTTTGACTCAAAACTACTGACTGTATGAAACTGGACCGACTTTGTGGGACCTTTTGCATGTGTAAAAACAATATTTGATTTATTAACACCAGTTCTGATTAATTCTATTAGCATTTCTGAAGATTCACATTTTCAACAAAGTATTTGTGTACATGCATAAATACCGCTGCAGTGGGATCACTGCAGGTGTCTAATGAACTCAAAAAAGCCTGCAGCTGAACTACTCTCAATCAGAACTTTAACTAACCAAACATCTTAGACTGAGTGGTTGAGTGACTTCAGAGGCTTACATTGCTGTTAGCTTGCTAACAGTTACATAATCAACAGTCCAGGTAGGCTAACTCTAGCATCTCTCTTGCTTTTCTGGGTTTATCCTCAACAGATGCCTGTTAAAGTTTGAGTTTGTTATGAAGATACAGAAAGGAGAATCTTGATGGTTCTTTTCTTTTCTTTAAAGACTTTCACTGCCCTTACTGCATTTACTGTGAAATCTTAGAAAGCAAAACACCAGATTCCTGGCATCTCTTAAGCTGGGTCGTGTCCAGAACTTTTTGACCGGGGTGGCCCAACTGAGGCTCTCACATAGGCAGGGATGGCCATTGCATTTACAAATAAATAACATTTACCCTTTCTGTCTTCACAATCTACTTTCATTAAAGTATTAAACAGTTGTTACATTCCTTTTGACTTAAAAAAGACATGACAAAGTGTCATAAATCTTCTAAGCTTAATTTTTTATGGTCTTACGAAAAGATGTTTTTTCAATGTCACATTTGAGAGCACTAATAAAGAAACCAACTGTCAGTCTGTGAACTCATCCCAAATTATAGATTTTAACAGAAACCCCACCTCTGACAAGGCAAACAGCCAATCATAGTTTAGGATTTTGGGGTGGCCCCTGGGGTGGCCAATTGGATTTCAAGGGGTGCCAGTGCCACCCTTGGCCACCCCTCTGGGCACGCCACTGCTCTTAAGACATCTTGTCATCTTGAACTGTAGGCAAGTGAACATGCATGCAGGTGAACACAGGACAGCCCTTGCTTGAAACTAAATAAACTATTGTAAATGAACAAAAAATAAAACAGTCTTTATCATTTAATAAGCCATAGTCCTCCTCTCCATCCTCTGAGTGCTACAGCAGTCAAATGGTCTGAAAACCAGTCATCAGAGCTCAAATCCAAGTCAAGTCATGAGTCCTAAAAATTAGGACTTGAGTAGTTCAACACCGCTACTAATGATCTAGGTAGTTTCTAGAGCAAGCAGCTCTTAAGCACAGTTGTTTTTTTACCTCTCTGATATTATATTTTCAAACTCACTAAAACCTTTGCACAGGAATGTAAAAAATGTCACAGTAGATATGATTAATGTGGACAGAAATGGTAAATAAATGCTCACACATACAGTACTTCACCCCCCCCCTGCATTAGTCAGTGTCCCACATTGGCTGGCCTTGTCAAAAAGTCTGGACATGCCCCTCCCATTTTCTTAAACCTTTGCGGTCTGTGCTGTGAACTCAACAACATTTCTTAAAGTTGTAGCAGTTATGAGTTGTTGTTTTTTTCACATTGCTCGCTCTGGCTGGCTGAACTTGTTGAGCCTTGTTAAAATCCACTAGCCTTGCCGGAAACAAGGTATTTTATGATAAATATCTGAAAAGTGTGCCTTTCACAGCATAAAGTTAAATCATAAATCCCCTTAGTCTAAAAAATATCATGAGAGTAATGCATCTGCAGATGTTAAATGCAGCTGACATTCAACATAGCTCAACCAACACACACTTACCATCATCTTGCCAGGACTGTTTGAATGACACGTGCTTAACAACCTGTACACAAAATGATGTACTGTAATCCATGTGAGTGCAGCAGCCTTGGTGGTGTCATTACTATTGGATGTATTTATCCTTTAAACTTCAGGGCAGATTTGTGGGTCTGCACTTGTTAAACCGGTCTACTGATTATTGCTGCCAAAACTCATGTCTCCTGGCCTTTATGGCCTCATGAACTCTGAGCCAAATGCTTTATATTCTACAATATTCTAACCTTTAAGCACCACAATGCAAACAGTTTGTTCCCTGGCAACTGCAACCAAGACGACTCAAGCCTTTTTCATGGCGATAAGCATGCCGCCTGAGGTAAACATTGTTAAAATAAAAAAGGAAAAATGTTAATCACATATTCTCAGTGGCTCTGCAGGACAAACAGAAGTTGACCTTTTCATTGTTGTACTTTTAAAAGTGTGTTTCTTGTGCTGGTCAAAGTTTAATTGAAAAAATGCATTCAAACAACAGCAAGAAACTTTGAAAACGAGACACATTTATTGGCCTCAAAGGCCTCTACCTCCAGTGCGCTACTGTGTAAGGCCTCAGCCAGCAGGAGTCCCTCACAGCAAAACAAACACCTCAGCGCCCGGCTGTGCGTATGAAAGCGGAAAAGTGTTTTTCAGTGCTCGAATTGAATGTCGAAATCGATGTCCAGATTTAGTTTTGATATGGCAGAGGGTTGTCATATCACATTTAGATGGATGCCCTGTGGGAGGTGTTGCAAAGGAAGTGTGATGAGAAGGATCCTTTCCTCCAGGAGCGGCTAATCAATATGCCTCTCAGACACACTCTTTTTCAGCCTAAGCACCACTTTTTTTTTCCAACACTGCTGACACAGTTCAATTAAACTTGTACCGCAGAGAAAAAAAAAAGTCTGGATTGAGTGGATGGAACTGGGTCTAACTCATTTAAATTTCAGTACACTCAAACTTTTCCCTCCTTCCTATTTAATCTACGTCTCGTACTTTCTTTAAAAACTGATGATCAAAACTATTATGTTATGATGCATCTGGATCAGCACTTGAGTGTAACCTAATCGCACTCTCATAACTGCTCTCTGTGTGTGTGTGTGTGTGTGTGTGTGTGTGTGTGTGTGTGTGTGTGTGTGTGTGTGTGTGTGTGTGTGTGTGTGTGTGTGTGTGTGTGTGTGTGTGTGTGTGTGTGTGTGTGTGTGTGTGTGCGTGTGTGTGTCCACTGCATTATGACAAATCACACCTCATACAACACAGTTGCATCCACTGTCATCACTCCATCAGCCACGCTCAAAAGGAGACAGAACAAGTGTGGAAGTGATTATATTGAGGTGCCTCAGGGCTGTACACAGACACCTAATCAATATTCAATCTCAGTTATTTCACCCCACATTTCCATCCCACACAGGGCTGCTAGATGACTGGAAGGCCTACCACTGCTCCCCGAGTCTGTGAATCACTCAATCAGAGAGAGTAACTAGATTCAGTGGCGTCAATACGTGCATGTAAGCTAATGTGTTTAAAGCAGGTGGAGATATTCTGGTGAGCCTTTGATGCAGGATGACAAATTGACGAGGACTCCTCCACCTCCGGGTTATGAGGCAAATCATTTTCAGTGGATGTGGCAGTGTATGTTTATCAGGGTGGATGTGTAATAATACATCAGAGAGCTGTTGGTCGGATAAGTTTAGTGTATAGAGGGATGGATAAAAGGCACAGATGGTTTCTTCATCTGGAGATCATCAGTGACAACTTTGGGTTAAAAATATGTCTACCACAATTTTAATGAACTCAAAGAATCCTTGAAAAATCTTGAAATCAGCAGGGTTTTTTTTTTTAACTAAAGCTGCAATCAGGAACTTCTAAATTGTTTAAACTTTTGCTAATCCTATGTTCAAAGCAGTACCTCCTGTCTCTTGACTGATGATTGTCAATTGCTTTGTTCGACCTAGTAGTATCTGTGAAAGTCTTAAAGAAATCTCTTGAAGAGATAAAGTACTCAGGCTAATTATAATCCTAACCCAGTGAGCAGGATCCTCACATGAAGCAAAGGGGTTTTGTCCACGTAGATGGGATTCTAGTTTGCATGACCAATATACATTATTCTGTTTATTATGTAGCCACCAACTATAGATACAAACTGCACAAAATGTTGATTTAAAAATGATTTATTGATACAGCTGAAAGATAGAACCTCTGATTTCACGGTCAGTAAGGCTTCCATGGCAACAAATTCTTATGAGATTAGCCTGCTTATTTGTAATAATTCACATCAGACATTTCCACAGAAGATAACATAGACAAGGTGAACTGGGGTCCGTTTCACAAAGCAGGTTTAGTGAATACTCTGAGTTTGTTAACCCTGAAATGAGGGAAACTCTGTGTTTTCCGTTTCACAAAGGGAGGTAACTCAAACCAGAGAAAGAGGGGTAACTCTAGCCTGTTTCACAGAGGGAGGTAACTCAAACTCTCGGTCAGTTACCGTAGTAACAGACTCTATGAACCTAATCTGGTCGGGACCAGGTTTTTCTCAATGAACCTCAAGTTTCTCTCAGTCTCCACCCCCTTTCAGCCACACACGGTATTTGATTTCCTCATTCATTCAGTCGGCAGGCGAGTGTTGGCGTAGCGTATTTCTGCCGTCTGTTATTTAAATAATAATTCAAAAATCAATCAGTAGGCCTATATTAGGTGCCAACTTTTTTCACTAAAATGGCATGTCCTTTTGTTAATGATCCCGTGGATGAAGGTGCAGCATTATTGCGCAGAGAATTAAATATTCGTCGGGAGATGATAATCAGACCGCGCATAGATGTTTTAGCATTTCTGGACAATTATCTTTTTGAGCGGTACCGTTTCACTTCACAGTTTATCATCTACATACACAACCTAATCCGTCCGTACATTTGCAACATTACCCACCATAGTCGTGCTCTTACATCCCAGCAGATATTGTGTGTTGCTCTGCGTTTTTTTGCAAATGGGAGTTTTTTGTATAATGTTGGAGATGCAGGGCACTTACGTAAGGCCACTGTATGCAGGACGGCAGAGCAGTCAGAGACACCATATCCCGCATCCACTTCAGAGATTAAGACAATATCATCACCACTACCACCACCAACACAGCAGCAGTCAAATAAAAACATAATACAAATTTCATTTGGTCTTCTTTATTTCCTACAAATACAAGAGATAGTTTAGTTAATGTTCCTGTAGTTAACATAATTAACATAATTCACCTGTGACCATGCACCCACCTCTAACTTGTGCTCTAGTAATTCAATTTCGAGATCTGCCCTTCTCATCTGGCGGTCCAAGAACTGCATTTCTTTGTTGGTTTTTTCAATTTTTTTCAGAAGAAATATTTTGTAGATATCTTTAACTGGGAATACATAAGGAGGACATTAAATTATATAGTTGCACATGAATTCCACAGAATGAACCTCTGGTGTTTACTGAACATCCATCTTACTGTCAATCGGTGCAGTTGAAGTTGAGGGACCCTCCTGCTGCTGCCCAGCCATGCCCTGTTAAAAAGGATGAGAATGTGTTAATACTTCAGTGTAGGCTAAATGTCACACTCTATTTTACACCATAATGTTAAGAAATGTGAATGGGAAGAGAACTAGCAATAACATATCAAATGTTACCTCTACAGGCCTTTCTGGTTCCCCCTCTGTGAAGGCAGCAGACAAAGTCTCCTCGCACTCTTCATCCTAGATGAGTGATATGTCTCGGTATACTTAAACCACCATTTGGCAAAATCTTTGGAGTATTGCCTACTTACAGTTACAAGGTCTGTTGTGGCGTGAGGGGGCTCCACCAGGCAGATCGCACCATCAGAATATGTTGGGAGAAAAAAAAAAAAATGAAAAAGGGAAATAAATATTTGTATGAATAGGCTTAAAAAAAGATATATAGGTCTAGGAATATTACATGTTATAAAGGCACTTGTGTCTTGGGGGGTGGGCTCAGAGGATGAGCTCCCTCCAGGGATTCCCTCAGTCTCTGGCCTTCCAAAATTCTGGCTCAGGGCCAGCGCCTCTGCCTCCGTTAGAAGTGGCGGTGCTCGGCCGCCACCCGTTTTACGGGCATCTGCTTTCTTTCTGTTGGCTGAGTAGAAGTCTGTGTTAGTTTAAATAGGCTTAATTATTTAACAGCACATGATATAGATGAAAATACATGCATGTGTGTGAAAACAGCATTATGTTGGGGATAAAACAACTGCACAGTCAAACAGCCACTTAATATTTACTTTACAATGTAACACATGATCAAAATGAGGTACCCCCATGGTATTATGCCGGGGTCTTACCTGTTTGGACAATGTTTTTATATTTCATCTTAAGCTGCAGCCAGGTGCGCTTCTCCCCCCGCCGGATTGCACCTAAATGAAATAAATTAATAGGCTACCATTCAAGCAGTTTCCCCCTGTGATTGCAAAGGACTACATTTAAACGTACGCATTGACCCGAGCCGCAATGTTCTCCCATGCCTTCTCCCTCTGTTTGGCACCTGCAGCGGTGTTGCATTTTTTTTAAAACATGCTCAAATTCCCCATATGAGCGAATAAGGATGTCCAGTTCCAGTGAGGTGAAAAATGCCGCCCTCTTTTCCTCCTTTGCCATGGTGACTCGTCGAGTCGGGGCTCCATTGATGCTGTTGTGGTGCACGCACTTAACCCCAGGAGAAACTACTCCAAGTTGATTTAACTAACTCAAATCAGCTGTTGTGGAACCGAAAACACAGAGTTTCCTATCTCAGAGTAGATCAACTAGAGTTCAGGGTTAGATTTTTATTGAACCCGACTCACGTAAAATCAAACGGTACCATGTTTCGGTACCTGAACGCATCCCTGTGACAGTGAGGGAGTGGAGGAGTAGGTGATTTTCCATACTTCGTCCTGTAATAAAGTCAGACTGACCGGGTGGACGTCTCTGCTCTCTGCTTTCTGCATCTGCGCGGGAGCGCGCCAAACGGAGCCTGCAGCTGACGAGCGCGCGCACTAACCGCGAGGCAGAACTTCATGAGGATTAAGTTTATTTTCTACAGTCTATGTTGAGACTGACCCTCTCGTTCCGACTACCGAACCCCGTTTATAACCGTTCCTGTGTGCGTGAATGCCCAACAAGTAAGTTGTGTGTCCTGTTATTATAAAGAGACGGAGAACTGACTTCTCCCCGTCCGCAGGCATTCACGTGTGTTCATTGATAAACTCCAGAAAGAGCAATTAGACGCCACTAGCACGTGTCAGCTATTACATCTAATCACCTATATAATCCTGTTTCTGTTCATTTAATGTTAAATTGAATAAATATGTTAAATTAAACAAATTTGAGATTTTTTTTTAAAATTAATATTTATACTACATAAAAACACAAAAGTACCGAAAATTGGTACCGTTGAGTACCGGTACCGATTCCCAGGTACCAGGTATCTGTACCGTATCGGTTCAAATGTGAAAGGTACCCATCCCTAGGTATTCAACACAGCCAGGTGATTAGTAAGAAAGTCCTAAAAATGTAAAGTTATATTGTTTTGAATAACATTTAAAACAACAACAAGAAACTGTGAAATAAATATTCCATCTCATAGCTGATGGTCTTCTTTGTTTGTAACTCAAAAAAGCATCAGTATTACTTTCTGTCTGTTTCAGAACCAGATAAAACTCCTCACGGGAACTTTAAATTGGCAGTAAAAACTGGATGGGGAGATTTTTTATGACGTTAAAAAAGTCAAATAAGATTTGTTGTTCCACCAAATTTCTCATCCTAATGTCCTCTCTTTAACTTTTCTCTGTGGCTTGAGATAACATCATATTCAATTTCTTATTGGTTTATTGGGAGTCTGCTCAGCTCAGATTTTATAATAGTAGTCATGTGATAAACATTTTTTACCAGGATTGTATTAAGAAGTATAACGGTCATGGATCAGCACTAGGACAACAGCTACAGGATAAAAGTTTTAAAATAAGATTTGTAAAGTTCGCATGACAGGAAGTATTAAAACATCCAAAGGCTCTTGTCACATCACTCCTCCAACATAATCCCTATCTCTTATTTCAGTCCCCTTATTTTCCATGCAGGGAATCAACACACACACAAAGTCAAAATATCTTTAGAAATGTTGCAGTACATCAACCAAGCACAGGAAGTCTTGCTGCACTCAGAGCTGCAGATAACAGCTGATTAATGAAGTTCCCAAACATATATATATATATATTCCATTTACCCTATGGGCTTATTGTTGACCATGATCTATTGGAGTGCCCTTGCCAACTGACCTTTGCTGCAAGCACTGCTGAGGAGCTTGATGTTGACTTTGGCCGACTCAACAATATGTCTCTGTAAGAAGCATGGAGTTACACCAGTTAGCATGCATTTAATGGATGTCTTCATGACATAGCAGCCGACTGTATTGATCTTGAAGTCATGTGGTATTTACACAAATCTTCTTTCATTATATTTCTATATTTATTCTTTTGTTTTAGAGAGTGTGAAATCAGAATACAGGCTTTGCTTCGTACAGAAGATTAATTTTTGGCAGGGCCTGGAGGAGAGTGTTTATCAGTACAAGGCCAGTTATTATGTCTGAATGAATGTAGGGCATGACATATGCTTTTAAGTTTATGAGCATAGTTCATGCACAAATTGCTTTCAGTGTGGATCATGGATGCATACCAATGACCATAACAGCAGCTTTATAAGCTTCATTTGTAATCACAAAATCATTTTTCAATGAATTACATAGAAACGATCACACATTTGCTCTGAGGGCACTTTCAGATCAGCATGAACTGTAAAAGAGTCTTTAACACATTTCATCACTTAGTGCACTCACAGCTCTCAGAAATGTTCCTCTTGTCTCAGTCACTTAACTTAAGAATGAAATATTTCTGTTTCAGGTCCAGTTAGAAAAACACAACATTAAATAACTAAAAATATGCTCTTATATTCTGCTGAGCATTTTACCGGACATTGTGAAATTATTCAGAGATTGATCAATACTGATGAGTTGGTTTTATTAAAACAGATACATGCATTTAATTTGAGGAATCTGGAGGTAAGAAAATTAGGAAGAAAAACATAGTTACCACTCCAGTTATGGACCAAATATACTTTAATCCTTGTTTGACTTGAAATCTCCATTCCAAATATGTTGTGTTTTATAACTATTTAGCAAAGTATGCTGAAGCAAAGTTGTTCCCCCAAGTGCCAACAATCATAACAATCATCTCAGTGCTACTTTATTAATAGTTAAGAAGGTTGTGTTGAGTACATGGCATACAAGGGATTCTATCTTCAAACTTTTGGGGGCTTGATCTGCATCCAAGATTCAACTGTGATACACTGTAAAAAGGACTCTAGGTTTTAGTTACCTCAGCTCACTTTCTTAAGTCAGTTCGACTTAAATGTCAGTTTTACTTAAAATATCAAGTAAAATAGTGTCCAACTAATCAGTCCAACCAGAGTAGTTCAGGTAACATAGATTTCCTTGTTGATACAACTAGATGTAAGTATGGCCCCTGCACATATGCACAGGAAACCCCTTATAGTCACTGGCGTGACCAACCTTTGCAATGCCATGTTCTGCAAGAGACACTCGGTTTGGATCAATGTTTGAATACTTCTCTGCATGCAGTGCAGAAGCTAAGTGTTTAACAAAAGAGAAATGTTCAATGTGTGATATTTGTAGACTTTTTTACTACTTAGTTTCTGTTTTAAAACCTACATAGCTCTTATATAGTGAGAGCACTCTTCTGTTATTCTGCTTACAGTTTTGTAAGCTAAGTGTTTACTTCTAGATCAATATTAAACATATGGCAGTTGCCATATTAATAAATTCTTCATGATAGCATTCTGATGCCAAGTCAAATTCATACAAAAAAGCTATTGTCAGTTTTGACGTTTAATAAAGTATTTTGAATGTTGTCCCATGTTGAGAAATCATTTTGATGTAGTATTTTTTGAAAATTGAGGCTTAGGTTGTTTTAAGAAATGAGTACTTGTTTTTTTAATGAATGTAATAACAAGTAAGATGAACAAGTCAGGAAAAAATTTACCTGGCTGCCTTAAAAAGATAAGTTGATTCAACAAACCACTTTGTTGAGCTTACATTTTAGACATGTTTGCAGAAGTATTAATTATAAATTGATCCAACAAGATGCTTAGTTCAGGCAAGTTACCTTTACATGTTTTACAACTCAGTATACCTGTAGAAACATGTTGATCTAATTTGTTTTTTCATGTTGTTTCTACTAAGATTTAGGTTTGTAAAACTTAGAATTGCTTTTTGGTCTCACTAAAAAGGCTTGTCGATTAAACTTAAAGTATGAAGTTGATAGAACTAATTTATCAGCGCTGTCTTTGTCACCCCAACTAATAAAACTAAGTTTAAGAAATTAAGTCAAAAGTGGTAACAACTTAAATTTCTTGGCTTGCTGAACTTCACATGTGAAGGCAGCCAGGTTACAAACTATTTTAAGTTGAACTAACTTGTTTTTTTTTACAGTGTACTAAGAGATACAAAGCCAGTTCACTTGAGAAGCAGCCTCCTTTTAGGGCAAAATAACAGGGCTTAATGGGAGTACATATTTGTAGCAGGGACAAAACAATAAAATCATCTTTTTATATATTGCCCCAAGATATCTCATGACTTTTCATATGGAGAGGGTTTAGACTGATCTATTAACAAGTTGACTCAAAGAGAACCAACAGTTCAATCCTGAACAAGCACTTCACACATCCAGGAAAGACATGCTTTTCACAGGCAGAAAATTAAATAAGAAGGGGACTCTAAGTGGACATTAGGGATGTACATTTTAAGTATTTTCCGTGATCGATTTTTGGAAATGTTAACGATCAATTATCGATTAATTGATAAAAAAAACCATTATTATTCTTACGTCAAAAACAATGCCAAATACGTTGTTTTCCCCCTAAATTTTATTTTTTACAGCAACAAAATGCATATAACTGACGGGATTGAATACGGGCACACGTTTGACACGCAGAATATCAACGATCAGGCTCATTAAAATATTCTCCGCGGACATAATCTTATAAAGTGAAGGCTCATAATACTAACAGAAAAGTACTTCAGACTCACAGTGTCCAGTTTTCTGTCTACTCGTTCTTATTGAGAAAAATAAACATGTGTATTCGGTCAGGTGTCAGCCAGGAGCGCAACCGGGTCATAATCAGTCCCGCTGGTGAAAAGCTCAGACGGCTCTGATGTTGCTGGTCTGTAAACGTAGCGTACCAGAATTTCCCACCTGTCTGTTGCCTTTGTAGCCAAAGGTGGGAAATATCCTGTTTAAAGCTGTCAACCTTTGTGTCCGTGTCGTTGTTGGCAGCAGTTTTGTATTGATCCTCTTTTAAAAAGCGCACGTGGAGACCTGACGCACAGCCGCAGCCGCCAGCAGAGCGTCTCCGCTGTGCGCAAGACCTTTAACAGCTGATTCACATCGAAACATGCTTTAAACTTAAAACACCTCCCTGATAGCTGAGTGTAATATGAGACCACATGATGTTTGTTCCACGTGACGGAAAATTGATAACAAAAATGTGTGTTTCGAGTAATTTCTTAACAATCAATTAATCGATAATCGATTAATTGTGGTCATCCCTAGTGGACATCCATTGACTTGATCGGTTCAGTTAAGAGGAAGGAAAAAGAGAGGGAACGAAACAGACAGACAGACAAAAGCATGGGAACAATAATCAAAGAAACTATGGAATAGCATTGATATTAATAACAGTGAGTGTGGCAGACACGGAAACTAAGATCAAAAGGAGCCTGCAAAGAGAGAAAGCACAAAAACACTGTAAAGAGAAAGTGTTAGTTTTATGTGTCATGACTGCATTCAGATGGAGAGGGGGAGATGGATGCAGAAGCTCTGTACTCCAGTGGTTTATGCCAGTGTGGTGGCTTTATTAGCAGCAGGGGGTAAGTCAAAAAAGACAATCCTAGTACATGCTTTATCAATAACAATGAATTATTTAAAACTGCCACCCGTACTACTTTTGCAGAGTTTGTGCCCCCCAAAAAAGTCTGCAGTGCCAGCATGTGAGAGCAATGTTTTAGAGGTACAGCCTCAAACATGTTGGTGCATGGCCATTAAGAGCTTTGTAGGTATGAAGAAGGATTGAATTATGATTCAAGATTTAACAGGAAGAAAATGTAGAGACGCTACTGATGGAGATATTGGATGTTTCTTCTGGTTTTATATCAGTTCACATGCATTTTTTTTTACTAACTAGATAATCATTGAAGACTTGTAAGGGCAGCCTGACAATACGGACTGGCAATAAAAAGTCATAAAAGGAACAGACGTTGTTGTTCTGCATCTATTTGGAACATGATGTTCTCTCTTCTAATTCAGTACTTGATGTTAATATCACATGAAAGCTAAACCCTTCTCTGAGAACATGTAATGTGTTTTAAGTGATTATAGCAGAGCACACTCACTTCAATCATGTCTAAGTTTTATAGAAAAATGTCATGGTCATCCATGGTTGATGTCTTTAAAAGGATTGTCCCGTTTTTGTTGTTTTTGAAGTGGGGTTGTATGAGATACTTTTCAATGGCAAGTGTATTACCCATAGGGACCCCGGTCAGCTCAATACCTTTATTGAGAAACCAACTGGAATACGAGAACAGAAGCTTTTAATCACCGTAGACGAGGGTCAAATGTTCAATGCTTTATTTTGCTGTCAGAAAGCCCATTTGTTTTATGCACTGTGGACACGACACATACATGCTCCTCCACCTGCAGCCAACCATCCCTTTAACTCGTGTTCCAGTGTGCGTTTTAGGTTCGATGATCATGGTGTCAAATGAAGCCCCGTGATTTTACAGGACAAGTACAGACAGAATCTCTCTATCTGTAACACAGATCATTTGTAACTCTCTCTGGACCCCAAATTCTGACCGAATATCCCCAATTAATTTCTGTCATGTAGAAAATCACTAGAGAGAAAGTTTTTTCAGAGGCGTTAAAATCAAGATTAGAGGTGCTAAAAAGAGTCACAGCTACTTTAAAGGACATTGTTAATCAGCCTGGATAAAAACAGAATGATCATATCTACTACAGAAGTGCTAACTACGAGTAAAACTGCCTTGATGGATCATTTGAAGAAATCATTGAAGTAAATTGTTTGACCCTTGGGTTAATGTGACAGTGTTTTTCGGTGTTTGACTGCAGATCAAGCAACGTGATGTTAAGAATTAATGGGGGAAGTCTAGTAAATGTATTTAGAGTTGGTATTTTGCCAAGGATCATCTCCACACCCACCAGGAATAGTGTAGCTCTGTCCCAAAGGAGCATGCAGCAAAGTCACGTCTGACTTAAAATAATGTTGCTGCGGATTTGTTTTCCAGGAAAACTAGACATCCAACAGAGCTCTCCGCTGTGCATATTGTAAGCCCAAGACATGGCAACAAGTGTTTACACACTATGCTCTCCATCAGCAGTCACAAGATCTCAATCCCCCTTGAACTTCTTTGAAAGTGTTTGGTTCAGAAAAAAATCAACCATCACAAGACCATCTTTGGGATGCTCTACAAGAGAGCAGGAATGTGGGGCTTCAAATACTACAGAAGTAGTGAAAACATGTCAGTGTGGGCACTGGAGAAAACACTAACTGGATAGATGACCGAGAAGAGTGAGTTTAGGATGGATGTAAAGCAAGTTGGGCTAAATTGTGATTGGGCTGTACAGTTATAACTGATCTCATTCTAAAAGGATGCAAGTTTTTTATTCTCTTATCTAGCTTCCTTTGTTTCATTATGTGTCTTCGAGGTGATGACGCTCTTCAGGAGTTTGAAGCAGTGTTTTAATAAAGGATCTCAATAATGCGGCTTAGGTGATCATGGTAGGGTAAGCATTCTAAAAGTTCTGCAGTCAAACCAAAGATGTATCACATTTCTGGTTCCACTGAACTCAAAAACAGAACTGGCGGTGACAGAAGCAAATTCTATCATCCGAGAACAAGTGTACAGAAATGTTGACATATAAAGATGGATGATGTGTCTTTACCTCCTTTAAAAGTGAAGTCAAAGTACCCCACAGTGTTCTCCAACAATTTTCCCAATTATTTGATTTGAGACTGTGCAGTAAGGATCAGCTTATGGAGCTAGTTGCTTTACAGATTTAAACACACTTGGTACAACTTTGATTCAAATTTCTGATCGGCGAATAGAAATAGTTTAAAGAAAGAAAAGGTTTTGACCAAAAGCAATGACTTAAAATTAATTTTAGTTTAGTTTTCTTGACTAAAATGTTTTCAGTTGTCATCAAACTGCTTCACCCTCACAACCCCTCCGTGCTCTCCGCTCCTCCAATGAAAACCTCCTCTCCCCACCCTGTAGGACCAAGCACCGAACCTGGGGCGACAGGGCTTACTCCATTGCAACACATATGCAACTCCACCAACCTACAAACCTTCAAATCCCACCTCAAAACACACCTCTTCAGAACTGCTTTTAACTGTTAATGTTTTTATATCCACTGTGTTTCTAATTTGTTTCTTTTATTGTGTCTCTTATAGTGTGTGCTATTTGTGAAGTGTTTTTGAGTTCTGTGAAAAGCGCTATATAAATAAAAAGTATTAATAATATTATTATTGTTGTTGTTGTTGTTGTTGTTGTTGTTATTATTATAAAGGGCGTGATTAAATATAATGTGAATTTTGTCGAATTACTAAGACTAGGAGTAAGTCTGTGTCCCCATTGCCAAGCAACAAATTCACCTGGAGTCGTGCTTCCCACCTCCATTGCTTCACATGTTGTCTTGAATTTAGTTTTTTCAATCAAACCTACATGGTTATTTACTTAATACTATACCACCGTTTCCGTTAGATACAGGATCTTGACATAAAAAGGGAGAAAAGCTGATAAAAAGTTGCGCCACCAACCACATCTTTACGCAGCCACGAAAGATTGCTTTGCAATGTTAAGCAGGCTGTTGAAGTACACAATGAATGGGGGCAAATTTTAAGATGCACTGTGCTGCAGGGTGTGGGTGTATAGGAGTAAGTGTATAGGAGCAACTTTAATGACTGAATTTCCCCCTGGGATAAATAAAGTCTTTCTGATTCTGATTTCTGATGTTGCACCTGCTTACATAGAGGAGGCAGACTTTATGATAAATACTGCAGTCAGCAGATAGGGTTCCAAACATTTTCAGCCTCACTTTGGGGAGCTGTCATGATGCACATCTTTTTATACAGTCAATAGTGGTTAGCCTGTGTGCCAAATTGTCGATGATTTGACCCTTTTCCTTACCAGATGAAATACAGTTTTGTCATTTGCCAGATGAAAGAGGGTGAAGCAGAAGTTAAGTTATTTCATTTCCAAGAAGAACCCAAGTGGATTGGATTTTGCATGACATAGAGAGATCAGATAATTGCAGTGCAAGTTAGTTCTTCACCCAAGTTTTGAAATCTCATTTCATAAAGTATCTTGTCTCTTCTGTGCATATAAATAAACAGCGTCACTAATTTGGTCTCGACATCACAAGCTTTGATTTTCTCTCAGTGCTTTAATCTTCAGAAGCACCTGAGTCAAAGCTTGCTTCCGTGTGTTTTAAGTCACTTGGTTCATTATTTTTCGGCAGTGTCTGGTGCTTAGGGTTATTAAGCTCATGCCCTGGAGTCTCTGAGTGCCCTTATGTTTAATTTGTACATGAGTAGAAACAGTTGTTGAAAATCAGCATCAGTCACGTAAGAGCAGCTGCCCCACGCACCTCAAGAAATCTTGCTTTCAACTCCAAGCTTAACAGGTCTGGTAAATATTCATACACCAGAAGGGAATGGAAGCCTTTAGCTGCCACACCTTGCACAACATACTTCTCTCACTGCAGTAAATCAAAACCCCTCATTAAGCTATGTTGATGTATACAGCTCACGGTGCCCTGCTTGCTTTTGTTGCCATACCTGTCACCACACTGCTCCCCTGAACACAATGATATAACCTGCGGCTGCTGCCAGCATTTTAAAAGCCTCGCCTCCACTCCAACATCCACCTGTAGGCTCTGAGTCTACCTTCCCTTCTGAGGTCGGAGCCAGACGCCAGAAATAAGCACCACATATTCTAAACTCAGAAATATTTTCTTTGCCCAGGTTGGCTATGTGACATACTGCAAAAGAAGAAATGTTTTTGCTGTTTATTTTGATGAACAGAGCTGTCCTTCAGCAGTGCACCTTCAAACTTTCTGAATTTCTTAATGATAAGGCTGGTTTATTTCTATATTATTTCTTAGTGACAATAAAAATAACATAAAAAGACAAAAAAATAACTTTGTGTCGTGCAGTTTCATGTTCATGAAGTACTGATTTTGTTTATTTTTGTTGTTATCATCGCCTGTTTTACTTTGTCACATAATTTCATGGGCCTGGCATGAGGCTTTACTTTCCTCCTTGACTCCCACCCTGTGATTGGTTGCCCCACACTGATAGCTTTCACCTGTGTCTGATTAGTCTCACCTGTTATTGATTACCCCAAGTTTTTATGAGCCCCATCCACAATCAGCTGGATATTCTTGAAAATGTAGTTTTTTTTCTCTCCATTATGCCCTTTCCCCTTCAAGTAAACAAAGTTTAAGGTCACTGAAATTGAAGTTTTCAAAAACGTTTTCAAGGTGGTGACTTTTTAAAAACTGTATTTTTATTTTAGTGCGGAGAGCAAAAAAGAATGTTTTGGGAAATGCTGACATACCAGCGCATGGAGATTAGTGTTCATATGTATTGCCTATGCACTAAGATGGCAGCTACCAGTTTGTTTACATCTGTTCTGTACAGTTAAGTTTAATTGCATGATTAGAAGGAAACCTCACTGTTCTTCATCATTATACTGGGGCGTGAGGGCCAAAAAATATATTAAACTTATTAGTTTTATTTTAATCCACACATCCAACCATTGTGAAATGTTAACTGAATATATATGGATGTATATTTGTGAAGATGTGTGTTATTAAACTAATTTAAACTAAACTAAACTAAACTAAACTAAACTAAACTAATACACATGTGCATAATGGTGTTTGAGGTGACTCTCCAGATACTGGCCTGGCATGCTTATGCAGGGGATTTTAACCGGTTCTGAGTTGTCGTTTCAACAGAAATATTCATCAATAAAAAAATGTTTTTATGTATTCAGAGGAAAAATCAGTTTTTAGAAATATCTGTATCCATGTGGACATAGTCTTTGTGTTTTCTCAAATTTTCTGTGCCAGTTAGTTTTTTCAACCTTTGTTCTTTGAGCAGATGAACATCCCTTCTGGCTCTACCTGTGATATTCATCTGTTTTGTTGTCATTTTCCTCTGGATATTAGATTCCCTGAACACTTGAAGGTAAGCCTGTTGTTTTCTTGAGGTTACAATATCCTTTCTTAATATCCTTAATATTTCTCAATATCCTTTCTGTTTTTTACGCCTGGGTCCTCTCTATTTGTACTAGAACCTGTTTTGTAGCAGCTCTGATGACACTCAGTACCAGGACTTGACATTAACACCCGCCAACCCGCCATATGTGGGTGAATTTCAGTCATGGCGTGTAGCACATTCAATCCCACTAGCCACTTTGGCGGGTTGAATTTGATGTTTATATATTTTAGTTTTACTCTTCTAAAAAGGCATCTGAAATAATAAACCAATTGAAATGTGACACTACAACACTACAGCTCCCATGAGTACTGTATACCTGCACAGAGTTGTTTGCTCAATGGTCCATTTTGCGGCGGTCTGGCTTCACAGTTGAGGTCGTTGTGTTGACTTTAAAAGTACTAAAATGTTAAGTTTGATGTTAATTTGACCCTAAAGTAGGCTGATAACACCGTCGTTGTGAAAGATTCATGGTTGTTAGTGTCTTAATTAGTTTCACACATTTTGATTTGTTATTGATTTTCTTTAGCCGTAGAATGACCTATCCAGCGTTGACTTCAAAATCTGGGGCCCATGTTTTTGTAGAGGGAAAGTCATCTAGTTCACTGGACATGCACAAACATTACTTAATTGTGGAATTATCTCTTTTTCCATTTGCTATGTACCGGAAAAATAAAGAAAATAGCCAACTTTATCCGTCATCGAAGTTGTATTTTTAAACAAAACATATCTCATTGTGGTATTATAATTGCCTGCAGACATCTTTGGTAATGCAGTTCAACAGAAATAGTAGTGTTGTCAGGGAGGGTGTGTGAAATTTTGGGGAAATTTGGGTTAAGATGGAAAAAGAGCAGCTTCACTAAATTTATAAAAAGGCCACTCTTCCTCTACAAGGCTATATATTTTCATGTCTAATATCAGTGCTATTGCGACAGCACAATGCTGCTGCAGCATTTAAGTTTTAACAAGTGAAGTGTTTATAGTCTATTCTCCAGCCATAACTCTCCACCTGAGCACCTGTGAGGAGCTGTAAAACCAGCCCACTTACTCACCATGAAGTGATCTTTTTAATGTGTTATCAGCTGAGCGCAGGATTTGTCACATGAGCATCTTTCATGATCTCATGATGATGACTCTTCCTGTAGTGCAGAGAAAAAAAGTTTGGCTCCTCTTCTCCAGACTCCAGACGTGAGTGTAAGGAATCCATAATTTGATTTATGTTGTCTGCAGTCAAGCTCGGAGGGATCTGCTTCACTGAGATAGGAAAGAGAAGTCAGACAGAAGAAAAGGTGAAGAGAAAATCATGTGATTTATGTGTTTCTCAAGATTATAAAGAGACTGCTGTCTAACCTTTTATTGAGTCAGGACTGGAATGAGTTTTTTTGTGCCAAGCAGGTGCTGCTTGTACCTGTGAATGGAACTAGAGACTGGATGACTTGTTCAACAGTTAATAATGAGCTGTTAAATAATGAAGTGTCAGCACACATTTTCAGTAAACAACAAGAGACATTTCTTTTCTGACTGAAAATGAAGTGCTCATTTTCTCTGAAAAGTTACGTGTCCACACAGTCAATGGACTTTCTACTGTTTGGCTTTCTTCTCAGCTGCTGTTTAGATGTATATGCTTTATGGTTTAATGCAAAGATTTAAAAGTTTAATTGATAATTTTCTACTCTAGGATTTGACCATTATGTTGAATGCATAGCCTAATAAATGTCTAGAGTCTGAGGCAGGTGATTGTCCTCAGCTGATCATATCCTGCCAATTTAATTAAGTTTGCCAGTTATATCAGAAATTATGCTTTGGTAAAAATTGACATTTTAGTAATGCTGATGCTTCACTTTTTTGCCAAGAGTGGATGGAAAAGATGAAACCACTGAGATGTCAGTACAGCTATAGCCTGTGGCCAGTTAGCTTAGCTAGTCATTAAAGACAAGCTAAAACGAATCTTAACTCCAAAAGAATATACTGTATGTGTGTACACAATGTATGTTTACTTAAATCAAACAGAATGAAACACAATTTTAGAAACACCTGTGTTTCAGTTAGGAGGCCCATTTAAAGGGGGTTTATAATCAGTGTAACACTGGTAGATCGATTCCCAGTCTCAACATTTGTATGGAGCAAAGTAATGTTTCCAGTTATTAGTGACTGTTTATAGATTTATTTAGCATTATTATAATTAAGAAATTGTTGTGGTAAAGAATGTAAAAAAATATAATAGGTTGGGCTGTTTAACATACTATTTTAGTCTTTCTTTTTTGATGAGAAGACACTGTCTTTAATAAAGGATTGTGTGTGGCACAGACAGTGGGAGGAGTCAGTGGAAGCTAGACTGGTTTGGAGTCGCACGTTTTTTTTACCGTGTCTGTCTAGAGTTTTGTTTATTAGCGTGGAATCCTGCATCATCTGCTAAATATTTGGATTTGTGACACTGATGGAACATCATAATAAAGTTGTTTTAGTTTTTACAACATTCAACGGCTCGCAAGTGGATGATTGCTCTGGATGCAACAGGGAGACACGTGTAATCCAGGACTCCAGTTAGCGATGCAGTTTTGTCAGCTACAACATTGTTTGGTGCACATCTTTCCCCACTCTCTCCCCACATTTTCGGTCTCTCTCTCTCTCTCTCTCTCTCTTAACATGTTTTATTTAATAAAGGCAAATAGCCCAAAAAAGTATCTTAAAAAAACAACTTGTGTTTTTATGGGATAAGTTTACATGCTGTACCTAGCCTCCAGTGTCAGCATAAATCAATAACTTAACAGAGTCTCATGACAGTCCAAACAAAGAACAATAGTGATTTGTTGGGTTTTAAAAGAGTTTCAGGGCATTTATTTCCAAACGGTTTCTGTTGTGTTTATGCTAATCTAAGCTAAGTGGCAGCTGGCCCTAACTCCCCAATTACAAACACTACTGGGTACTATGGTTGTCAGCGCTAACGCGTTAATCAAAGAACAATTAAGGTCTGATGTTAATTTGTAAAAAAAAATTTCAATCTCATGCTATTTCGTCTCTTTTGGAGCACCATTATCAGCTGCTGCAGGGCCATCCTGCTCCAATCTGCCGCTGAGATGGAAAATAACAACACCACTGCACTTCTGAATGGAATATTTCACTTTAAGAAATGTATTATTATCATTAGGATTAGAATTAGTATTATTATTACAAAAATATTCCACCAGTACTTCAAGATTCAGCTACCACCTATGAGCTAAGCATGCAGGTGAAGCTAATCAGACTGATGTTGGCACAAATCCACCAGAGCATTGTTTTTGCGTGTGCAGTCACAGACCTTCAGATGAAACTAAATCAAAGAAGTTGACTACAGCGCTTGCTTAATGGGTGTCAACTGACTGCAGGTCAGTCAACTCAGAGGTCTAAGGGACATCCTTAGCTTGGCATGCTGAGAGCAGTCATATGCCTCCCCTTCATGGGGACCTATATGTAGACCTGTATGAAACAGAGACTGCTACGAAACCGGATCTCCTGAAAAGTTTGGCTTTTGTTTCCCAGATTAAGAAACTGGTCAGTACTTCACATTGTAAAAAAAACTGTATCGAACTACACAATAATTTAATCTTAAACATGCAATTAAATGTTTTTATTAATTGTGATTAAGGTTTTAAATCCAGCGAGCAATAGGGATTCAAAAAAATGTTTTGACAGTCCTAGTTGTATATTCCTTGAAGTCAGACCACTGTGACTCAAAAGTACTTGATATTTTCTATTCTTGTCCAAAAAGGGATCAAACATTGGCTTCGACAGCCTCATCGAGTCTGAAAAGTAAGAAATGTCAAAGGTCTGTTGAAGGCAATTCTCATAAAACTGAAAAAACTGCAAAGCTACCGTAAGGGGCACTATAATAATTTAGTTCCACTGTGTCCAAAACTTTCAGATAAAATTACACAGAGGATCCATAATTCTCAGGGCGTTTGGCTTCATGGCAGGAAATAGAAATTCAATCATTCATAAAAGTGCTGTGATGACAAATTGGTACTTCAGAGGAATTTTAATACAGTTTATTATGAAATCCTCTGCAGTCTGACTCTGCGGTTGCTAACATGAGAAACAACAAGAACCAAGGTCTACTTTGGGGTCTCACCAGGGTCACTTAAGTGGATGATTGTTTTTCTGTCCCTGAATTTTACTTTGAAAAGGTCACATTTCCCTCAACATCAGGCTGTGGTAAACAGACTTCCATAACACTATAAAAGACAGCACTTCATATTTTCTTGCAGTCTGCTATTACTGCTTCACTTGGCATCCACTAGCAGCCTGCTACAGCAGTAAATAACTTATGAAGAGCTTATGAAAAACACTGAACAGCAAAGTCAAGTGTTTTTGTTCGCTGTGTGTGGGGCAATCAACTATAAATCTTGAATATTACCACTGCACCAATCAATGATTAAAAGCCAGAATCGCATCCACATATTCTTTATGGTTGGTAAAATAAGAAAAAAGACCACTGTTAGATAACATAAAAATGAAAGTAGTCTCTGGACAACAGTTTGTGTGACACTGCTTGAGTAAGTGACTATCGATAAGTACAGCTATACGGACTCAGTTTTTAAATCAAAAACATTTCACTACAACTGAAGGTACAAAAAACTTAAGAACAGTATCTCTCCAAAATATTCACACATAGATATGTTAAGGTTATTTCTAAGTTGCATGGTGTGGGATTTAAAATATACTATAAGTACCACACTAGAGTGAGTAGACACCTAATATCAAAAGAGAGTGACAATTACTCAACAGTGACTAACACTAAGAAAGCTTGCATCACACTTTAGCACCTCATAACACACCATGAGGAGCTGTGTCAACCCCTGACCCCCATATATCTGATTAAAAAGATCTTTATTACACATTAAACACTGTTTAATTCAAGGGACTCCATTAAAAACAATGTTTTATACACCACAGTGGGGGAAGCTTTGCAGGACATAGAGGCTCCGACTTTCTTGCTGAACTATCTTAGTGATGTTATTTATCGTTGCTTCAGGGCGCAGCTGTCTGTGTCACATGTGAAACCAAAAAAAAATAACATTAAGTCTTTTTGTTTTTGAGAATAACCGAGAGGATCGACCTTTTGTCCTGAAGTCATCGGATGCGGTTTATGAGTACAACACTAAAATATTGATTTAATTTGGTTTGACAAAGTTGGGAACGATATCTGTTTCATTTGATAGGACAACTGAAGAGAATACAGGGAGTGAAGAAAATGGTGTGACAGGCAGCAAAGGGTCAAACCAGTGACCACTTTGACAAAGGACTATGGGGCACACTTAAGCCACAAGGCAGCAAATGCTCAAACAGGATCCTATAGACACGCACGTGTCAGAACACAGTTAGGGGTTTGATGCCCAGGAAATGACCTGGAATCTCTACAGCTATCACCCCAATTTCTAAACTTGGTCCATTCCAGGACTTGATTCAGTGATCTTCCAGTTCCCCAGTCCCCATAGACTGAGCTACTGCCATCCCCAGAGTTTGCAAAAGCTCTTACGAGAGGACATTCTATTGTATCAATATGCAACTTACCATAGCTATTAGAAAACAAAGCACCTCATTTGATGTTTTTATGTGATGGTAAAAGTTTTAAGTATCATTGTAGAGTAATGATTACAGGAAAAGAAAATAATTTATGTAAGAAGTTACTATCAGACGTCCTCTGTTACAGCACAAGACACTGAGCAAACACACACAGGAGGCACAGGAGACACCACTGTTGCTATGTTGTTAGAGAATCTCATGTCTGCTTAGCTCAGAGCTTCTCATATAAAACTGCTGCACTTTTAAAAATACTCTTTGTCCTTTCTGTTGGATCCACAGTTTTTGTGCTTGACTGAAGACATAAAAATCACCCGTTGCCAATATCTTCTGTGTCAATTTATTTTCTTTTTGTCTCTAGGGAGTCTTTATGGAGTAAAAATGAATCACTGGAGGGCTGATTAACAGTTTTTTAAACCACATTTTTACACAATGCTCATGTAAAACAAAGTATCTCAAAATTGGGCAAAATATATTACCCGATTGAAAGGCAGCAAACAGTATTTACTTACCATACAATTATTACAATCATTGCACAAAGCACAAAGAAAAAACATCTGCATTAGATCAACAAGATGCATCTTTGCCAGGACAAATAGTGCAGTGATTTATCCACAGGACACACATTATATCACATTCAGTGCTCCAGTACCATTGTCAACATACTTAATAACACTGATGACTACACAGAACACATACATCATTTTACTGTACATTGACTCACAATTCTCATTATACAAACAGGAAAACGAGTTGATGTGCATGCAGGAACATTACCTGTCCTTCACACTGTCTTTGCTGTCTGAGTCCATGATAAAGAAAAAACAAGAAATCTCAATGTCACAAAATGTCCACGTTAATCCATCCATAGTGAATGTTCTGGAGAATGGATACAGATTACTGTTGCACTGAAAGTAAAAAGACAACCCACAACAGTTACACATTGAAGGACACTTTTTATTATGAGCAACCACATGAGGAAACCATTAACGATTATTTAATTATTAATGGTTAATAAATCCTTTATAGATCAGTCATGAGTGATGAGAACTAATTTAATTGACTGGTTTTGCACAAAAAACACGTTTTCACTACTTTTTTACATTTACAAAGACAAAAATGAAACCCTTCAGTAACATCTTCTTTTGACCATTCAAGGGTTCTTTGTTAGAAGTTTCTTTTTAAAACATTTTTTTGAAACAAAATACGTCACTATGTGCAGAGCTAGTATTTTCCATTAAATAGCTCACAACTACGGATAAAGTTTCATTCTGAGCCCTCGGGACGCTGACTCATAAACATGCATGTTTGTCACTGACAGACCTCACAAGCTGCACTGCAGCGTTGTCACTCAACAGCATGGTGGTGGACAAAGCCTGTTAATGGTAAAGGTTAATGAGTCCTTAAGAGAAAAAAGAGTCACACTGAGCCTCTCCTCTGTGCCTTTCTCATCTGTGTGTCTTTGTGCTAGCCGCCGCAAATATCTCCTGCAGTTTTTGCACAAAGACTCCAACCAGCTCACCTTTCTCTGAGCAGTTAATCTGCTTCTTGCTGCAGAGATATTCTTTGAAAACCTTTGTTTGCGTTTGTTTATCTCTGTGCAAACACTCAGAACACAAACACAAACAGGGATAGGGACAAGAAGCACAGAATAATAGATGGTGGAAATGAGGTCAACAAGCAGCACATTCAGTAATGTCTACATTCAAATGAAGGAAACATGACAAAACATAAAAACAAGACAGTAAAATAAGATTCAACAAATGTGTTCAAAAATACAAGTGAAATAACTTTTTTGGTAGATGCAGGCTTGTTATGGCTGCTACCTGAGTGCACATATGTCTGTGCATGAGTGTAAAAAGTAATCTGGATAAAAGGTAACAAAACTTTAATCAGCACTTTTGGTGAACTTCCAGAGCCTTTAGTGGATCATTACAGCTGAGGCAGAGGTCAGCTGGTTTGGGCCCCGCTAACCACACATTCATATGGGTGATGTGTATAGGAGGACACGTATAAGTGTGCTGCATCCTTCCTGTTAAATGTTGTGTGTCCACATAATAAACACACATTTTGAATGATTGAAGTTCTGTTTTAAGTTTATAATCTTCATGCAGTTAGCAGTGTGGATAATTTAAGGCATAGACTGCTATTACTACTTTTCCTCATCACAGGTTGTATATAATATAACTGATGATTGATGGATGGATGGATGAATGGATGAGATTGATTGATTGATTGATTGATTGATTGATTGATTGATTGATTGATTGATTGATTGATTGATTGATTGATTGATTGATTGATTGATTTGACTGTATTGTCAGAAAAAATATGATTATTGTCTTGCATCTCAGCAGCTCTATATGCAACACAGGAAGTTAAGATGCAAAGTTGCATACTTCAGACACATTTCAAACACCAAGTAAAATATTCAGAGGCCTTCAGGGTACTTTTAATCTGGGATCAGGCTCCATATTCAATTTAGGAAGTGAATGGTATGCCTCAGTTGCCTTAGTTTGACTATACTCAAATGTGGGATCCTGTATAAATGTGTGCAAATTGTGCTCTGCATGTGTCCCTGGACAGTTCTTCTTGGGCATTCAGTCTCGCATATTCAGCTTAGGACACTAGTTATGGTCACACCTTCCACATCAGGAGAGCAGTTTCTGAATGTTAATTCACAGATCTCCCTTTCAAGTCTCTGTCCATTCTCTCTGCTGATTGGTGTTTAAACATCACCTGTATGTCATTTTGTTTCTGAGCTTTTGATTACACTGATGATAGTTTGTTACAGAGATATGTGTGAATTTTTCTCACAATAATCAGAAAACTATATTTGATTGCCAGCGTTTTCTTTGATTGTTTTGATCTTCAAATTATCGTGCTCAAAATTCAAACAGAATTTATGATTTGCAGCTTTGCATGCTGCTCTGTTTCTCTGCATATTATTCTGTGAGAGGGAAGAGTGAGTCTTGGAGAAAAGATAAAATAATCAGAAGAGCGAAAACAAACAATTTTATCGATAAGTGCAGGCAGGAGAAATCCCGTCAGTGAAATAAATGAGAAAGCATATAGAAGGAGATGATGTTTTTACATGAAAAAGAGAACAAGATGAAGAAACTTCAGTGTAGGTGTGACATCTAAGGCATATGTATGTGTATGTATGTGAAGGATTGGAAGTGCTCACCTTGTAGGGAGACAAAAAGATAAAAAAATTAATGAAATGGATGATAATTACAATCATGTTCTTTCATCACAGCTGATAATAATATCAACAAAAACAACAGAATAGAAACGGTACAAAAGGGGAAACAAAATATAATAAAAATCAGCCTTGAGGGAAAAGCAGTTATGAGTCTTATGTGTATTCAGAGCTTCACCAGCAAAGATTTGAGGCTGGTACTTCAGATATCCATGGCATTTCCTGTAATTGTTTTCAGTTGTATCTCATTGTGCTGCTCACAATCCATCCCCAGTTTTTGAGGTTTGAATTTCCGACTTATTTAGCTGAAAATCTGAAGAAGATAACCTCTCAGGAAACACCTTTTCAGGGATCTACTTCCATATTCAGCAATGAACTGAAAATGTGCATATGTATATACATAAAGAAGACATCTTCCTGATTAGATGACAGTACAGCGGTAGTTGGGGTCGTTGTTCATGCTGGAGCCATCCGCTTTGACCACAGTGGTCTTGGACGACTGCTGGGAGCTCTGCAGCATGTTTCTGTGGCAGAGACGCTCGCGGTAATTCTGTGCAAAGATGAGCAGCATGAGTGGGTTGATGCAGCTGTGGGAGTAGCTGAGACAGATGCTGATGTTGTAGGCATAAATGAAGGCGATGGTGGGGGTGTTGTTGGTCAGGTTGATCACCTGGATGACGTGGTAGGGTGACCAGCAGATCAAGAACAAAGCGATGACCATGAGGACCATCTTTGTGGCTCTTTTGGCCCAAACAGACTGCTTACGTTTGACGCGGCGGATGGAGCTGAAGACGTGGTAGAGGGTGAGCGAGTAGAAGGTGCTGATGATGATGAGCGGGATGATGAAGCCCAGGATAGACTGGTAGAGGGTGTACCAGTACATATCCTCAGGCCCGTCCAGGTACATCATGCACACCTCCATATGCTGTCGCCGTACAACCTTGGCGTAGATCATGACAGGGACGGTGAGGAGGAAGCTGCCGAGCCAGACCAACAGATTAATGATGACGGTCCACTGGATGGTCCTCCTCTCGGAGGTGGGGTGGACGATAGCGATGTACCTGGGAGGAAGAAGCCATCATTGTTAATGCAGGGTTACTGGTCTGAACAAAGACATTATAAAAATATGTCTGACATTAAAGCTCCCCAAAAGTAAAGCCAAGCATTTGGAGCTCTCCCTACTAACTAGCTGCAGTATAGGTCATTCAGCCTGCACCCTCCATATAAACAGATGGGACATGGGTCAATCTTTAAAATTGTAATGCACATCGAAGACACTTTTCTTTAACACTATCTTTGTCATTACAGTGAGCTCTTAACATGAGTTGTGTGGATTCAATTAGCTATTTGCTGCCATAAAAGAGAAAATGAAAAGTAACAAACACTGACACAAGAGTCATTGAACTTTCTTTAACACCATCTATAACCAAGTGTCTGCTTTGGGTTGCACCAACCTGAAGGATGCATGATTTAGTTAGTGCAAAGAAATACATAGAACTACTTATTTAAAATTATGTCTAGAAAGGTAGCTCCCTGCAATGGCAGATATTTTCAATTATTGTGAGCAATTCAACATCTTGAATTAGATTTATTTCTGGACTTGCCAGGTGAATGGGACTTATGTTCAGTGCGATGAGATAGTTTAACTAGAAATACCGTTGCCAAGATTTGAGTTCTCGCAATTCATCACCAGTGCAAGATTTTACCCCTCTGTTTTGAGAGAATTTAGCTTCATTTTTGTCTCTCAAGTTCAAAGAATCAAATCAGGTAAAATGAATGATGAAACAGAGTACAGATACACTCTCAGTGTAATCATTAAAGTGATAAATGATGTAACATGATTAAGCTACAAATAAGCCATTTCTAGTGTTTTGCAAATGATGTGTTTCAACTTGAGGAGCAGCTGTGTTTGGCATGAATTATATCCTGTATTAAGGACATGTCCCTGGAAATAAATGGCAATTTACACATTAATTGTACTTTGTGTCCTTTTAATAGAGCAAATAAAAAATTTCCAGCTGCTGTCTACATGGTAATCTTTGGTCCAGTCAGCCTCATCTGGTGACATTTGACGATCATTTAAACTATTAAGATGCTGACATTCTTGGGTGTTTTCAAGGACAGCCATCTAATTTGTAATTATCTTAAATCGTAAATCACTAATTTAATGAACCGCTTATAAACAGAAGAAGATGGTGTCCACTGCTGAGTTTAAATACATTTACCTTTTGAGTGATTATTGAATCAATGAGTGCAGGTGATGTTTTGCAATAGATAATAGATTACTAAGTTAAAAATGCCATGACAGAATTTATGTACTGAATAATTATTGTGGCTTCATCCAACTGTGTAGAGAAAGTAGCAGTTGCATAAGTCGCAGTGACTATGCCCATGCAGATTATAAATCTGTCCGTAGGGGACGAGAAAACATCAGAGACGGTTGAGTCGGGTCAACAAAGGTTTGTTTAGGCAGCAGCTTTTGAAAGGGCCTTTCTATGTTATATATGATCTGTATACTAACCTATTATAGACATTAGATTATAAACCTTGAGTGTAACATTAATGTGTCCAACTCCTGTGTTTTTGGATCTGTTTAATATCCACAAAAATGCAATAAAATGGGATAACACATCTCTCTGGAATCAAGTGAGACCAGTAAAATAACATTTTTGTGCTGTACCTAAACAAACATGTCTTTGTTGGCTCAACAAGTTGTTTACACAGTCTGTGATATGAGTTTGGGATCTGTCTAGCAGGAGTTTTAAGTGGTGACATACTGTTATCAGATATAACTTGGTCAAATTGGTTTTAGAAGTTAACTTTTTCACTTTGACTACACTGTGTTCCTTAACAGTGATGAACGAGTAAATAGAAAGTGTTGCTGTGATTATACGGGACAGGCAGCACAGGGGCGTCTCTGGAGCTGTCAAATGGGAAACTCTAATCACAACTTTTCATTGAATTAGGGAGGCTAATGGGACATTTAATCAGCCCTGAGATAGGTTTGAAACCTGTGGAGGCAGACAGCCTTTCTTTATTTTGAGCCTGGTTGTTACAGGTTATCATAAAATTGGATGACAGCATCTAATTACCTTTTTGAAGGTTTATGCTTTGAGATACTCAAAAGGGCGGAGTGATACTATTCAAATGTTAAATACAGACAACTTTTTGTAATAAAAATGTGTTCAAAGTAATTTGAAATGACAGTGTAATGAATGTCAAGGTGTAGGAAAAATAGAAAAGTTATCTTATTGAAGGAAATTCCTTTTGCAAGTGTTCCAGCTTATCAGAACACAATTATCTGTTCTAGCTGCCCTCCACACATCTTTATGTATAACATACTGAGAATGTGCCACATTATAGCTCTGATTACCTTCTAATGGAGGTGTGTAATGGTCTGACTCTTCCTTTAAAGACCTGTTCGAAATGATCCCATTGTGTTCAGATCATAAACACAGCACATACATGATGTATGCAGGGAACATTTTGTCTTTATGGGCTGTTGCACACATGGTTATACAACCATTAGTATATTTTTTTATAGCTGGACCTTTTGGTGACTACTTGTGTTTTGAATGAGGGCACCTGTAAGATTTAGAAACTTTTATATTCCCATGGAAAGTATTATTAAATACAGAAAGAGATACATACTGTATTTGTTGACAACGTGAAGCAGTACTCTAGTGTTCAAAACGAGCAACATGGTTTTATAAAGAAATAACACAACTTTGGTCAGAATTGTCATGCATTTTGTGATATTAATGGATCCGGAACTTACCGATCAATGCACAGCACAGTCACAATCCCCACTGTGGTGAACTGGTTGCTGACATCCACCACAACTACCGCTTTGCACATAAAGTTTCCAAACACCCACTGTCTGTCTCTGACGAGCTGGTGGATGTTGAAGGGCATCACCAGCAGGAACAGCATGTCCGCTATCGCCAAGTTAAGCACGTAGATGTCTGAAACCATTTTCTTCTTGCATGCTTTCACCGCGTAGATGACCAGCGCGTTGGCTAGAACTCCGACCGAACACAGGATGCCATAAATCGTGGGGAAAATGTGCATAAAAGTGGTAATGTCGACGTGGCTGTAAGGTGAGGAGCTCTGACATGACGGGTCAGTGGAGTTGTCTGTTAGGTTGTTATTGCAAAGTGTGGCCGTGTCATTCATCTTCGGATCTTCTTGATAATCCCCCTCGGTGTGGTTGGAATCACAGCGCGCACAGTGCGCTCTCCAGACAGCGACAGCTTTCCAAACTTCAAGCTCGGAGCTCTCCAAGAGCGCGTTTACTGCGCTTCTACAAGATGTGGGTTCTTATTGAAGTATAATATGATTTAAAACAGAAAATATCTAATAAAATCAGAATCCATGAGCAGTGGGGCTCTCTACAACATGTTTATCTCTACAGAAACTCTGATGTGACCATTTATCGTGCCCTTCCGCTGCGCGCTTTTCCAAACGCAGAGCACGCCTCAGGGGATATGAGTTCCCTCCCTTCAAAGATCATTCGCTGTGACATTTATGAAGACAAACAATTATAAAGAAGACACTTGAAACTGATCCTCGTGACATGTTGGCATGCAACACATCTTGACCAAACAAGGTAAAACCACAAGTATTTAGTGTTGAATGTTTTTACTCCAAGAAGTGTTGTGTCTCTCCAAAACACATACGCTTTCATAAGAAACAAAATGATAGAAAAAGCACGAATGAAGAGGAAAATGTCCAATTGGAGGCAACCTTTCAACTATTTAGGACTCTGTTACAAGATAATATACTTTCCTAAACAAACTATGTCACATTATTTTTTGTAAGGAGATTGTTGTCCCGTGTTAACTTTAAAAATAAATGTCCTACAAGCTTCCAACTTCCTCATTTGTCATTCATTTCAGGGTATCACACATAATTAAGCGCTTTAATTTAAAATCAGCCCTGAAGGCTGAAAACATCACACCAAAGATGTTATTTTCTTCAGTACTCTGAACTGACGTCACGGGTAGTCAGCTTTAAGGACAGCAGCTGATTCATATCCCAGCAGACAGACAGACGTCTGCTGGGATATGACCACAGGTCAGCAGGAATACGTGAGCTTTCTTCATGCTGTGTTCATTCCCTGTGATGCTTTTTTTCGGTTCCAACTACTGTTCAAAGCAAACCTTTATATATTTATTTCTACACAAGGCTTCATATAGGATACTCAGTGGGACTTTTTCGCCACTATCTCCTATTCAGAACACAAAGCGTCTGCTTCAATGAGCTCTTTAAATTCAGCTGTTATATACCGACAACAAAGGCAAAAAATCCACACTGACAGACGTATAGATTATGTATTTCTATGTTTCACTTTGTTTTCTTTGATACAAAGTTTTTCCATGTTGACCTCTCTCAACTAGAGAAAGAAAACATCACAATATATTCAAGGTCAACACAGCAGGTCCCTTTAGTTCTGACTTTTTTGACTTGGTGGAGTCATGACAAGAGAGGAATAATATGACCTTATACACAAAACAAATCAAACATTTCTTGCTCCACCACTAGCAAGTCAGGGTTTTAGACATGATTGCCTCACGTTTTATTTTGCTGAACTTCCTGGTATTATTTCGAGACTGACACCATTAGGTTGACATTTGAGGCTACAAGTGAAATCTCAACAGCTATTTGAAAGATTGTCTTCATTTAATTTAAACAAATACCTGCTAATTAATGACATTACTCAGGCTTATTGTATCTCCAATGATATTGTGCTTATGTTAGCAATACTGTATGTACACATTAAAATTACTAAACATCATTTTGTTAGCATTGCCATTATGGTCATGGTTTACATGGACCACTAATAATTGGAATGATAGCCAGATCACAATAAAAAGGTTAAATTTGTGGAGGCCAGCAACAACAGCTTGTTTTTATTTGTGCCACATTATGTACACATTAACATTTCCTGGGTGCTATATTTATACGTTGTCAGTGTATTAAGATTCTAAGGCTCCTGTGAAGAACTTTAGGTTTGAGTTGTTTTTGGTGCCCCCTGTGGCCAAGTAAGTACCTGTTACCTCTTTGATGTTTTTGAGTTTTTTAAGATACATTTTCATGGCAGTGACTACAGGCGTTGATAATAACTATGTATTCTGATGGTCTTTATATTTATGGTCTTGTTTGTTTTCATAGCTCATCAATGTTAACTTTATTCTATTTCACAACCAGCTAAAAACTCCTCAAATGAGTTGTAATATTAAAAATTACTCTTCAGTTTCTGTCACAGAATGTGGTAGAATTTGAAATTCATCATCTCACTTCCAAACAGAAAGTTTCCGTAACTGTAATCTATACAGTTCATTCCTTTTCGGATTGTATGTAATAAATGTCCAGGCCTGAAGACGCATACATGCAAAAGAAGGGCCTGTGTCCACTGGCACATTTTTGAAGCACCTTTTCTCCATATAAGGCAATGTAGTTCAGTGTTTTCAGCGCCCACCATCCTGTGTGTACAAAAAGGCCCTCTTCATCAGCGACCCTCTGGATCTCAGCACTTCTAGGCAAAAGAAGTTCAACTTTTTTAACACCACTTTGCTTCTCAATGACGCTTACTCCTCAACTGGCTTATCAAAATCCACATGTGGTGGACTTCCGATATCAGCTTTGTTAACATCAATTCCGGAGAAGCCACTCAGGTTTATGTAATGCACCCATATATATATATATTTTTTTTTTTAAAGTTGTGATTTCTAGGTCTTCAACTGCTGCTAATGCAAGAACATAATTCCTTTCCAATGATTTTATGTTTTCCTGGGAAATGTCTTTGTATAAAAGATTATATTAAAAAAACAAAGCAGTTTAATCAACTAAGACTTTTAAAGACCAAATTAAGTACTGTGGTCAAGTACTGCTGGACAACTTTTGTAACCCAGAAATGGTAAACAACAACGAGAAGTTTACAGCAATGAAGGTCATAGGCACTGCCAGCTTAAGAAATACTGTTGGTGGGCACACGGGCCCCAAAAGTATTTGTCGCTGCACCATTAACTGGCCACAGGAAAATACAGTACATGTTTCAGACTTTAATGTAGGACTCTGCTGGTTGTACAGATCCACTTCAAATATGCTCAAAAAAGCCTAGTAACCTTGATGATGCTTATACTGAGATTGTGCATTATCATTGAGCAGACTTTGTCTGGAAATCTCAGCTTTTAAAATGGTCAGCACATGTGCAAAACCTCACCAAAGTTATCACACAAACTGCAAAACTTCACTGTGAGAAATCTAATGAAACCAGTGGTTTCATGTTAACCTAACAGGATGTCAGCAATTTTAATTTATTGGAAATGAGTTTTTATTTTCTAAAGTTTAGGAACTCCTGCACAAGATTTTTTTTTTTTAAAGTTATGTTTTTGGGGCTTTTTGCCTTTATTCCATAGGACAGCTGAAGAGAGACAGTGCATATGGGGAGTAGAGAGTGGGGGAAGACATGCAGGAAATCGTCAATCGGCCGGGAATCGAACTGGCGACCCCTGCGACAAGGACTGTAGCCTCTGTATGTGGGGCGCTTAGACTGCTAGGCCACCAGCACCTTGACTCCTGCATAAGATTAATCAAACCTGCTCAACATTGGTTGTAGGTGTGTCGCCATGACAGAAAATTCTTGCAACTCCAACATCTACCTAGTCTGAAGCTTTTATTCATGTTATTATTTCCCAAACCAACAAAAGACGATGAAATGTCAACTATTGTGTGAATGTAATGGATATTAAAGAGATCAAATAAGGTTAAAAAATGTTGTAAATAAAATGTTAAAACCAATCTAACAATCTTGGGTTTAAAATAACAGTATGTTTTAAAAAGAGCATAAATACATCTTTAAATATCATGTGTATTGCCCTTTAAAATATATTAAATGTTAATTAATTCTGCTAAGGTTAAAATGTAAGTTTATGTGGGTAATCGTTTGGATTGGTCGAACATTTGTTTAATGTTGGAAACTTCTGGTTTTATCCACCAATAATGTGTGTTTCTCTCCTTTCTAATCAAAAATAGTGCAAAAAAACATATTAAACTCTACACGTATTATCGTAATTAAAATGAATATGAATGTTACAAAATAGTTCTGTTTACAATCAGTCGAGTAAGTTTATTCAGTGTTTGTAATACAGAAGTGATAGCCGATGCTAATGTGTTTACCAGAGCAGTTGCTAGCTTAAACTGTACAGTCAGTGCGTGGTGTGAGAGACACACAGTGCCAACTGGTGAGATAGTTTGTCAGTATTTGTATTGTTCAGTAAGGGGGAACTGGGGTTATTGCAGTGCAGTGGTAAAAAGCTGTTCTCATGTACAGCATGTTTACTTTTACATCGCCCCATTACACTGTGGAATGAAAGCCAGCAACAACGTTTGCTTCTTTCCTTCTCCTCTTACAGGGGTGAAACATGAAGCTGATATCATAATCAAACTTCTGGTAGTCTAGTTCAGATGTTGTGAAAACACAAACTTACTTTGATGAGAAGATGAAGTCAGCAGCAGTTATACTTCTCCAGAGCAGCCACGTTTTTTTGTCAGTTTGTTGGGACAAATGACAGCCCAGCATGTGGTGTTTTCATCCTACTGCGTCCTGGAAGGGTTCATGCAGATTTCTCAGTGAAGTGCAGAGAAGAAAGTGATGGAATAATGATGCAAAACCCCAAAGAGGCTCAGACGGTTGCCAAAGTAGTCAAATGTTAAACTCTATTGACAGCAGATTAAACTGTCTCTGGTGCACAACACTCAGACTGTCACACTCACACTTATTACAAGCTTACACCCCTCAACAGCCTGTTTACTGGAAAATGTGGCATAATTTCAGTTAGATGGTAAAGTCAAGACTTCACTCAAAAACCCAAGGAGAACATTTTCTTCATTTCTTTCTATCTACAGATAATTATTAACTAAAGTTATTGGTTAAAGGTTCCCTTTGTCCCCAATCATCATGCTGGTAATGTGATCATTTTAAAGTAAGTGTTTCGTGTTTTCTGTGTGAATAGTTTGCTCTTGTTCAGAGAACTTCAGAGCTGCAGATCCGTCCTTACTGCACATGATCCACTGTTTCTCAGAAGACACTCAGACATCAGCTATTAAGAGACTGTGCATGGAAAAAGGCAAAGAAGTTAATAGCTTTAAGAGCCATTGTCGGGTTAGATGTAGCCTATTACCTCAGAGATACACTTGATCTTTCTTTGCAGGACAGAACTGTTGGTAATAGTTTAAAATATATTAGACTGCGGTTACACAAGCCTGCAAATACTGTTTTTTTTTGTCACTATAAACGTCTAATCCTGAGAGGTGCATTTTTTTTCTTTCCTGCAAAACCTGCCACAGTGAGTTTGGGTGCAAGACGGGGTGAGCAGGGTCAGATCTCCCATCTGCTCAGCGGCAGACAGTGGAGGACGGCGCTCGCCCCGGTCAGCTCCTGATAGTGAGAGTGTACACCTGTGCCAATGTGAAGCAGGACATTACTATAAAAGAAGAATTTAGAGTTCAGTAGTATTCAAACCCTAATCAAGCCCTGAAAAGACATGACACCAAGAGTGACAGCTTTTGTGGATTACTCACTTCCTGACAACAGTGTCCTAGACTGCTCAATTAAAAACACCTACTGATTATAAGTACTCATTAATGAGATAAAGGACACAGCAGACTGTCCTGAGGCGGCTTTCAAAGCTGGAACAAACTATATAAAGCTCACAACACGGTGGTATCAGGGGAGTAAAGAAGGACACGTAAACAAGAGCAGACAAAAGCACCACAGTGTTAAACTGAAAACCTTTAAAATAACGCACAGGGGGAGGAAATATTGACGATTTATTTTTTTGTGACAATCAATGTTCACATCATTTTTCTAACTGTTTGTGAAAATTGAGCTGCAACATAATTTCTGCAAAATGAATGTGTGGTTTTATCCTGTCAATAAGAACAGGTATAGGGTATACATTGACAATAATCCATGTGCAGTCTATGTGAAAAACAACATTCTGAAGTTAAACCTGCGGTTTCTGCGATCAAAATCTTCATGGTCACTGGGGACATCAGCACAGGTTTATTCAAGGTAAGAGCAAATCTCGAGCAACACATTTTTTCAATTTAGTCTAGAGCTGGATGTATTCCTGGATAAGCAACTTCCAGCGTCTTCTCGCTGTTGCTAATGCACTTAAAGGTTTAAAGACATCCCATTTCAGAGGGCACTCTTAGTTTTTTGGAGAACTTCACTCTACTAAATCTTAGATATCTTTTAATCAGTGAGACTGTTGAGAACTTTTTAGGTGGTATGAGTTTTCTTAGCTGAATCAGACATTTACAGACTTGCGATCTATATTTAGCCTTGAAAGGTAACCGTGTGATTTTCTTTTTTTTTTGGATGCTCATGTCACACTCTTGCTTAAAAACTGTCACTTGACAATGATACTCTCATTTATGCCAAGTTTATCAAAAGCAAAGCATGTAATTTTGGGAAATAGGCTTGTTAATTGTCTCACAGGGTGATAGATGAAGAGATCAAAATCAGTTTTATTTGTTGTGCAGTAAACATGTAGCTGGAGCGAATAGGCAGTTAGCTTAGCTTAATAAAAGTCTAAACTCACCCCTGAGAATAGTGTGCAGAAATGGGAATATTTATGGAATCTAGCAGTCAGATTCTTGACTGAAATGCTCCATTGCTCACCCCTCATGTTAGTGAAATTCCAGTGGTTACGGTTGCCTTGAGGACAAGAAGCTACAGAGATGCAAGATAACTATGATCCTCCATTTGTCAAGTTTTTTAACCCGTGCCTTTCCGCCAGCTACTCACTATATATAAAAACTCATGCATTGCTGGTTTGCCCATTCTATGCTACTGTAGAAACATGGCAGTGCATGCTGCGGCCTCCATAGAAGGGGACCTGCTCCAATGTAGATATAAAAGGCTCATTCTACATTTAGACAAACAAAAATATATCTAAATTCAGGTGATGATACACCAATTTAAATATATCTATGAATAGTATGTTTCATGTCTACCAAGGCTGTTCCAATAAATATCACTAAATACTACAGACTGTACATTTAATGCTAAGTTAAGCAAATATAATCAGATGATGGTTTGAGCTATTTATTTATCCTACATGCCTTTGAAGTGGTAATGATTTTCTCAGCAATATCATGAGTTCCCAAAATTTTTGACCTTTACATTTGTACAAATAGATGTACTCCAGGCCAAAAAAAGACCTCTCCAGCTTTACAGAGTAAGTAAATCCAGTGTTGATTCAATGAAGCATAAATGTCAACAAATGTAAGAAAAGATGATCTCTGTAGAGACTACACCGACTCTCCACCACTGGTCAAAATGCTTGTCTCACTGACTGTGTTTCTGTGGTGACTGAACATTCCACACGTCTCCACTTTTCTCCTCTCAGTCCTGATGAGTGCTTCTCATTGTGAGGGGTATAATTACCTGTGAAGTTATTTGACTGGGTCATTGAGGAGTTTGCACTGATTTGTAGAGGGATTATCATTCATTCCTCAAAATGAGAGTTACTGTTTCTCAGAACAGGCAGAATGAAGGTGTTTCTGTATGAAGTCTCCTAAATAACCTCAGTAGTCTGCATGATCTTTATTTCACTTGATAGAGGTTACATGTAGTGAATTAAACCCAAAGCTGAATCTACCTGAAAATACAGAATCTTTATGTATGCAACTCAGGATTTGGACAAGTCAGTGTAGAAATCAGTTTTCTTGGTCTAGTATTGAGGCGGCTGTGGCTCAGTGGTAGAGTGGGTCATCTCTCAATCAGAAGGTTGGAGGTTAGATCCCACCTTCTGCTGCCAAAGAGTCCTTGGGCAAGACACTGAACCCCAAATTGATCCTGCTGTTGTTCAACAGTGTGTGAATGTGTATGAATGAGATTAGCTAATACTGATGGTCACTTACTATATAGCAGCCTCTACAACCAGTGAGTGAATGGGTGAATGTGAAGGGTAGTGTAAAAGCACTTTGAGTGGTCAGAAACACCAGAAAAGTGACATATAAGTACAAGTCCATTTACCATTAAGTCCATTTAATGCAAACCCAGAACCCACTGACCCTCACATGTTGACCATTTAACACTGGAAGCACTGAAGAGAAGACCAGTGAGGGCAATAAAGTCATGAGACTTAAGCCAATGGATTCTATGACTTCTGAATAGACTAAACACAAAGGTTAATTTCATCGTAATCAGAGCATGATGCACACAATGTCAGCCAATCAGGTAGAGGTATCTAAATTTGAAGTCATTAAACTATATACTGTATATTTCAGATCACAGCTTACAAGAATCACGAGGCTGTGCTTCAATTAAAAACTCAACACACATTTTCAAAGAGGACAATGGCCCAATCCAGGTCTTTGATCTTAAGTGTTCGCACTGAATCCTCAAGGACTGTGATGACGTCAGTTGTGCAGTGAGCTAGTGTGCAGGTCCAAGTATGTGCTTGACGTGGTATGAAATTGAAGAATGAGACACGCTTTCATGACATCACAGGTTCCTTTGGGGCTCAGAGCAAATAGTTGATCGTCAGTCTGTGTTTGTGTTTTTTACTTTACAAAGTCTACATACTGAAGCAAAGTCTCAAAAGTCAGAAAATCCATTCTTGCTAATTCTTTGGAAATACCTCACTTAAAAAACAGAATCAACCCTACAAACGTGGATTTGAGTCCCACAGAAGGGATTCATTTGTTGTATGTACTATGACCTCCATGCTTGCCTTGTTTACTTTTAGTTTTTATGTAAACTCTGTTGAATACTACTCAATATAACAACATTTGTTTTTATTTAGTATTTGAGATAATCTAGTCAAGTCCAAAGATATGCAGATAGATATGTGGTGCATGATTTGACAATGTAATGTTAACATCAGAGTACTCATTTTATAAGTTTACCATGGGACAGCAATAACCGCTCACACACTTGCAGCAGTGTGCAGAAAACATTAGGGGCAGGCAGGTCATCACACTGGTGAAAAAAGGAGGGGGGCAGGAGGTGGAGAATTTGAAATGAGTCAAAAGGTGAGTTTCCAAATAAAACGAAACATTATGGTAACAGATGGATCCTTAACTAGCTAACACTGATTAGTTACGTCTAATTGATAGACACTAAACCTGTGGGGTGGCTTGCCACAGCAAATCGTTTACTACCACATCAGAGAGCACTGATCTGAGAACATCCTGTGCTTCATGTTCATAAATACACTCTTCAATCATGGATGTAAAAAAACAGAGAGTGCTAAGTGCCGCCTGCAAATGAGCAGTAAAACAAGGTCATAACGGAGCGCTTAACCAACTTTTCTAAGACCATCTTTAATTGAATAGATGCTGGTCTGCCTGAGGGCCATAATTAAATTATGAAAATGGGAACTGAAATGCCACTGTTGCCACAATGTCTGCATGCAGTATAGGATAGGGCCTCATTAAAATATCTATACTAATTAGTAATTAGTATTTCCTATAAATGTCAGTCTAGACATGTTTTAATTGACAGTATAATAATGGTCATCTATTGGGGCTGTATTTGACTTTGCTCTGCATGTTAAGCTGAGTCAGACTAAAAGCATCTGTTGTTGTTAAAGAATCCAGAGAGAAAACATAAAGCAACAGAAAAGGAAACAGTGGCCTGCCCTGTCTGGTTCTCACTTAATAGTATCACATGCCTGAGATGTCATATGATTTTTTGTTAAGATTAGATTAGCATGTCAGTAAATGCTCTGGGCCTTTGAAAATGTTAATTGCACGCTCTAGTCAGTGTCAAGTTTAAATTAGATGGCAGAAATGACAATGTGAAATAGTGTGAGCCGGGGTAAATATTAACACAACAGGAGAGACCATTGAGTGAGCTTGATGTGATGCATTATCCCTGCAGTGTTTTTCAGCCTAAGAGGGGAGTCTTTCTGGTTTTCAGCATTAGTTTCATGTCTCCTCTGGCTATGTATTTCAGTATGGACTTTCCTTCGTTATCATTATTTTTATTTGTTTATAAAACCCCCGTTAACTCCTCACATGTGCAGTACATGCACTTTATCAGCTGTGTAATGCTGCCTGGTAAAAAGACCTAAAAAGATCTTTTGTTCGACAGTGCTTTTGGGTTAAAAATTATAACATCACAGAAAAGACATATGACTCTCCAACTCTCTCCAAAACTCTTGAACAACACCATGGCTTTGTGGTTGTTCTTCTGTCATAACATGTAGAAGTTACATCTTCTGTGCCTGCCTTACAATGCAAGCTGTCTCTCTAATTTAAAATTGTATGGGGTTCAGTTGCCGATCAGATTACGACTCACTCCCAGCAGTACAGTCCTCCCAGTATAATATGAACTGGCAATAGGTCAGAAAAACTTTTAATCCAATCATGTTTATTATCAGATTGGAAACTCAGTTCAAGTTGGATTTATGTTTTATTTCAATCAAAAACAACACAAGCTTTGACAGGCACTCCCCTGAATTGAGTCTGGCCACGCAGTTTGTCCCCACATGCTTGTTTTGTTCTCGGACGGCTGCTGCTGGATGACACAGGTCTTGTGGATCTTTGGATAATCATATGATCTCTCTCTGCTGCTACCCCCGGGGGATCGAGCACAACTAATTCAAACAATGTGGTGAGCCCATTCCTTTATAGCAGTAACCACACATCTCCTCAGATGTTACAATACTTCCCTATACAAGTGATTCACTTTCTGAGAACGAATAATCCAAACAGTATTTTTTCCTCCTCCAGGCTCCAGATGGAATTTTGATTTACTGATGGTTTATGTTGCACTCATTTCAGTTCAGAGCTGTTCATTAGCGTGAACGTTTCAAGAATAATCTTGCCTTGAGTCTAAAAATCAAATTGTGAATTTGTGAATGTCATTCACTTTCCCTCAAGCTGTGACATGTTGACACACGAGACAGCAAAATATGCCCTGTTTCCTCTTCCCTGAGCTATTTCTAGTTTTAAAGGGTCCTGAGGTAGTATTTCTTTGCACTTGTTATTCTTTAATGTGGGTAGCGTATTGATTCAGAGCTGAGTACACTGTGTAACTTGCTCTGCCTCCAAGTACACAGATTTGACAGATGAATGATGTTGATTTTGTTTGATGAAGGATATTTTGGTCCAAGAAGATGAAAGCAAAGTTTTGTCTGTGATGTTCATCCAATCATAGATTTGGCTTGAAACGGGAATCGATTACATTTGCCCAAATCAGGGCCTTAACAACCATCCAATGCCCATTTCTGATCTTTCATAATGAAAAACATGTTTCCAATTTCTATGAGACAATGCAAGCACTTGTGATATAATGAATGCAATGGTAGTGTCATTTGAGGACATTTTAAATAATATGGTTTTAAGCCTCATATGTTTTATGATGAAATACAGTATGTACCATTACTTATGGAAGGAAGAAATGTACTGCTTTTACAGAAGCAGAGCTGTATTCTCACAGTCACAAGGACATTTTAAGTGATGCTGGACTGACGTACTTCTTGCTACACGATACAAAGGGAATGAAAATACTGGGAGTTTTCACCATAACACTTTCTTGTTTCGCTGTAAGCAGTCTCTTTGTTTGAGCGGGCTTAATGATAAGGTTCATGTTGCTCAGTATGAAACTCCTAGTATTTAACATTGAAGGTTCAATAATAATTCATATTTAACTTTCTCGTATTGCAGGAATTAATCTGAGTAATATACAGTATTAATCTGAGCCTGTGAGCATGCAACTTCAAAAGAAACCATCAACAAAACTTCCTCTGTTGGTGATGACTTTTATCAAATAATTCATTTTATCTTTATTTTTCAAAGGCTCTTGTCAGAGAAATTATATTTTTTCTTTAAACAGTGTTTAACAGAAAAAAAACATGTTCTTCAGTCTTGAAGCACAAAACTGAAGAACATGTAATACTTTCCTATCAGCGTCAGCTATTCATGTAACAACCCTGTATGTCATTATTAAAGCATTAGAGAGAGAGACTTGTTAAAAGTGCTTTGCGTTACTTTAAAAAATATCTGTGCATTATAATTCAACAAGATTCTATGCTTCAAACAACATTTCTGTTAATAAAGATAATAAAATGATAAAGACCATTGTTAGGGTGACTGCTCCTCTCTCAGTTGCTGTGAAGCTGGAGCCGATCCCAGCTAATATTTGACTTGTTACAGAAAGAAAAGTAGAAGTGTCATTGAAAACATTCATTCTTGTTCTATTTATAGGTCCCACTGGACAATGACAGAGTAACCAGGAGTGTGTACTATCAGGAGAAATGACACAGCTAAATGAAATTCACCCATCCTTATTATTGTTGTCTTTTTCTGATGTGCCAAAATCAGGAATAGCATAGGTCTATGAGTAGTTCAATCTCTATAAGAGGTTCATATCTCTTGTTATGCCGATGACACCCTGCTGATGGCATCTTTTCTCTAATGTCTCTTGAAGAGTCTGTTGCAGATATGAATGTTTCACAATTTGTTGAAGCTTGACAAAAACAGAAATACTTATTCTTCCTGAACTTGTTTTGCACAAATACCAAAATGTTACTGTAAAGAAATGTAAAAACCAGTAACCAACAACTAAACATCTAAAATTGTACTTCATGCCAAATCACTTGTCTTTCCAGTTTTGTTTTTTCAAGTAACAATAATTGCCGGGCTGCAGCTTTTCTGCCTGCATGTGGGCTGTGGGTCCTCTTTGGGTCCTCTCTGGGTCCTCTCTGGATCCTCTGGCCTTCTCCTACTGCCCACAGACATGCTCATTAAGTTAAATGACGACGCTAAATTGCCTGTAGATGTGACTATGGGTGTGATTTGTTGTTTGTCTCTGTATGGCCGCCCTTTGATTGGCTGGTAACCTGTCCAGGCTGTGCCTCTCCTCTCATGGGATAAGCAGTATAGATAATGGATGGATAGTTTTGAAGAGGTCATCCATGCTTTCCCACATTAACCTTTGAACTTTTCAATAGAAACTAATTCAGGCAGCTTCTGTCAATAACACTTTCCCACGGTAAAAATGTTGACTTGTTGTAGAGGATGAGCACAGCTCTGTGAGTCTCTTTGTTTGTAAAAACTGTCTCAAATGCAATGGCAAGTCTTGGTGAGATTTTGTAATGTTTTTCCTTTTTGTCGTTCATGTTGGTAATAATGATTTGTGACTGATAGTTTTAACCACAAATGATGTGTTTACAGTGGGGTAAAGAGTACTGAAATGCTCTTCTCAGGTAGTACAGTTTATTTGATGAAACGTTACTTACAACTACCAGTTTGTGAATCTACTCAACTAAGACTAAAAAGAATTTGCTCCAAGTCTAGGGTACAGAGTTCTTACTTTTAACCACAGAGTTGGGAGGAAAGTAGATTAAAGTAAGATATGAACCTTAAATTACCTAAAAGCATATTTTCCTAATCTAATTGTTGAAGTTTAACCAACTGTAGACATTTAATGAGTGAAGGGATCATCTACCAAGAGTAAAGTTATTAAATCCTTTTATTACATCTTTTTTTCAGGGTTGCACTGTAGCATTGTCTCATAGAAATGGGAAAGGAGTCACAGCCTACTGTGTGTGGAGGCCACTGTAAAATGTCCAGGACAGCTCTTATAAAAATCTGGTTGTAGCTTGCAGTCTACCTTACTGTTGAAAAGAAGTGTCAGATCAGCTGATGTGTTGTTAACCCAAGAAGGACAAATATGTTAGTACATTTCTAAAGTAACAAATGTCTTTCTTCTAGCATGAAAATACATTTTCCTCACATTTGTTGCATGTTAGTTCAACTGACCATCTAGTGGTAGACATTAGCCAATCACTTGGCAGTCATGCAGTTGGAACAAAGCTTGTATTCTTTTTGCGTTTCTGTTTTTTTTACTCAGTATGTTGGTGTAAAAGTACGATTTTTCAAACAACTCAAAAACTACAAGTGCAAAAAAATCTACTCAACTACAGCAACATCAGTAAATGTATTTAGTTACTTTTAACTTATAAGTGCTTATTACATTTCTTGGAAGCATAGTAGCTGGCCTCATTAGTTAGAGGTTAGTGAATGCCAAAGCCTGAGGCAGGTAGAGCACACTATTAAGTATATGCAGGCCATAAAGTATCTGCATAGTTTTTTTGTTTTAAAAACTATTTATTGGAGGAGTGTTCTTCAGTAAATGTGATGTTTTCTGTATGTGTTTTTGTTGGTACTTTAACTTGAAGTTTGTGTTTGTTGGATACCTGGTGTTTTTTTTCTGTATTTTCTTTTAAGTTGCACTGTGTACAGCTGTAGCAATTTTGATTTTACTGTACTGGGACAATGACAACAACTGGCTTTCTATTCTACTCTACTCTATGTCTATGTTGGTCTATGTAAGAAGTCAGTTGGATGTCATTAAAACCAAAATATATAGAAACGTCCTCAACTTAGTTTCTGTGGTGATTCCTCTTATTGGTTAGCAGGTACTTACTGGGGCGACTCAAACCACATCTGTTTTATCACAAAATCTAGCATGACAATGACAGGTACTTGCTGAAGTACACACAGAAATAGGGGTGTTGCATCTGACTGCTGTGTGGAGTTGGTAACCTCTTTTATTCAGAGACTGAGAAGCAGAGATATTCCAGATGTAGGAGCTCATTTGTAGCAGTTCTGGTGTGATCATGATGCCTCCTGGATGAACCTCAGCAGCAGATGTATTTCAGACACACTTCACTAAAAAGAGACCCTCTGGTAGTTTCTGAAGACACTGGATTGATTATGAACTAAAAACACCTGAGGCTCAATAACAGCTATAGGATAGAGGATGGGATGGAAACAAGAGTCTAGTTAAGCCTCTACACATTAGCATGAGCTGACTCATCTCCATAATGCTGCTTTTTATCGTAAAAAAATCTTTTTACTCAGCTATCCATTGCATAAACTGGAAAATCATGATGAATACCAACTGAGTCATAACCAACCAGTTCAATGTGCAGATAAGCAAAGAAAAATTGTGTGGTCTTCTGCCTGTTGCTCAAGATTCAATAAAGGAGCCAGAGCAGACCTGTGTGCAAAATCACTGAGAGGGAAAGAGGGAGAGACGGGATATGAAAATGTGCACGTATGCTACATTAGACTTTATGTTGTGTGGACATTTACCAGGCTGTGCATATGTTTGTTTACTATACAAAAAAAATAAAGAGAAGCAAATTGTACATAGGTACAATGAAAGAGATTCATGGAAACAAAATGAATGAGCAGAAAATAGAGCAGAGTCAAGGCTGAGTTGTGCTCTTGACCAAAGATCACATATCAACTGAGAGAGTTATGTGCAGATAAACTAAAGAACGATCTTATTTTCAAATTTAATCCAAAACCTGACAACATATTTCCCAACAAGTCCTTTTTAAAACTGTTCATTACGACTGCCCTTTGAGAAGACACACATGTATTCACTGATCTTTGCATGTATCCACTGTTGCTATAATTAGTACGACACTCTAATCCAGGTCTTTATCTGTCAGGCAGGCTATTGGTTTTTGCACAATAAAGCATGCTGTTGGTGAAGAAATCCCAGGTTGACAAAAAAATGTCAAAGCAAAGAAACAACAGACTGACTTAATACTAATAACTTTGAGGGAACTGGAAATGTTGTAAGTAAGGGATAATGTATAGTGAGCGGGTGGTTAAAGGGGGTTACATGTCCATACTGTCAGTGGTTGTCAATATGTCAGTTTAGACATTATAAAGAGCTTCTGCCTCTGCATGCAGATTCATTCCACCAAGAAAACGGCAAGCCAAAATGGTCAAAGTTGAGGAAACACAATTTCTTTAATAATAATAATAATAATAATAATAATAACAATAATAATAATAATAATAATAATAATATGGATTCAAGACTTCCTTGACTCTTTTTAACACTCTTCTGTAATGACTGTTGTGTCAGGGTCGCTCCTGATGGAGACATCTGATCTACTCTTCTGAACAATCCTCTTTCATCTCTTTATTATGATTCCTCCTGTCTGAGTTCTTATTATTGTCTGTCTGTTGACTCCACATTGATGCACCACGCAGAGGCAGGCTGCCTTCTCATATTTTAAAAATTATTTCCAATAATATGTTTGTCAAATTTTCTGCTGGTCTTTGATGTGGATTGTTTTTCTTGTGAACACAATCCAAGTAAAAAAAATGAGATTAGTCTTCCTGTCATGCCCCAATGCTTTGTTAACATGAGTGCAAAAAACAGATTTGATAAAGTAAAACACTTCAAGAGCTATCATTTTAACACTGATTTAAGATTTTAAAGGCATAACTGTTATATTTTTCAGGCTGGAGGGATGGCATGAACTTTTTCTCCAAAGTGTTTTTACTCAAAAATGTCTCCTCGCAGTTTATATGCAGCAGGTCTTCTGATGGGTTCGTAAAGCGTCTAGCTGCCCATCAGTCTGCTCTCCAGAAATAAACAAAACAGCTCACTTTCACCTTGAAAGTGTTAAAAAAAAGAACCTGTATGCAGTATTGATCCTGCTGAGCCTGCTGGGCTTTATGAATTAGTGCTCACCATCAGCCCAGCCAGAGCTCTCACCTCTGTGTAGCATCTGAGGATTCACACAGTGTCTGAGGGCTTTCAGCATTATCAGTATGCAGCACGCATGCCTGCAGGTCTGCAAATAACTCCATGGCATAGCCTCCACCCACCTGCCCACCCCACCTCAACATCCAGCCCATTTGTTGATCTATACTTTATTGCTATATTTATGAGTAATACGCAGGCTCCAACACAGTCGTTCCAATCAACCAGGGGCTGTGCAAAAAAAATTCCCCGCCAGCCATAAAATTTAATGAATAATTTGAATAGATGCTGATGCAGATGGAGCTGCTGGTCAAGTGGGTTTATCTGATTTGCTGTGCTACACAGCTCCATGTTTGGTTTTTACGAACAAAGGATTAAATCTTGTAAATCTGCCCAGTTTGCCTGTAAGCTCTTAAGATAAAAAATGAACATGTCAGACAACTTGTGATACTCGATAACGTGACTTTTCAGAGGTAGGTACTGACTGAGCATAAATGGTCACAAGCAGATTGACCTGCAGCCATTATAAAGCTCTGTGGACTTCAACGATTCAGCTATGGAGACACAATCAAGCACTAAGCCTATGAAGCAGCAAGGATCAATAATAGATTTTTTACACCCGAGGGGAAGGGTTTATATCTGACAAATGACAATCTTCTGTTAGATATTCATTCATTCGACTCAGAATGTGACTCCAGCTGAGCTTAAGTCATTTTAGTCAGGAAAATCAACAGACAGAAGTAAAGGAGTTCTTGTGTGGAATAAAGTCAGCAGGATCTAATAATTACAGCGAGGTACCAAGGATCAAAAGCACATCTGATTTTGGGTTTGTGTTTTATCATTCTGAGTGAAGGCCTCCTTTTCAGGGCTGACACTCAGGTATTTCTGCTGTTTTCCTCATTGCTTTTCATCTTTGAAGTTCCTTCATCAGGCATATGGATATTTTTGTGTATATTCCAAAAATATATTCATTTTTCACAGATTTTTGTCACACAAGGATAGAAAAGGCCCACTGGTGATGAACTGAAAGAGCTAATATAAAGGCACTAAAAATAATGAAATATCAGAGTTTACATATGAGGTGAAGACATTTAGTAAAAGTAAGAAGAATATATCTAAAAAATATGTTTGAATAAAGAAGAGATAATAATGTGATTGTCACTGTTACAAATGTCTTCGTCTTTCTTTTTGCAGACACAGGCAATGGCACAGAGGTGTTACTTGTCACACACAAGTAAGTGCCGATCAGATTAAGACTCACTTGTAAAATTAACATTTTTCTTCCATTTGCTGTTTGATTGAAAACTGACCCTAAAATGTCTTCTCCAAAGAAAGATGAAGATTTCTAACATATCTCTCAGAAATATACATCTTCTGTTCCTAAGACCATCTTCTGATTAATTTTATACAGAGTTCATGCCACTGGACTATCCCAAATCACTTCATTCAACATGCAAAAACACAGAGTAAGTTAGAGTCAAATAACAGCATAGAAAATGATGTTTCGAGGATAATCGGTCAATAGCTCCAGAACTGTGGAGAGTTTGGACCTTGAGTTAAGTGTTTTTATAAATGGTAAGCTCTTTGTTTTTTGTCTAAACGGATGAGAGAACTCACAGGTGCTTACGTCATGGAAACATTCAACATTTATATTTCCATGGTAACTGTATACAACCGATACAGTCAGATTCTCTGGCATTTATTTCACAGATCTAACACTAACAAAATAACCCCACAAATAAACTACAGAAAATTCCCTGTCCTCAATTAGCAATGTCCAATAGCTTAATGGATGTACATTTTTTATGAACAGTACACTTATGACATATTTCATTAATTTTATGGCTGATTTCAATAGTAAATAGGGTGGGGTTTTAATCTTAAGTATCTGTTTGGGCTTCTTGTCTCTGGCATTGCAGTAAAAGCTGTCTGGCACTGACTCAGCCACTTAATATGCAAGTATTTCCACCTACTGGTCAAGTGATAACACTGCACATCATCCCCATGCCTTTATGTCCTAGTTTATGATACAAATCTAAATTACTGCTGCATAATAGAGATTTGGGCAGATACTAGACATGCATGTAAAATTTGAGCATATTTATAGAATAGATTGCAGTCGGTGGAGCATATCACTGGCAGCCCCTGGGGTTTATAGCTGTTATCAAACAGCCTGGTTCAGGCCTTCGTTGATTTGTGTCTCTGTTCTCAGGTAGTCCCGCGTGTAATTCAGTCCAGTGTGTCCCTTCATCCATGCTGCCAATTTCCTCTGTCGAAAAAGCATGACAAAGCATGCCAGCAGTTCTTGTTGTGCATTTTACATAAAGTCTGTCATCTAAATCTGCTCTGATGTTCAGGGAATAAAATAGGTGGTGCCTCCCCCTCTTGTGGTTTGATACATTATTACATTGGTGTGCAGATGCAGCTCTTAACTGTGCCTGCTCATTAGAGCTTTGATAACCATATTGGGGCTTGAGAGGTGCTTCAGAATCTGCAATTTGTTATAAAAATGTATGTGCATGGACAGCCGGCTTGTTTCATCAGAGCAAAATACCCCAGACAATCATTTTCTTGTGTATCATGTGGAGCTATGTGAGCGTCTGTGATCATGTAGACAATGTTTAAGAGGGGCGAGAAAGAAATCAATGTCAGGATTGAAGTGGTTTCCTTATTTCCTTTGGAGTGCAGTGTATTGCTGATTGAGCGTTCAGACCCATTCAGAACCAAGATTGCCTCTCCTTTTTATAGGCAGCTCCAGCTCGGATTGACTCTCAGTCTCATGATGCTGGTAAAAATAGCTTTATTCTCAACTGGCTCGATTTAATTTAGCAGGCCTCTGTCTCCACTGTGATAGCTGATGGAGAGAAGTAGATTCATAACAGAGGAGTTGATGGATCAGAAACTTATAAAGATTGCAAGTATTTTGTGTTTCATTTAGTCTGAAAAAACAGCAGTTAGCAACATCAGAGATGACTGCAGCAGAAAGCCCAACATTTGTATTTTTCATTTGTGTGCATCTGAACAAATTCCTCTACCTTGATGTTCCATTGTGCATGTGTTTTCCTTTGACAGTGAAGACGAGCGTTGGGAGTAGTGATTGTTCCTCCATGCATTCAGAATTTCCTTCTTTAATCTCCTCCTAGGAAGCTGCTGGGCTCGGCTGCAAAGCATGGATGGCTGTGTGAGTTATGGCATGCAAGCTTTTCGGTTGTGGAAAAAAATTGGATGAAAGGAAGGATTTCACCCAAGAAAACGCTAATTGTGAAAACTTATCACATCTTTGTGCAGTCCTCACAGATCCTTAGCAGATATGATAAAGCTGTAATATAGGACAGACAAGATTGAGCACAAGGGGAACACTGGTCCCTGGGGGTGATGGTAAAAAGCCACAGGAAAGTGTGTTTCTCTGCCAAAGAGATGGTGAGGAAAAAGGCTTTCTTCTTTTTCACCTTCCTAAAGGCACTGAAGTCATGCCTCACTTTCTCTCTTTCCCTTTTCTGTTTGGTGTTTATCATGCATGCTACACTTTTATATGTGTGTAAGTGTGTGTGTTTGTGTGTGTGTGTGTGTGTGTGTGTGTGTGTGTGTGTGTGTGTGTGTGTGTGTAAGTGTGTGTGTTTGTGTGTGTGTGTGTGTGTGTGTGTGTGTGTGTGTGTGTGTGTGTGTTTGTGTGTGTATTTGTGTGTGCGCGGTGAGTGTGGCAGGGCATCATTGGGTGGAATGAAATTTATCAAAGTCAGTGGAGCATTGTGATGAAAGCTTTGTGAGGGAATTTCAACCACGACTATAGCCAGGGTCCATGCAAAGTGGTTAGCTTTCTCTTGCGTTTTAATGAGAATTCTCCCCAGCTATTTTGGTTCACAGAGTCTAGTATGGCTTTAACCTTTGCTATTTATACTGTCAGCTGAATTGGACGGTTAGCGGGGAATTAGAATCATCCAAAAGTTGTTAAGTGTGCAGAGAATCTGTGCAGGCATCCATCTTTCTGCTCCCTCCCCAGAGACAAATCCTCCATATTCAATTTGTGTTTGTGTGCTCCACTTTCCATTTGGAAGCTGATTGATTCACAGCTTCCCCATCCACTATAATCACCAAATAATTTACCCAGCTGTTATCAAGAGGCAGATAATAGAAAATAAAAGAAATCCCAATCTTTACTTTGTTGGGCCAGAACATTACAATCAAATCCCGGAGTTTTTTGTAAGACAACAAGAATGGAAAAGGGAAGAGAAAGCTCTTGCTATTTGGGTGATTGCTTTTGCAGTATATTACCTGTGCTCTTTGTCTTTGTGTCCAAATGGATTCATACACCGAAGGCCAGTCATTTATTTATAATAACCCAGCACATTACTGTAAATGGCACGGCTGAGACCAGCTATGATGTCCTCTGCTACACGCAGAATGAGCACAGCCCATTGCCTATGCATTTACGACCTCCAGGTACAGCAGCACATGATATACAATTGACATTAACTCACTACCACTGTCAATGGAGCACGGTAAACACATTCATGATTGCAGCACAATAGCTTTGCGTCCGAGTATGATGGATCACTTGCCATCAAAATACCTTTTGATGACAGATTCGCTCGGATGCATTAAACACTGCAGGTTCGACAGTATTGGGAGGCAGAGAGCAGTTAACATGAAAAACAAAGTACACATCAGGACTGCACTGTGAGCAGTCATGTGTCAGTTTACATAATTGAGACTCCTTTTAGGCAATATTTGATCTGGTGCTGATGCATTGCTGCTCAGTGGTGGTACCTTGTAAATGCTGATGTTGAAGTCAGTGTTCAGTGAAGAATTTCACATTATTTTCAGGCAGAAAAAGAAATTCAGATACCATCCATTTAAAAGTGCTGTGAGCATGTGGTGAAAAAGAGCTGCAAGGAAGGATGTCCAGAGATCTTCCTTTCTTAACACACACAAACCACCAGATCTGCAGCATTTTCTCAGGCCACATTTTTACAGTGGGATGAATATAGCACTTTTACACCAGGCTCCAGACAGATTTCCCAACCTGCCAAGTACTGACTGAAATTCCAGTAATAGTTTTTTACATTTATGTAACACTTGCATAACATGATGGATTTCATTATTAAAAAATACACCCTGTCATGGGTTTTTTTTACAGTCAAAAATGTACCTATCATCTCATGCAGCCTCGTCGACTCTCTTCGAACTACCACATTATTTCACTCCTTAAGCAGAAACTTGTTGTCCTAACACTCATTACAAACAAGCACTGACATTGGTACTGCTTTCTCCCACTCATACCTCTGGCTATTGTATCTGTAATTGAACTCAGGTCCACTGCTACTCAACATTCCTGACCACTCTGCCTGTGACAACTTTGCATTACAGTGCGGTGAAGGTAGGAAGGTCAGAGCAAGAACATACTGCACGAGTATCAGAGAGCAGACCAGGATTTCTGCGGCCGCTTGTGCTTATCTGCCTTATAATTACACTGAATATGGTCCAGTTTTGCATGAATAAAAATTTCAAAGTGTAAAATTCATAGGATTAAATCCTGCAAAAATGTTAATTTAATACTCAGATAACAGAGTGTAGATCAGTCCAGAGTTCAAAAGTCCAGATAGAAAGTCTATTTATAGGAGAAGTTACTTATTACACATTAAATTTAATGTTCCAGGGCTTAATGCAAGCCTGCAAGTGTATTACTTCAGTTTACTTAATCATTACAACATGTATTTTTAATGATGCATTGTTTCCAATGACACTAGCCAAGTTAATAGCATTGCAACATAATTAATAGATGATGAGTTTGTAGACAGAGAAGGCACATTTAGTCTCCTGCTTTACTCACTTTCACACTCAAACACATGCATAAATTTGAATGAACAGAAGCACACAGAAGTGGAAAGAGGAAAAGGCAAAATCAATTCCAACCAGCAGGAACCTGACCTTATGCTAACTATGAGCAACTGAGACACTTAGTAACTGTGGAAAGCTGAGGCTGACCACATTAGAGTGGAAATACATAGAATTATTAACCAGGCTTAAAGGAGATCTGAATGCAAAGATGTACCTAGTGGCATTGATTGAAAGAAATCACCACTCATAGCAGTGTATATAGACAAGATCTGACACACAGGATGATGTTAATCCTTATATGTCATTTGCTAGCTGCACCTAAATGCCACCTCCCAGCGGGGATTGTACATAAGACCCCTGGACTTGTCGCCACTCTTGTATCAAGCTAACCTTTGTGTCTTTGATCTGTGACAAGAAGGACAGCATCTTAAAGAAAAACAGACCCAGATATTGTAAAAATATAAAAACCCTGCATAGAAGTGTTCCAGAGAGAAAAGCGTCTATTTTTTAATTACCCAGAAGATAGATTTAATTTTGCTTATATCAAAGGTAATAGGTTACAAAGACACAGTTCTGTTTAATGTTAAAGTTAAGAGTCATTAGCTTTGAGGCGTGAGAAATTTGAAAGCTAAATTTAAAAAGGATTTCTCAAAGTAGGGAACAGAGGTTTGTTGTGCCTTTGGGTTGTACTTAATTACTTTAACTCACCGGCCATTCAAACCTTTTTCTCCCAAGCTGTTCAATACCAAAACACATGTGTTGTTATGCAGAACAACTGTCATAGATTAAAAGCACCATCCAGATGGTTGGTAAAGGAAATGTTCTCTTACTGTGACCTAGAATTGGCGTGATGGTTCACAGGTGTTCTTTGATTTTTTTGTGACTAAAGAAATGTATTATAAAGGAATAGCTTAACAGAAAATCTAACCTAATGTTTTCTCTGTGGTATATATTAAGTGCTGCTCTAAGGGATACCAGGATTTTGGAACAGTCTGAGGTGATTTTGACACACTCAAACACCTGACAGTGAAAACCATAAAACTGACATACTCACAGCTTTTGGAACTACTCCCATGTTTTATGTTTTGATCAAAAGTTCAAATGTTGTTTGAAGGACAAAAATTTTGCAATAATTAGATAGCACTGCAATCTGTCAAGAGAATTAAGTGTCCTTACGCTTTCTTTTCCATCATGAGATTAGGAATAAGCTCATTTTTGATATAGAATGGTATCTGTAGTAGAGTGAAGGACGCTTATTGTGAAAAATGTGTTGAACCAAACCACCAGCTCAAAAGACACCCACACAAGCTCACCCACACTCTCTCACACACACACACACACACACACACACACACACACACACACACACACACACACACACACACACACACACACACACACACACACACACACACACACACAAATAACACACTCACATACAGGTGTCCTCATTTAAAGTGATTATTTCTTTGAAGAATAAGGATTGGAGTAACACCAGTATTTTGTGCATGTTCCTCATATGGAATATCAAAATATGCCATCCGAAGATGAAAGTGACAAGAATGATGATTCATCACCGCCTGCATTTATACACAACTTAGGTCAATAGAGGGCAGAAATCCTATCACACTATGACACTGCCATATTATGGCATTTTAAAGTAATTTATCGGTCATTTTAATATTTTTGTTTGAATAAATAGTGCTATAAAGAGTCAGATATAAGATTTATTCCATACCATTTTGTGCTTAATTAACTCCTGAGAAAAATATCTGTATTTTTTATGGCTCAATAAGTGCTCCGTCTTTTTTCTCTAAATATATACACAATAACTTCTGATCTGTAATGCAAAACAATGAGCTTAAAGAGTCTACACTGTAAAATATCTTATTACTGACAAATTGGACAAGTATTGTGCTTGCTGCATTGGCAGCCATTTTTACCCACTACAATCATTAAACTGCCTACTTTTGGTTTTTAGTATCTTGAAATTAGATTTATATCTGAACTTGTTAGGTCAGAGTGACTCGTTAAATTTTATTAGAATTTGAGTTTTTGCAGTGTAAAAACTCAAGAGCTGAGGGGTTTAGTATTTAAGACCACTCACTATTAAAATGTTTACAATTTAATTCAAACATAAAATTATGTATTTCTTTATTTATAAAGGCAATTATATTTATGCATTATTACAGCCCATTTAGCAGTTTTGCAACCAAAGAGCTGGATAGTTTTGATCCTTATGACTTTTAATTGTGCCAGCAGTGGTTTTCGTGAGACTCTGTATTATATTCTTCAAATGCAACTTTATGTAAGAGATAGATAGCTTACTAATCAATTCTCTGTTGGCTTAGATGTGCGTTACATGGCAGGGGAGGCAGACCTTGACATCTGTCGTGATAAATTTTTCATAAGGACGCCCTCCTAGTGGGCATACCCCCTCCAATAGTATATGAAAAATTTACCATAATCAGTGAAATGAAGCTGAGCAATCAGCAAGAAATGAGTTGAAGGTGCACTCTGTGGTCTTACATGTGAAAAAAGGCAGACCGAAGCTCTTTGACAGACATGCAATGAGAGATCTGATACTGCAACACCCAGCCTGGCTACAGATTTCTTATTCCTGCGCTTTGATCACTGCCGCTTTTTAACCAGGTCCATTTCTCACTCTGTTTTTTTCCTTTTATTCTGCACCTCCAAAACCCATTTTCTCTCTATGATCCTGTAAAAAACACACAGCTGGGTCATTCGTCTCATTCCACTTTCTCTCCTCATCTCCCCATGCTTCATGATTAATGGTTTCATTACACTTAAGAGAACATCAAGACACTTTTTTGGATAAGCTGCATCATATCCGTCACAGGATGGTTGTATTTTTCACTCTTGTCTCCTGTCATGAGATAACCTTGGTATGTAAAATGGAGCAACAGTAGCTCTTTTACAGATGAAACTGCTTTGTGACAATGTCTGTTGTTATCATTTTGTATCGTCTTTGTCAGTCTTCAAAGACATGTCAGAGCCTGAGTCGACTAACCCTTGGATTAGTTTTTGCTGCCATGCACTCCGTCCTGCTGTGGATGTGATACTACAGAGTGGATGTCAGCTCTGTCACACTTAATGTAAACTGACAGGGTATGATCAGCTTTTCTGGACATAGATCCATGTATTTCAGTCTAGGCCATTTATACACATCCAAGTGTAATTAAACCACTTTTCCAGACCCCTCAATGAAATGTCGCTTTGCAACAACCTCTTTTACTGGGCAGATTATGACAGTATCTGACCGTCTCGCTGAACCTAAATGTATTGTGTTCAAGCTTAAATACTAAGGATAAAATTAGAGTTGCATATCTGACCATCGTTTACACAATTTGACATTATTTAACAAGTATGGCTCATGGTCTGATGGATGATTCCTCTCGATCTGGAGTGCATATCCAATTATACAAGTTTTGAAAAAGCACCTTTCAAGCTGATAAAGAGAGCTCCGTCAGTCATCAGTTGCTTATTTACACATCCATCCAATTTGAACTCTCTTTGAGCTGTAGCTACAAACTCTTCAGGGAAATATTTGTTTCTCTCTAGCTCCTGAACGCTGCCATATAGCTTCCTTCTAACTTTGTTTGAATGTCTTTTCAAACCCCAGCAGTTAGTGTACCATGTGTTTAGGAGGTTATTCATATAAACGGCAGCCATCTTTAACCCTAAAGAAGCCAGAGAGCAGAGTGAACCACAACTCTAACATAAAAAACCTGTTTTACACTTCTATGTCAAATCTACACTTTAGCATATACTGTGGGTTTGCGTAGCCCTATACCTACGCAGTAGCCTGTACACTTAGGCTGGCCTTCACCCATTCAAAAATGTAGCTATGGGTCAAATCAGTGCAGCCTTGTGATTGGTCCATAGCGTAGTTTTGTAATTTCCTGTATTTACAACATTTCCTGTATCGCTGCCTACACAGATTCATTGGCTGTACATTCCATCTTCTCTGACGTCTCCCCTCTTTTATCTTTGCAATAACTACAGTTTGGTGAACAGCTGCTCAACATTTATCAGCTTCTACTGCAACATAATACCCTTGAATTCAGATGCCATAGTTTTCTGTGGACAACAAGCAAAGAATATAGTGGGCCCAGGACCTTGTGATATGACGAGCATAGAAATCTGCTAAATAGCATTTGGGTGGAATAATGCAGAGCAATGCAAAGCTAACCCTGCCCAAGGATGTAGTGCTCACAACAGCATATGCCACTATGGCAAACGTATAACCCAGGCTGAGGTTGTAGCTCAGACAGACAGGGGCATGTCCAGAGGGGTGGCCGTGAGTGGCATGGGTCCATCTTGATATCTTGTTGGCCCCCCTTGATGCCACACTAGAATCTCATACTATGATTGGCTGTTTTCCTTGTCACAGACACTTTTGGTGCAGTAAATTGTGTAAAAATACTTCAGATGGCTAGTTCAGATGTTTGTGGCACAGGTGTGGAAAAAAGAAAGGAATAAGTCCATCCAAAATTAGTTTATTGGCGGTTTTGACAGTTATAGTGTTTAGGTTGTGGTTCATTTGCATGAGTTTGGCACTTTAGTTTGTGACCCTTGACAAACATCTTATTGAGTCCTTAATTAATTAAGCTAAGAAGACTTATACGTTGTCATTTTGTTTAAGTAAACGATGTTCATTCATTTGTTCACACACAAACCTGATGCCCTGCATGAGTCAGTGCCCCAGTTTGGCCACCCCAGTCAAGAAAGTCTGGACACGCCCCTGCAGACAGCTTACAATGAGCTAAAACAGCTTATAAAGCTCCTCAAAGCAAAAAAGAGTTGAAGAGGGTTCTTTATCAATGGCTCCTTTCAGATTGTTACATTGTTCTTGTTCTGATTTCATTGTTTTTATAAAAAATGTTGATATAGACAATTTAAGTGTATATTAGAGTAGCTAATGATTCCATAGCTATTTATTGTATGCACAGGAATAAAACAATGTAGTCAGTAAAGAAGGATTTATCAGCTTCTTTCATTTAGCTGGAAAATGTTCTCTTCAATAAGAGAAATCTACTCTAATAATAGTAAACTACATAGTTGGAGTGTTTGCAATGAATGTTCAAAACAAGACCTACAGGATTGAAATGATCTTAAATCTTTAAGAAGATTTATGACGTCTTAAAGATTTAAGACATCACTGAAGGCGCTGAGGGCTTTTTATGGGCAGTTTTTGCTTTCTGCTGCATAAACTGAAAGCTTAATCAAGAAAACGTATAATTTTAAAAGATAATTGTAGTTGGTTAAAGGGGGAAAAGAAACAAACTTTACTTTAGTAACAAACCATATCATACCACTTTGCATATATATGCTTGAGTAAAGCAAGCTAGTCAGTTAATTAAAAATGCAGAGTCTAAGATATCACCCATTGATTTTATGCTTCAACAAAACACATCCCCATTTATGAAATATTGTGAAATTTTGATAATAGACGCATGGGATTCCCTGTTATTGGCAACATCGGCGTGTCAAAATAGAAATCCATAAACCTCTCTTGACAGTGCATTAAAGTGGACACATCCCCATGATTGATTGGACATCCAGCTGACAGATCCCGCCGATTGTTTACTGTGGTGGACCCTGGCAACGACTGGGCGTTTATTGCTGTCTGGTCCTGCAGTATTTCAACGTTGTATCTCACTCCTAAGAGCCATCAGCGAGCAGCATCACAGCAAACACACACATCCAAGTAAGCATTACCGGCTTTCACACTGATGTTTTCACTCGCAGGTACAGAGGGAGTCTGGATAATTAATGGGTAATTATCCATCACACTTTGATCAACAGTTTCTTGAATTCCCTCTAGGTTTGCGAGAACTCTGAGAGGGGAAAAAAATGCTGTTTACCATGAGGGTAATGGGAATTGGATCATCACTTCAGAAGCACTTGTAGTTTGTGTATTTTTTATTTCGTACAAGATTTTTGCATATCAGTGGATCAGCTTTTCTTCAATGTCGTATCCATTATTCAAAACACAGCTATTTTTGCAAGAAATGTCACTTGAATTTTAAAGCCCTGAAGGGTTGAAGATACCTTTCCCTGCAATCAGGTGATGCAAAAAAAACCATTCCCCCGCACTTCTAGGTCTCATTACCCATTCAAATCACAGCCGCACTTTAGGTATGAGTGACTGACAAGAGCTCAACATGGAAACCACAAATAAACGGGAACACTGGTGACATCCTCCCCACCAGGAGTCCTTACATCGGAAAGAATCAATGTCAGACTTGAAGGAGCATCGTTTTCTCTCGCTACATTTTTCTCTGATGTGTGAAGACTTCGTGCCTTCAATGACCCATGCTTTGCACCAAATCAAAAACAAAGCATGGCCGACTTCACAGAAAGAGCAACACCACTTTCCTTCTTCTTTTTTTGCTTTTTTGCTTTTGTGATGCCTGAAGAAGTGATTAAATTTGTTGTATTTGGAGCAGTTTTGATGCAAGCCAGTAAACAAACACTTTTTCGGGGTGGGGTGGGGTGGGGGGGCGTATCATTTCTGCTTGAACAACAACGTAGGGCAAAGAGAAAATAAGAAAAGATCATTTGAACAAGCCATCATCAGCTGTGTGCAGAGTGGGAGGATGTGCTCATTGAATTACTACACTTGTGCTGCATTCAGTAGAGAGTGAGTGACTCAAGCTCACAGCGTGGTACTCGGTTTGATAAATTTTTATTAAAGTAAATACGTGTATGAGGAGCTGTGGGTGAGCTGGTACAGTCACATCTATTCATTTCCCTGGATCACATGGACCAAAACAGGTCCTGATGATGTCACTGTTCTCTGCTGCATTAATATTGAAAGGTCATTTCCCCTACTTGGAAGCCATGTCTATCACGTGCTGGGCTCTATTTCAAATTTGCCACAAGACTGCCTTGGTCAGTCTAACTATTCATTGCAGTAAAAATCTGCCTAACAGTGTTACATAAGTTCTCTGGAAATTAGCCAACTACATTCCTTCTGATGAAGCCCTGATGAGATGCAAACACAATCTGCTTAAAAACTGACCAAGAGTTTTCTTTCTGTGTGGAGTTTTTATGCTGTGTGAATTCTGGAGACCCCTTTGGATGAAATCGATGATGTTTACCCAGGATGAAGACAACATGTCGGATGAGCATCATCACCCATTGTTGCAAAAATGTTGCTCTTACCAAAACAACTTGTTGAAGGATGCAGAGTGATGTAATGTACTGATTTAATTACTAACTGTAAAGTAATAACGATAAAACATTGTAAACTCTGATTTATTACAGTTAGCTTACAAAAGGTAATCAGATGTACTGGTTTAACATTACTCGTCACATCCCAGGTGTCATGACATGTGCTCCTGTGTCCTGGTTGTAGAGTTATTCCATGTAAAACAATAGTTCAACCGAACAAATACTTCTTTTTGCTAATCTTGCTCCATTATCAACCTTGAGAACAAAACATTGTCGGAAAAGAACATTTTCTAAAAAACAAAAATACTCACCCTGTTCACTTACTTACTTCTCTCTGCCAAACTTTACCAGCAGAGCTCTAAACATAGTCACTTCTGGTTGAGTGCCAAATATCTACTGAGGTTTATCTGTGGAAAATTCAACCCCAACACTGGCACTAGAACTCAGTGTGAAGAAATTAACCATCTTATCGCTAATAATGTCATGATCTGGATTTTCAGTATATTGTTTTGTGTTAAAATCTTAGTGTTTGCCGGCAGGGAAGTTGTTTATTTAACCCCTGTGCTCCCTTTCAGAGGCTGGGCATGGTCTCTGGAGACTGGACTCTCCATTTACTCACCTGTTCCATATCAGCTCCTGATTAGCAGCCTCCTGAGGCTCTGGTCTCCTCTTTACATGCTGCCAGATTGTTTCTACTCTCCAAGTGGTACAGTTGGCTCCTTCTCAGTGTTTTTTCCTTGTTTTGCATTAGTTGTTATAGATTTTCCTGTGCCTAACCTTTTGCTGATCTGTCTCCAGCGTCTCCCTCCTTCGATCCCCAGCGCCTAACCATGCACTGCCAAGCTTCAGATCTTTGGAAGTGTAAGTCTCACAGCTGCCTCATTTTATGTTCTACCTGTGCCACAAACACCACAACCACCCAACTCCTGAGTCTCTGTCTCAACGGCTGCTCTGCCAGCTCCACTGAGTCACCAAGTCACCCCTGCCCTATCAAGATAACTGCTGCCAATTATCATCTGCCTGCATGAAGAAAAAACTATTTTGTAACGTTTTCCCCCAATCTGTGGTCTCAGATTTTGGGTCCCCTTTAAAAAGTATTGGTACAAACCGTATAAGATAATCTAATTTTATTATGTAGGCCATTAAATCGCATCAGAAGAGTGAGACTATTAACAAAATCAGTTGAAAACTTCTCACGGTACCTTAAAAATGTCACAGATATTACAAATATCAAACAAGAATACAAATATTATTCATTTAATTCTAGTTTTTGTTTTACATAGAGTCAGTGGCAAAAAACAGCTCAATATAATTAAGGCTTGAATTCAAGATCCAAGAACTTATATTTCATGAGTCATGAACTCAGATTTCATGAGTCACGAACTCAGATGCATTGAGTCATGAACTCACAATTGTTGCAAAATCAGGTTTTTCTAATTTTATTTCTTATGTAATTGTCATTGTCTGCTTCAGCACATTGGAAGTCTCAACCAACAATATTGTGAAAACTTTTCAAAAAGAACTGACTCCAAAAATAAGATTTTTTTTTCCAGCAGCTGCTTTATAATGTTCTAATTAGGAACCTTAGGCTACAACGGTAGTGTTATAGGCATAATTAGTTTTGAATCCTCAAAGAAGTCTTCCTATCTCTCCAAATGCTGCTATGTGTTCGATCTTATTCTATTTGCAGAACAGTTTCACTTGAAAATGTGTCCTGACTTTAAGACACTCTACAAAAGTCTGAACATGTGACAAAATGTGAAAAAAAGGCTGGACATGTACATTCATATAGACACATGTACTCTGTGTGTGTTTGAAAATGTAGCCAGCCCCAGATATTAAAACATTTAAAGATGCCTGTAGCTTACACATGTCCTCAGAGCTGCTTATTAAAAAATGAAAGCCATAGAGTAATGTACTGCCTGGTGTTATATAACCTGTCTTCAGCTTCTTATTTTGAAGCACACCTTCAGCAGCATCTTTTCCAGATGGGATGCAATTTGAACAGGCTTTGGACCTGTGACTTATTACAGCTTTGAAACACATTATGTTTAATTTTGTGTTTTCCTTCACATTCTTCACCTCTATATTAGCCTGAATCCCACTTGGAAATCAAGAAATGAGGCCAGAAGCTCCCAGAAGAATCACGGAATAAAACAAGGTTTCTGGAATAGTGTGTGCACTGTGAATGACAGGGTGTTTTCAGCCGGGTGGTCTGCTGGTAATTGCTTCGTCGTATTCAGGAATCATTGTATGTGTGGAAATGATGATGAACATGCTTTTGTCTCTCCATCTGTGAAAGATATCCAACAACAACAACAAGATAGATAATGTGATCACAAAGAGCTCTACAGAGGGAGAAGACAAAGCAAATCTCACACAGTTGTATTAATATTGTCAGCTTCACTTCGTCAAATAGAAATCTTGCTTTGCACAAACAGCACAGATACTGGTTTCATTTTAAAGCCCTAAAAATACAGAACTTGAGTTAGGCACCTACAGATTGAAGTTTCATAAGCTACACTCACTAAATATAGCTCAACTGGGGGAAATGATTCACTATCACAGGTTTCTGTGGTGTCCGGCAGCAGGCGCAAAAGCATGTCACTGAGTTGCTTCCTGCTCTTTTTTTAAGCCAAGGAGAGGGGCACACTCTCTATTTGAGCAATTAGAGGAGCTAAAGTCTGATACCAAAGTCTAAACCAGCAGGTGGAGCTAAACAAACTGTCAATGATGGATTAGCAGCAGTTGACTCATGAGCCGCGACCTTCTCCACAGTCCAATCAGAAGAGAGCAAAGCTGCCATGTGAAGTCATATCATCACTGTCCCAACACCTTGCCGTGAACATGTGTGAGATGTCCTCCCAAGGGACTTTTGTTTAATTCACTCTGATAATGTATGTTTCTTTTCACCTCTGCAGGAAAGTCACACTGAATGACTGCTGTGTGGAGGCTAATCATTACTGTTACTAGCCTGTTGACTCTCCTTTTCCTCCCCTCGAGTACTGCTGTGGAGGAGTGACGCCTACATGGCAGCAACACACTCATTTCTCATCACGGAGGTACAAGGTCTTTTTATCGGGACGGGAGAGCCTGAAGATGACATCATGCAGCTCTATGGACAGCTGTCAGGATGAGTCAGGTGAATGTGGGCAGACTGAAAGTCGCTGTGTTCCTTATGTCAAGAGGAAAAAAATCCTCCTGCTGTGAGGGACCTTCCAATCCAGTCAACATCAAAGTATGAGTAACAGCTTTGACAGGGAGCTTTAAATACAGTAGCCGCCATGAATGCAGAACAATAGAGGAAGAAAGAATTGTGAAAAAAACTCATTGACAGCTGCAATCACAAGTTTTTTCTGATCGGCATTTAGCAGTGACTTTCAACTGGAATAGAAATAGAATGCTTCAAATGTCATTATACATAGTCTACAAAATTATGAATTGCCTTACCTTTACATGCATGACATTCAGGCATTCATAACATAGTTGCAAATATTCATTCAAGTTGCACAAAATAAGCAAATTTGACTACATAATAATAATTGTATTTCGAAAAATCAGCAACTTTAACAAAAAGAATTACCCAAACAACTCCAACATTTTCAAGATCCTCTTTTTTAAATCTATTTTTTTCATCCACCATACTTCCACACACACAGATTTGCATGTGCTCAATTATACATTCAGAGTGTGACAAACATGTGCACTTCCCCATAATGAGAAGGAATTATTTATAGCATGCTGTGCTCTTATCATTTGTCGGGCCCAACAGGTACAAAAAGAGTGGAGGTCAAGGACACCCAAAACTTGTCCTCCCAGCAAGCTGTTCCTCTGACAAACATTTATCATTCAAGCACACAACTGCACCACATCCAATCCCTTTTCAGTCTTAATTGGATAAACAAATCTTCAACGCTGTGGAAGTGATTGGTCATCCTCTTTTTGACTGAAATTAAAATTGTACATAAGAGAGTTCACTGTTATATCTCTGTTTGCTGGATTATAATATGCTTATTTAATGCACGACCCTTCAGTTTTGCCATGGTCAAAACTCTCTTTGGGGAAACAATTAGTTTGCAATTTATTATTGCACAAAAAATATTCAGGAGTGTCTTTCTTGAAGATAATAATATTCTGAAGCCTTCATTAAGAGCTTCCTAAGTACATTTGTAAGCTCATTCCTTTCAGGACTATAATTCATGCTGCATTGGTGGAGCCTCTTAATTAACACCTACTTCAGCCAACAAATAGAAGTGTGTTAGTTGTACTTGCCTGCAGAACAAAACACCATTGTTGTTTGTAATTTTCTCCGTGGCCACCTCCTTGAATTGCTCGAGACTGTCTCCCTTTTCGCTCTTTCTCTTTTTTGGGGATTTTAGACTCTTTATATAATTGAAATTATGAAATCTGCTTGTAGTGCTTTGTCATATTTGATTACGTTGTTTCTTTTTATAAACAGACTTATCTTTAGCCGGTGCAGTTTTCAACACACACACCAAATGAAAGGTGCAAAAAGGATGCAGGCTGTAAAAAATGTAATCACCTAATTACCGACTGTCAGACCCACTTATTTTTTACCACCGTGGGGAAAATTCCGTTAGTATGACACCTCTGTTTAAAGACAGAGTGTGTGTGTTGTAAGGCTGAAAAGTGAGACAGGAGGGGTGGCACCTGGCCTCTTTAGATAATCTATTTATGGCTTTCACACTTGATTAGGCCCAAACTAAAATACTTGGCTCTTGAATGTGTTTATCAAATGTTTTAGTGTTATCAGTCACAGCAGCAACAAACCATAAAAAGTGTTGCGACTGCATACTGATCTGATCTTGTATGGTTTTTCTTAACCTTGAAATTGCAGAATTTGTGACATCTGCCAGCTATCTCTTCCTATCTGAATAGAAGTCTCATCTGAAATGTCAGTGCTGCTGTTGGGGATGTTTATTATACATAAATAAAATATGAGAAACTGAATATACAACCTGCTTATTGTGTGTGCACCTGATGCAGCTCCAGCTGACACTGGAGCTTGCTCTTTCTCTGTTACCCTGTGTTGAATTTTTTAATCCAACATTTGAACCCAATGACCTCCAACAAACAAATGAACAAGTATATAACTTTGTCATAAATGCACTTCAACTATGATTTTGAGAAGGTTTGAAACCACACTGCAGTAATCTTTTTTAATACACTAAGGAAAGAGACATAAAGAACAGAATGGTTCCTTTGGTATTGAAGCAAGACAGTAAAACACCAAATGAAGAGTAGTAAAACTGGACTCAGACTTTAAATGGCCCAACTATAAACAATTCAACTCCGAGAAGATATATCTGCCCCCTTCCCCCTCAACCTCCCTGCAACAAAAAAACAAATCATATATTTAATATACATCACATTTGCAGGGCCTAGAGTAGAAATCCCTGTGATGCCTATCTGTACAAAAAAAACTGTTGTGGAAGATGCCAATTAAGTGGGTTTAGGGCTCGATTAAAGGGGTAAATCTTTAACTAATTTTGTATTTGAATGTTGTTGAGCTGGGCTACAGCAATAGAAAAATACAATAATAGAGAAATAAAAAGAAGCTATGAAGGAACAATTAGATTTCCCCTGAAAAAAATAAAAACCCCATGGATTACAAAGTGGCAATATGGTGCTTGTTAGGATTATCTAGTGAGCTCTGGATCTAATAACAAGGCAGTCCCCCCTGTAGTAACCCAATGAATCGAGACAAAGTGAAGTGCTGCTATGAGGATTAAACAAGCTATTCAGTTTTAACTGTATAATAGAAACCAATAGTACATGGACAAAAACTTTTGCAATAGTTCCTAGAAACATTTCCACTTTTTCTCTGTTAACAAGTTCCTTCTTCAGCCTTCATGCTAAGAAAGTAAAACTAGCTGATGTTTATTGGCAACAAGTTTTACGTTTGGTTCACTCCTCCTCAATCTGTGCAAGGCACGGCCTCCTACAGTGTAAAGTTGTGCACAAAGCTTATTACACTAATTTGAGACTATCTCATATTTACTCCAATCTAAATGACTCATGTAATAAGTGCAAACAATCCCCAGCCGACCATTCTCATATGTTCTGGTTCTGTCCCAGGCTTGCAACATTCTGGTCCGAAATATTTCAAACGCTTAGCACAGCATATTCTATAACAATCACTCCTGATCCTCTTTTGGCCTTGTTTGGTGCCCCCCCCCGCAGCCTGTTACCTCTAAAGTAATGCAGACTGTCCTTGCCTTTACCACCCTCTTGACTTATACTCCTCAAATGGAAACACCCTCAACCTCCATCTAATAACAGATGGGTGAAGGAGTTGTTACTGTCTATTAGACTTGAAAAGCTCAGGTTTTCCCTCAATGGTTCCTCAAGTACATTCGAAAAGACTTGGAGCCCTCTCTTAAATCATATTGAATCTTAGACTTCCCTGCCTGATTGTGTTGACTGACCCCCCCCCTTTTTTTTCATTTTCTTTATTTATTTTCTTTCTTCTAGGTTTTTATATATATTTTTTAATTCTATTTTTGTTACATTTGGGTCTGATTCTCTTATTTTCCTTATTTGTGTAACTGTCGTGTGTATTCTGTATTGTTTACACAATATTTTTTTAAGTACAAGTGGGGTGGGTTTGTGGGAGGGAAAAAAGAGGGGAAAAATGGAAAGAATGGAAGTCCTCTGTACCACTGTCGCTTTGTTACCTGGGAAACTGCTTCCATAAACAACAGTATCAAAAAAAAAAAAAAAAAAAAAAAAGAAAAAGAAAGCAAAACTAGAGTCTTACTGCTGAAGAGGATAAGGGCCGCTGGAAAAAATAAATTAAGTTCAATTTTTTTTTTATTATTATTATTATTATTATTATTATTATTATTATTATTATTATTATCTTTTTTACAATTATTATTATAATGAGAAAAAAAGTCGGAATTCTGGGAGTCTTTTTTCACAGAATTCTGACTTTAATCTCAGAATTCTGACTTTTTCTTCAGAATTCTGACTTTGATCTCAGGATTCTGACTTTAATCTTAGAATTCTGACTTTTTTCTCATAATAATAATAATAAAAAAATGTTGACCTTATTTTTTTCTTGTTCTGTTCCAGTGGCCCTAATCCTCTTCCGTATCCTACAGCTTGGCTCCCATAGTTCTATAAAGGCAGTAATTAATCCATATATGGGCACACACAGTTAGTGCCACGCCCCAAACACCTCCTCGTTTGCGGGCCTGCTGTGTCCTGTGGTCGCCCTGCCCCACTGCCAGGAAGTTCAGGAACTCGGTCACCGCCCCGGCCCCCCCTCATCCATTGTTGGGCGAAAGACTGCGACATCGAAACGCCGTTGATCGAAACTTTTCAGGTACCTGACCACTGAGGATCTTTTGGTCTTTCTCTTGTGAACTTTTCAGTGTGTAAGTTGAGCAGACACACTTTGTGAGGCCATCAGCTGGGAGGAACATTAAACTGAGTCAGCGCGGAGAGGAAAAGGGAGGAAAACTTTTTGACTCCGTAATTCTCATTCCTCCATTTTGAACTTTTAAACTCCAGTTTTCTAGTGGGCAGCACTCGGTAAGTTCACAACTTTTCCTTACAGCTAAACGTAAACCTTTATTATCTAATATAATTATTTGTTCAGCCAATAGTGTCGATAGATCACTTTATTTCGCAGTGATTATGAAGCTCGATGATGTTTGTTTGGTCGGTTAGCATTAGCGTTAGCAAGGTGTCGTGTTTGGCACAGTGCACGTTAGCAGGTAAAGCACATCAAGCTTCAATATTAACTTTTCTCAAGTTATTGCACTTAAAACTTGAAGCAACCTTTTTGAATCACTTTAAACCTTGTAATTACTTCTTATAGCGTCAATATATGTGACTTAATGATGGTGAAACCAACGTAAAGTAGGTGAAGTTAGCACAACAGGTGTGACTGACCTTAAGCTCCTTAACGTGAGCATGGTTAATTACACAGAAGATCCACCTAACTTACTGTTCTTCTGCTTGGGTCGATTTAATGTGTTAAAATTCAATTTTGGGCCCTTCTAGGTTGGATTGGGTATGTAAGTGTTAGTAATAGATTCCCACCTAATTGCGAATCTAAAGTATTTTGTTATAGTCCAAGCATATCGCGTTTGTATCCTCTTACAAACGACCTGCAGGTTTCCCCCATGGTATCTAACCTTGGCTTTGCACATTTATTTTAGTTTCGTTTGACCAGATTTTGAAATATCTTTCTCAGAGACCACTGCTGCCACACCCATAGACAGGAGGTGAATCACGACACCTGTCTGAGTTAGTTGGAACAAACCAGGGCATACCTGCCAACATTGGACTGTGAAAATTAGGGAGATTTTCTGCAGTATCTTAAAATCAGCCTATACCCAGCAACCCCGTCCATGTGTATGACCCTGAACTGCAGATTAATACATGTAATAAACGGATATGTAAGTCAAATACTTTAAATGTCTCTTCATTTTAAGGTTTGCAGTGAAATATGGCAATGAAAACATACAAAGTTTAACAAATCCATGTCTTACAAATAGGACAAAATTCATAAACTTATTGAAGAGTGAACCACTGCAGTGAGGAGTAACACACATATTCCAGGTAGAGGGGTTTGTGTTGACATCATATTTTGATGTTAATACCATTATAGTATTATTTCAATGAAGGAGTCTGTGTAACATTGATCTACATCTTTATGTGCCTTTTAAAGTCATTTATCTGTCCTTTAAATCCTATTTATTACCTACAGCTAAATGTTATCTGACCTACAGTAACCTCTGCATCCTCAGCCTCTGCTGCTTTCTGCTCTTTATTTAAAGAAGGAAGAGATTTCCTCTGCATCTCCACCTGAGGTTATCAAGTAGAGTTTAGTGTTTTAATAAACTTCACCTGTGATATTGTGATAGTTACACTGTCAGCACTCTGTCATCAGATTTACACAGCTCTAAACTCTCCTGATGAACTTTAAAGAGGATGCTGCATTATTGCAAGTCATAACTAAATGTAGCTTTCAAGATCAGGGCTAACCCACTTTGATGAGGGATGGATACAATCTTTAAACAGTGCAGAAGTTTGTTAAACTCATAACACTTCAGCAACAGGTGTCACAGATCTGCCTGTCTACCTGTGTGTCTGTGTTTACTGTCAGAAACGATCTCATGCAGCATCTTGTGGATCAAACCATCGACCAGGAGAGGAGGGATGGATGTCTTGGGGGGTTTGAATATAAGGCTCAAGTAGAGGACTTCTTGAAAAAGAAGTTGAGGGACACTCATTTGATTGACATCAACGTGAGATAGGGAGATTGTTGGGAGAAATAACAACTCGGGAGTACAGTAGGAGAATAAGTTAAGAAGCGGTAGACTCTCGCCTAAATTAGGAGTGTTGGCAGTTCTGCCATGGAGCAGTTTTTGATGCTTATATTTTATTTATACATAAAGTGGTTAAATGGAATTGGACATCACCAGTAAGACCTCCTGTATTGCTGTTTTAATTAACTCGCGACACCAAAGGCTTAATACACTGTATTATTTATTAAGGTGGCCTCGGACGCTTCTCTCTCAGCAAATGAAACCAAAATGATCCGCAGTTTTCAGCACCACCAAAAACGTGACCTTTTTGATATCGTAGCTTAGATTAATTGCAGAAGTTGATGAATTATTTTGGATCAAAGCCTCTGTGAGTAGGAAGGAAGTGCCTTAAGATGTTTTTCAGTGATAAAATGGGTTGCAACTGGGCCAGGCAATCTGCTTCCATCCGTTCTGACTGGCATTTTTAAATTAAAAGTTAAGAGGAGCTATAATTCATAAGTTTTCTCCATCCAAATGCAAACATAAGTCAGGATGTTTGACAGCAAAATTGAAAGCACACTCACCCAATGAATAATAGGTCAGTAAAACATTAGATAGCCATCCCTCGATTATTCCTCAATTATTTCAAAAATTTAAGCTTAGCCTCTTTGTTGACAATGTAGGCTAATAGCACTGTATGTCATTGTTGTCATATTCCGGCTGACCAAGTTTTAGTTGAAGCCCTTTAGCCCTCAGGCTTTGCTGATTATCCCTGCCCATCCATGTTAGATAGTTTATCAATGGCTTTGCAGTCAGTGCCTAAAAAGAGGGATCGAAATTGGGCCACAGTGTCATTCTGTAAGGGATGGAGCATTTCTGGCTCAAAGTAGGAGTGTAATATTTTGGCTGTCACACAACTTTTAGAGACTAACTGGTCTGTAAATCATACAGAAAGCTTCAGTTAGCTAGCAAACTTCTCTTACTCTATCTCATTTTATTTATGATTATTTTTCTTGGCCAAGTAAAAAGCTTTTCTCTACAAAAAACAACCACAATCATAGTACTTAACATATAACATAACATCTATTCAATGTTTTAAGACATACGTGTATGTGTTTCATGCAGTGTACTGTTTTTAGGGTTGAGTTGTAAGGAAAAACATGTCCTGGAGTCCTGGTCAACATATTTCCCCCTTCCTTCTTCCCTTTTCTACCCTCAGAAATCCAGACACTATGACAACCATCAACACAGCCAACATCAACTTTAAATGGGATCCAAAGAGTCTAGAGATCCGTACACTGGCAGTAGAGAGGCTGCTGGAGCCCCTCGTCACTCAGGTAAAGTACACGTTTATTCTTTGAAAAAGGACATTTTATTGACTAACACCACTAGCACACACTATATGGTGGTAAAATAAGTGTAAAGGGTAAAAAACAGAACATTCTAAAAAAAATTAAAGTGGAAAAAAATGAATTTGGAAAAAATAAAACGAATTTCATAGGGCCCTAACAGTGGATAGAGCAGGGGCTGAAGAGAGAGTGGGGATGACATGCAGTAAAGGGACACAGGCGGCACCTGCTCTGAGGACCATAGCCTCTGTACATGGAGCGCACGGTTTAATCACAAGGCCAAACCGACTCCCCAAGGCTGCTACTTTACCTAGAATTAAAGGAAAGGGTTATATAGCTTGTTGCTGGAAGTTCACAGGATCTTGTATTGTGTCAGGTTAAGTAAATGGAACATCATCCCTTTCATCCTTTCAAGATTTTCATTGTTTGCATTCATAAATTCTTCATGAAAAATAGATGGATGCTCTTCCTATGGAGCAAAGGAGTAGCATAGAGGGAAAACTGAAATAGCAATGTCACATGTCTGAAAAGAGTATGTTGGCATAAGTATAGTCTGCCAAACACACTCAAGGCTCTGAGGTAGCTGTGTCTGATGTTGAACCTCGTGTATCCTTGCCATAGGTCACCACTTTGGTAAACTCCAGCAACAAAGGCCCATCCAACAAGAAGAAAGGACGCTCTAAGAAGGCCCATGTTTTGGCAGCATCAGTGGAGACTGCCACACAGAACTTCCTGGAGAAAGGAGAGAAGATCGCAAAGGAAAGCCAGTTTCTTAAGGACGAGTTGACTGCTGCTGTGGAAGATGTCCGAAAGCAAGGTATGTTGAAAATATATCCTACGACAGCGTGTAGTTTGAAGCTTGTTCAGAGTGCTTCTTAAGATAGGGATGATGAATAAATCATAAGCTATGTACATATCATCTGCCCCAGAGGAAGACCTTTAAATAAGAGCATGCTCTGAGCTCCATGGATCTTCTTCTGTGCTGTGTTTTCAGGCTACAACTAATAGAGACTTTTCATGTTAACATTCTGACCGCTCATACACTGTCATTGTCCCGGTTCAATCAGGATTCAGGTGACTCGTGTTTCTCCCACTCACACACTTCTGTGAGTGTTGTATTCCAGTAAGCACTGTGACGTTGAACAGGAGGTGTTTGCACTTGAGCATCATATCATGAAACTCATCTCAGCGGCTCAGTGTTAAAGATGATAAGGAAAGACGTGAGTCAGAACAGTTATTGAGAAATACGGCTTTAATGAAGAATACTGACTTATTATATGTATTGGACCATACAGTATTCATGGGTTTTGTTTAAAGTTGGCTAAGGATTGAGATGCAGATGAATGAGAATTATTTTGCAATCCAACCCTGATGTGGGCCTGGATCTACTTTATATAGATCCAAATCAAAAATTGAATACCAGCATTTACCAATAAAGTAGGGCCGTTAAGTAGTATTGCTATATATAACTTTATATCAGTCAGCCCTGCCACAGTAGATATTTATTTGATAGAATCTTACATTTTTCCCTTTCCTTGAGCGGTGTAATACTGTGATGGACTCTCATCAGGAGCAGAAGCGTTTAGTCAGCTTAATTCTAAGTGTTTTAATCTTTTCACACCAGAGGCAAAAACGGGTACTTCCTGGATCTTTGTGTCAGCTTGTAAGGCGTAATAGTTTGTTTCCTCCGCAGCTAAAGTTGTCTGTTGTGATGCTGACAAAGTAGAAAGTGAATCATCAGGCACCAGAAGGCTCATTGTGTCTTTGGAAATTATTCCGGGGGCCTTGTAGGTAATGGCTGTGATTTGTCTCGCTTTCTTTGTGAAAGGTTGCCTGCTGAGCTGCTATTTGGAATACAAGGTCATTGTTCGACAGAGGAGACATCCTGCTTTCTACTGTTTTTGCTCCCATGACCTATATCTGTCATGGTTCGATATCAACCATGGCCGAATTCTCAAACACTTGGTCACAAAATATTACATGCAAATGGCCCCAAGTGGACATCACAGTTGTCTTATACTGCAGCTTTTGGTTACACAAACATCCCGCAATCTTTGTACTTGTGTTAGTGAAAAGCAGAAGCTCAGGCTTTTTCCGCTCCAGTAGCAAAACGGCTTGAGCAGCTGTAGCGCACACACTCATACAGCGAGTGGGCTCTGTGTCCTCTTGATGCTGTTTTTGTTGCTTTTGGGACTTTGTAAGGCGAAAAGAAGTCGAATATTCTTTACCATGCCATTGATCAGCTCTATCTGCTGCTACAGTCAACTGTGACCCCAACAGCTCTTGCACACAGCATGCCAAAGCAGTGTGTGATGGCTGCCTCTCTGTAGTACTGCAGCTGACTGTCACAGTGTTCACACAGGCTGCGTCTCGGCATCAGTGCTGCTGCAGTTGTTCTTGTCTCTCTATATTTGAATTCGTCTTTGATAATGCCACTAAAATACAAGTGTGTGGTTTTGATATTGATCCATATTTTTTATAAATGCCAAAGTTAAACAAAAAACAGATAAGAATATCAGCAAGTGTTTTTTCTTTTTACTTATAGGTGTCTAAAATGCTGTGAAAGGTGTATTGTGCAAGTATGACCATCCCTAGATCATTTTCACGGACCAGTTTGGCTGAAAACCATGCAGTCTGCAGTTGTAATCTCCTCTTCTCCTTTGTGTGCGCTGCAGCCCCGGGTCAGAGCTTTAGCCCTGCTACTCACATGGGCGACAATGACACTGCTGTAACCTTTCAGTGTTCACAGAAATGAAAATGACAAAGTTTTGTGACTGACATGCACATGCTATATGAATCAGCTGTCACACATCAACGTAAAGTGAGGATGTTGTCACACCAGATCAGAGGAATTCATTAAGGTAGCACATTTCACAATGTGGATGTCTGTGAAAGTTTGTTGTCCGACTCAGTCACAGGACTGTGAGACTTAGAGCTAATGAGACACAGTGTGTTTGAAACATGGGCTTTCCTTACGTAGACGCTACTTTGAACAATTAGTGTCTATTCTTGCTAAGGATGCACCGAAAATTCGGCCACCGAAAGTTTTCGGCCGAAAATGCCCCAAAACTGTATTTTCGGTTTTCGTCCGCAAGACTTTTATCACCGAAACAAAATGTTGTGATGACGCAAGCAAAAACGTCGGCAAGTGCGCACTTCTCTGGATAAGGGCCAACATGTCTGCATCCGTTATTCCTTTAATTGCAGCACTAAAGCGTCTTCTAAGGAAAGAGTTTGAGACGGACCACGGAGTGAAAACAATGAAAAGTACACTCTTAGAGTCTGTCAGCACACGTTTCACTGAGATCTTTTCAGATCCTCTGCACTTCATCGCGACTGTACTTGATCCGCAATATAAAGATCATTACTTGGATGGAATAAAGCAGCGCGCATGAGAAATGATCCAGCCTGGATGGATGCGGAGAATCCGTTTGGAGACGGAGAAGCGCACAAGGCAGAAAAAAGGACTGGTCTCTCTGAACCAGATGAGGGGCATGCATTATCGTTGTCTGATATGTTCAATGAGATCCTTGATTTTAGTGAGGTTAGTACACAGTCAGAGCCATAAATGCCATGGTAGGGGAGACCGGGGACCGTTTTAACATTTTTGACATTTTTGTCTATAACTTTGAGCTCTTTTAACCCAGTGTGTTCAAACTGCTATGTAAACTAGCTTCAAGTGTCTGCTAATAAATGGCCTGGAAAATGCCTGTGCAACACAAACAGAAAATGCAAGGCCTACTCCCCACTAATAATTAGCATAATAATTTCTTTCAGTGTTTCTGCTTTGGTTTTGTCATTTTTAGTTTCTGCCAATAATTTTCATTTCAGTGCATCCCTAATTCTTGCCAACATGCAGAAAATGTACTCCTTTATTGACAAATCACCAGGCATGTAAAACGCCCAATCTCTTGCTTTGCAGATCCCATCTTCCAGCTCCCACTCAAGTCTCATCTGTTCATTTACTTATGAGTTCTGACTGTCTTATGACACACTAGCAGGCCACCGAGACCAGGGCACTGTGACTCGAGGGGCGGCTGTTATCACCTTGTGAAGTGACATCTGTGTCACTGTGCCTTTTCTCCCCAGATGCCCCAGCCAGTTAGAAGTCGAGTTCAAGCTCTGCTCTGAGTAGTTGAGAGGTAAATGACATGTTGCCAGATAGCCTGTGCAGTGCTCAGTGTCCAGGAATGTTACTGTAGTCGCAGTAAGCTGTCACAGGGCTGGAATCCAGTGACTGTTGTTAGCTGGTGCCTGGGCCTGGCTGTCAGCTATGCCATGCTGCTCGGTGGAGCGTGCCTGGACTGATAATACAGCTATTGAGTAGGGTAACAACACCCCCACACACCCCTGGATTCAGAAAGCATTTTCCACCCAGCTGTGGTTTACCAGCTGTTTTCAAATGGAGAAAACAAATCCTACTTTATCATCTAAGGTAATTGTGCATACAACGCAAGTGCCATTTGTGAGAAGTCGTTCTCTGTGTATTTGAGAATAAGTAGGTGTTATGGTTTGGCTCACATATTCTTTGAATGTTTCAAATAGTGTTGTATTGACCAGAGGCATCCATAAGTTAAGCAGACATTTGTCACCCTGTTGAAGACTTGAACTCAGCCGTTCCAGCCTGCTCGTGTCCTTGTTCTCTTTGTCTTGCCCTTCAGTCCCTGCCTGTGTCATTGTTCTCCTGCTGTTTAGTGTATCCCTTTGTGATATACATTTTAATTATTTCATTGTGCTCTCGGTGAGCCACAGTTAAGTGTTAGATGGATAGAAGTTTATTAAAGGAGTACCGATCACTATCTGCCCTCTGAAAATGGCCGTATTGATTTTGATCATGGGGGGAATAAGAGCCTGAAGGTGTTGGACTGTGTTTGAGGTCTGTGTTGTTGATCATTCGCACAAACGGCTGTAGATCAGATGGGGTGAAATGGTCAGACTGTTCTACACATCTTATGTTGCTGCTTTAAAGATCTCTTTTCTCACCACAGAAGTGCCTTGAGATATTTGACCTGTAATTCCTATGTGACAATACAGTTTCTTTATTGTAATAATGATGAAATGTTCTTCACTCATCTGTGAACTATTTATTAAAATGTCTAACTTTGTTGTAATGGAAGTCATTGTTAGTTGCAGCCCCTTTTGAAAGGACATTTTGTAAACTGCTGTGTACCTCGTTAAGGTATTTTCTTTTAAATGCGTTACATGATGAAAGGATGACAGTTGCTGCTTATGTAGGGCTGTTATAACCACCGTCCCCTCTGCTTCACACCCGTTTTTAGCTGTGTTTTTAGTGTGTCTGTTTGATTGGCTCAGTAGGCTTCATTATAACTGACAACGCAGTCTACACTGGCCCTGTAAAAAAAAAGAAGCCTTTCAAGCTCCAAGTTGTATTTTTTAAACTTGCTCAGGGTACTCCATTGATTTTGTACTGGGCTGTGAGCACTGTCAAAACTCTTCTAAGCATGCCGCACAACAATATTTTGGCAGAACAGATCCACTGGCCGAGCACTGACTCTTCTTACTCAGCCTGCAGCACTGTGAAGATGTTTCTCAAAGCTGTCCTCCGTCACCTGGTGACATAGGCTGTGAGGGACACGTTCCTTTTCATGAAAATATATGTCAATTTTGGTTTACTTGCCATTTGGTGAAAGCGTTTCATTTTGGAGCATCTGCAAAACGTGTAGGACATGGTAGATATGCTGACAAGCTAAAAACAACGCAGAGGCCATGCCAGGCTTAAATCAAAGAATTTTGCTTTGTGGCTTTATTGAAGAATCAGAATAGCACGCTGTTAAAGAAGTGTAGGTATCCTTCTAACCAGGGATATACATTTAAATTATTTACCGTGATCCATTTTTGGAAATGTTAACTATCAATTATCGATTCATCAATAAAAAACCATTATTATTCTTATGTCAAAAACAAGGCCAAATATGTTTTTTCCCTCTAAATTATATTTTCTACAGCAACGCAATGCATATCACTGATGGTATTGAATACGGGTACAACATGTTTAACACTGATTATCAATGATCAGGCTCATAAAAATATTATCCGCGGACATAGTCTTATAAAGTGAAGGCTCATACTACTAACCGAAAAGTACTTCAGACTCACAGTGTCCAGTGTTCTGCTCTACTCGTTCTTATTGAGAAAAATAAACCTGTATTTGATCAGGTGTCAGCCGGGAGCGCAACCGGATTATAATCAGTCCAGATGCAGAAAAGCTCAGACGGCTCTGATGTTGCTGGTCAGCAAACATAGCAATTCTCAACAGTCTGTTGGCTTTGTATCTAAAGGAGAGGAAATGTCCTGTTTAAAGTTGTCAACCCTTGTGTCTGTATCGTTGTAGGCAGCAGTTGCGCATTGATCCTCTTTAAAAAGCGCTCGTGGAGACCTGACGTACAGCCACAGCCGCCAGCTGAGCGTCTCCGCTGTGCGCAACACCTTTAACTCCTGAGTCCTAAAGCTCAGCATCCTTGGGTTATCTAAACTTCAACATTACAATGAAAGATGTATATTCTCCTCAGTGCTGGCAGAGCTTGATCATATTTACACATTGTTGACTTATTGACACTCACATTCTGTCAGTAGTTGTTGAAGGATTAGACTGAGAGTGCTAGCAGGCATACATGATGCTGGCTTTAGCAGAAGTTGGGTCACGTGTGTCCTGGCACAGGAACAAACACTTTTGTCTCCCAGGTTGTCAGATCACCGGCTACAAGGAGGGGAGTCTGCTGATGGCTGCTGATGTTTCCTTCACTAAGCCGGGTAGCTCACATTTTATTAGTCACTGAAGCTTCTCAGTCCACTCAAGCTTGTAGCTTGGCAACATTAACTTACAGTTAAACTGAACAGGGAGGATGCGTTTCTAACTCTGCAGCTTGTTGCTATGGATTCAAAGTGACTGGAGGGGAGAGTGGAAGTACACATTCAATTTCTCAAACAATGAATTTGAAGGATTTTTTTCAGCCAATAACTAACACTGATGTGCAAGTTAGTGCTTGTGACTAATTAAAAAAGTTTAATTACAGTTATTCACCTGCAAACATTTTTGATTCACTTAATGAACATGATTGTATTTGATTTTGATGAGTGCTTGGAGGCCTTAATGATAGTAGATTTGTATAATTACAAGAAGCATAATTATGAAAACTGCCATTCTTTATTAAGACAGGTCATGGAACATTTCCTCCCACTACTGTCTCTTATCAGAGGATATTTTGCTTTCCTCTATGTTCTGTAAATGTAGTGCTTTTGGACAAACTAACAATATTTGCAGAAAATCAGTTTTGATTTGATTTGATGTCTTTATTTCGAACATGTAAAAGTAAAATAGAAAAAACAAAACATACAAGTAAAAAAGAAGAAATAGTTATACAAAAAAACCCAAATCAGTTCCGTTAGCAAGCACTGAAACATTTTACTTTACATGTGCGAAGAGGAGTAGGAAGAAGTTAAAACTTATCTAATCCTACCCCTTTATTCACTATTTTCTTGCATTATACGAGAGCATTCACACAAAACAAATCTTCATCTCCTATCTTCATACTGACACCTACAATCAAAAGCAAACTCCTCGTGATTCTCAACACTTGTCTTCCTCCTTGTACCTCATGAAAATTACTTCTTTATACCTCTTCCTGAACTGGATGATGTTCTGACATTGCTGTAGCTCCATGTTGAGTCTGTTCCACAGTTTTACTCCACAGATTGAAATACAAAAGCTTTTCCTTGTGGTCTGAACACTCACCATCTTTAATCTTAACTTCCCTCTTAAGTTATAACCCCCCATCTCTTTCAGTTAAATTGTGATGGGCATGGTGTTATCATTTTGATGTGCGCTATGAGCAGATGTATACCGGTCTTTCTTACAAAGCAATGTTAAGAGTAGGGCTGGCCCATAAAACAATAACAATAATTATCTTAAAATCATTTTTCTCAATATAAATATAACAAATGTACAATAAGAATTTGATACGTTTCAACCTGTAATTACACTCTCGAACCACTGGAAAGGGAGGGGGCGCTAGTGTGTCTTAAATGCTAGTATCCACCCAACATTAAACAGAAGAAGTCAGCATTGAACAGCCAATCATGTCGCAGGGTGAGGGGTAAGCAGGTTTAAAGATGTTTGGAGTGGGATGTAAACACAGCTGAAACGAGGGACGGCGACAATGAAGGAAAGTCAAAACCTACCAGCTCAAAGCAGAGTGAAAATATGCTCAACAAGAAAGGCCACTAAACTTCATTAGTGAAGATATTTTGGCTACTTATTAGACTACTAAATCCCATATACAAGCTAAAACCTTCTGGTTTCACTCAGGAGAAAAAAAATCAGCCTTTAAATGATATAACAGAATTATTTTATATTTATTGTGAAAATGATCGGTATCGACGGATATGAAAAATGTTATTGTGATAGCATCTTTTTTAACATCACCCAGCTCTAGTAAAGAGCAAACATCTGAACAAAGTTGGGTTACCATTGTTTAAACACATCAATAGGGTATGAGCACCAAATCTGTAAAGCAAATGTTGATGTTCAGTAAGACCTCACACATGATGATACGTGGCATGTATACAAGTCATGTCAGCATAAACACAGATGGCATCATTGCACGCAGCAAATTATATCTGCTCAAGTTGAAGAAGTTCAATTCAGTGGAAATATGTATTACTCTGAGCTGCATGAAGGAGCAGGCAGAGACAAGGGCAGGAAAGATTGGTCCAGAGGATAAGAGGAGTTGGTATTTCTGATAAATCTGGAAATCTGTCCGCCTTAGCGCTCATGTAGAGTTGCATTTTGTTCTCACAGCCAGCCAACACAGGCGGAGGAATTCATCCATTTGTGTTCATCTGTGGTCAGGAAACACAGAAAACAGTCCTGCAGTCAAAGCCAAGAAGTCACTTAACTTTGTGTCTTAATACGGCTCAGTTTATCTTGTAATGAGAATGTGCACTTATGAAAAACACACCATTTCATTCAGCTTACTCTACAACGCTTACCCGGACAGTGTATAAGACTCAGTGCATATTTCAATCCATTTCCCAGTGTTGCCTTTTGTTACATGAAATATGATGCCACAACAGTCTGCTACATTCCTACTTAAATTCCATTGTTGTCTCTGAAAGCCTCCACAATTGTCTAAACTGCTTACCCTGTTTAGTTTCTTGGTGTCTGGAGTTGGTCCCAGCACACAGATGGTAAAAGAAAAAAACACACCCTCCATGGAAGCATGTTTTTCTGAGCACCACAGAGAACGTGTTGGATAAGATGGTAACAACTGCAGCCTGAACTGCTACTAAATCAGTGTTCAGTTGTCTTTTTTTTTTTTTACCAGAACACACTTATCACCGAGAGGAAATTATTCATGTTGCTGCTTGTCATCTGTTGTTTTCTCAGCCTCAATAGAGCTGAACTACATTGAAGGAAAGTGGACAACATAAGTGCTCGTCATCTCATTGGCATTGGATTTCTGAATGCGGGCACACTCTTTCTGTTATTGGGCATTCTTCTTTTTTCAAAGTTTGTTTTGGCTTTCCCTCCACTGAAGTAAACTATTTACAGATTTACTGTCTTGTTCATAATGTGAGCCCACAAAGTCCATTTGTGTGCTCAGTCAACTGTGTAGACCCATCCAATGCAGGACAAAGAATGGTGGTGGACACACCAGACAGTGAGCCCTTTGTATTGGCTTTGACCTCTTTTTCTTTTTTTTCCTCTGTTTTGTAGAGGGCTGTGTGTGCATGTCTGTGTGCAGGCACAGATTATTACTGGATATTGTGAGGTGTGTTTATCTTTGTCACTGTGTGTGACACGTGCTGACCTCTAGCGTGCAGAAAAATGAATCAGACTGTTGCCGCCCTTTTGCACACTCCTCTTTGTCTGAAATGAAGACTTCTGAGGCGATGGACTTCTGGTCTGGAACAGATTGCTGCTCTCAGATATTTCCTGCCACCTCTTATGGACCACCACTATTAACACTATATTTACTGCCATTAATACCAATGCTGCATCTTATAGTAAATAATGATAATATTAAGAATAGTTCATTTGCAAAAACAGTTAACTCACTTTTGAAAAATAAAAATATATATATAAACACATTTTTTTCAAATACTAGCTTTGGTATGATCAATCAACTGAGGTTTGGTGGCTTTGACTAAGTCAAAATGACTTTACTAATCAGAGGTATCTTGAAAATGTAACTATTAGGAATCTATATCAAAAGTTTTTGCAAATTAACTCTTCAGATGTACAACTGCAGTTATTCAGTGTTAATCATGGCCACCAAATAACACTGAATTACTGCCATGAACACTCATAGGTGTGCTTGTTAAGTATGATCCTCATACTTAGTCGAGGTTAGTCAGTGGTCCAAGACACCAAGAGAGACTATTTAACCCTATGTTCTAGATCTTTCTGTTAAAATTGATGTTTTCATTTGTCTTTAACATACAAGAATATCACTGTGCAGGTTTTCTTTAATTGGGTTAGGTTGACATTTTTGTATTGTATCTATGCTGACATTTAGATTACACATCATGTAATTTGTAGGCCTGTAATGTCAGTGCTTGTAAACCTTAATATCATTTGTTCAACCAGGTTAAGCATGCTGCATGAGGGCTGACTTTATGCATGTAGAAGTCAAACAGTCTGTCAAATAGACGTTACATTATTCCCTGTTCTGATTATGTTCCTAAGTTTTGTACATTTTAATGACTAATATTAACTAATCCAGACCTGTTGATGTGACATTTTGCACAGCTGAGTTTAAGTTCTACACTGCAGCTAAAGCAACATTTTCCTCTGTTTTGTATCTTTTCTCAGGTGACTCCATGCGGCAGGCTTCTGGAGAGTTTGCAGAAGACCCCTGCTCGTCTGTGAAGAGGGGCAATATGGTTCGTGCTGCAAGAGCCCTTCTGTCGGCAGTCACACATCTGCTGGTGTTGGCAGACATGTCGGATGTCTACAAACTTCTACTACAGCTCAAACTGGTGAGGAAGTAACATTACCTGTAGTTTTCCTGGTAGGTGTCCTTGAGTGCAGAGCAAGACGCCTTTAAATCAAATGTATTATTATTATTATTATTATTAAAATACAAAGGTCTGGTTACTTTGAACACTGCATGGTCCTCTCACGATTAAAATGAGCTGATAAATTGTTCACAGAATAAAGGTATCGAGGTTGATTCCATATTTTTTAATGGACTGAATAATCCAGTTCACCCAGTAGTTAAAACCCCCCCCCAAAAAAACACACGATTAGTGTTATGATACACAGAAAATCTTTAGTCTTGTGTTTTCTCAGTGAATGTCAAACACACTGTTTGCCATGCAGTGATCTTGTTATCTGCTGCTTCTACTACTTTTTATTTCGTCTTCAGTCGCTCACTCAAATACATCTGAGGTCAGAGAGAAGCTGTGCATAAGCGCTGAGCGTAGATAATCAAGTCAAACCAAATGGGCCAGATTTTTTGGAATAGCTCTTCCATGTTACCATGTCACAGCAATTAGCCCATGCTTACCTGGGTAAAAGAAGGGGTGGGTATCATCTTGACTAACTGCTTCCTTTTGTTACTATTTTTATCTATTTCACAGGAACTTTGAATTTTCTTGTTTAACCCATCAAATGTATGATAATGAAGAGATGTTTCCTCTTTCTACTTAAGCCACTTAAATAACATCTTCAGAGATTGGCTTGATTCGATTGCAATTTATTCTATTCTATGAAATCCTGATGTCTTCAAGACTGCATCACACATGCACATGATGAATCAAAGCAATCTTGTAGTAAAGCTTTGCACATTTTTGGAATGTTGTTGTTGACTTTTTTCATCCGTCTGTCACAGGTGGAGGACAATCTGATGAAAGTGCGCAATGCAGGAACAGAGCAGGACCTCGGGATCCAGTATAAAGCTTTGAAGCCAGAGGTGGACAAGCTGAATCTCATGGCTGCCAAGCGACAGCAGGTAGTGTACGATTTGCCGTATAGGGAATCAAAACAGGGCAATTGCATAGGAGCACAGGAAGATTCAGTCCTTATAGAGGGGCTGTGGGAGGTTATCACGTACATGAAAGGTCATATTAAAACATTTCTCCAGCACATGTACCAAATAAGAAGCAGATCAGTTGGAGGTAAAAGTGAAAAGAGGAGTGCTTCACGCCTAAGTATACGTATGGATGGTTGGTTTCAGTTTGCATGAACATGGTGTTTATCACCAAAATCAGTAAAGTGGTCTTGGAGTGCAAGAAAAGAGCACAAAGGCATGAATCCAAACAATTGCACTGTGAAGTGGTGCATTGTTTTTCTCCACTCTGGTGTAGGTGGTTGCCAACAGAGAAGTGCATTTCATAATGTGTTGTCTAAATAAAACAACTTATTTAGTTTCTTGGTGCACATCCAGGATTACACGTTGCTCTATTGCAGGAAACAACGGAAATGTATTGGATTAAGATTTAATTTGAAACTTGAATACCTGTGTCTTCACACAGTGCTGCCATCAACACATCCTTAAAACAACATGCCATTTTCAGTGATGTGCACAAATACTAATTACAAAACAAACAAACATTAGGTTTGGACTTGTTTTGTAAATACAGTTTGTAACTTACATTGCACAGCTTTGTCATATCTGAGCTATAACACATGCACAAGCAGTGTTTTTATAAAACTCCCTCTGTGTAGTTTGTCTGCCCACTTCCACAGTGTCTTACTATACTGAGAACAGTGATATTATCAGCAGTTTGTAAACCAGTTTTACTAATACACATCTTAAATCTAGAAACAGGTCACTAGTATTGTGATACTGTGTACAGTGAGGATTTCCTTTTGTAACTTGAGGTTGACTAAATGTTTGAATGACGCTGCATTACATAACACTGTTGTAACAGTATCAAGTACAAGCGTCATGCTGTTAAAGCATTCAAACAACACCTTCACACCCAGCCAAGAAAAGATAGTTCTTGATCTCCTCATTCCCCCCTTTGTAAATGGGAAACTTGCCAAATAATCACTGATGATTCTGTAAAGAAACGACTTTGACTCGTAATTTCCGTGGGTAGCCAAATGTATTTAACCAAAGTGATGCTGGAAGTAATGATGCTTAAAGGCTGTTTTGTTTTCTCAGTGAATGTCTGAAGAATTAGTGGAAGTAGTGGAGGGGAGGCTTTAGTCTTGTGTGTGTGCAAGCCCCTTTTTATGTCATAAATCTATGCCAGTGATCACTATCTCTCCTCCTCCCTCCTATGAAGATGTAATTGCAATATAATGCTGAGGTCTGAATAGCAACGCATTAAATTGCAAAGGCATATTATAATGGCCTGATTATGACTGTGTTGTGTTACCGCAGGGGACAGAAATAAATCTGGGTCATCCAGAACAAACTCTGTCGCACTTAGTGTCTCTGTAAGGGTATGACTGGCCCATTCTGAATCTAAAGTAGATTACTACCCAGCCCCCTGTAAGCATCCCATCTTCCAGTTAACCTTTTTTTAATCCTTTCTTTTAACGTTCCTTTTCATCTCATCCTGCTAGGAGCTAAAGGATGTCCACCACAAGGACCAAATGGCTGCCGCCCGCGGGGTTCTGCAGAGGAACATCCCCATGCTGTACACAGCGTCCCGTGCTTGCCTGCAGCACCCTGACGTGGCAGCCTACAAGGCCAACCGTGACCTGATCTACAAGCAGCTGCAGCATGCCGTCTCAGGCATTTCTAACGCTGCCCAGGCTACTACCACTGAAGATTCAGCACTCAGTCAGCCAGCAGGAGGTGGAGAGCTCGCCTACGCCCTCAACAATTTTGATGTAAGTCAAATGAGTGGTTTACTAGTCACAGCCTATTTGTGTTTTTCTTTCATCCCGCCAGAGATCTGATGGATTAGTAAATATCATGCACTTTATGGTCATCCTTTTCACGACATAAACAAAGCTCAGTTCTGAAGGTAGAGTAAAATATATAATTAGTAAAAGCTACACGAGGACAAGTCAGGAAGGTTATTCTTAGGTCATATTTTAGTTTACGGAACTTAAACAACTGAATCATAAAATGACCAAAACCCTGGAAGGGCTTGGGGAAGAGGTGGAAATTAGGACGAGAAATGAGGAAAAAAATGGGACATGGCTTTGGGACACTTTGAACATGTTCTTGAGTCATTGCTCCTTTTACTTCTTGATAACTCTGTGTTAAATGAAGGAGATTTTACCTACTGTAGCTTTCAAAAAACACTTAAATAACACTAGTATAAAAAACTGAGTTCACATGAATAAAGGTTAACATTTTTTTCCAGTATTTGCTGAACTTTCTCTACTGTCGAGCTATAGAATACAGTGGAAGCATAACATTTCAGCATTCATTTCATGCAGAGGTGAGAAGGTTTACACAAAATCCCTGTGTTGCAAACAAGAGTGTGCTTCATATTGGCATTTGAAAAACAGAAAACCTAATCTACAAAAGAACCTTACATATTGCTCTTCAGTCTCTCTGACATTAATGCTTTTAAACCTGTGTATTTCTTTCTTTGTATCTGTGTCAGACTTCATCTCAAAGATCTCATGTGAAAAGAATGATTCTTTGAGGTGTTTTGATGGAACTTAAAATGCCTATATGTGCAGAATGCCAGTCATCATAATAATATTATTAGAAAACAACATGAAGAAAACAGCTGGATAAAACATCCAATTAATCACCTTAATACAGCATGGGGTGATAAATGCAAAGATCATTAACCTGATTGTTCCTTTTTTTCTCACTGCCACTGATTTCAGTCAGATATGTAGAGCACCTTTTTATTTTCAGGAGATTTATTCAAAAGCAGAAAGCTACAAAAGAGACTACACATCATCGCTGACAAATTAGACCCTTTCAGTGAGCTCTATAGAAGTTTCCATTGTTTCCTTTTTAGTTTGCACATTACTTGTCCTGTGTTCATCGGCTGTTTTGTCATTTACAAAGCAGCAGTGTGTAACCTGATGATTTGCTCCTGCTGGGACATTGTTTGCCGGGTGATTGATGGAATCTAAATGCTCATGTTTTACCTGCCCTTGGCCATATGACACACTGTTAAATTTGTTATGGCTTTTTGCAGACATCTTAATAAGGGTAGTTATAGCAACCTGAGGATGTTGTGTTGGGGAAGCATTGAAAGCAAGTGTTTGGATGGTGTACCCAAGGGGGGGGAACATATTCTTTTTTGATAGGTTATTACTTTTTACATCTTTTTAACAACTGGAACTCCGTTAACCAGCTGTCCAGTGTCACACTTTCAATTTTGCCTTTCGTGTTTAATTTGAAAACATGACTGCTGTCATAGGATCTAAGTGACTGTCACTTTTAAAATCAGAAAATGGAAAAGTTCTCTCAAAGCCCTCTCTTGTTAATGTCCATCTAAAAAATGTGACACCCTGTAATCACAGAAACCTTGTTTCTTTCCAATTATATTCCACCGAGCCTGTAATGAAGCCGAGTTCAAGCTTTATTGAAACAGATTCTCACTTTGTTTGAAGTCAAGTGAAAGCCTGTCAAGAAAATTGAGCCTTAAAAAAACCTCCTCCATGTTTCTGTTTAAGCCACAGTGTGGAGGTTTGTGAGGGTCAGTGCCAAAGCAGACTGCTGCTAGAGCTCAGGTTTTCTGGGCTGCTGCCATTATAAACTAACTACTTCAACTTATACAGTCACTGACAAGGGTTTTTTCTCTTATCCAACTTTTATGTGTTGAAGCTTTTATGATTCAAATCATTTTTTTCTTTTCAACTCTTACATAACAAGGAAGCCTCTTGAGTGAGGTGTCAGAGATTTTTCCACAATGGAAGCATTTTGGAGGTATCACAAGGTTTCATTACATAGTTTGGTGCCAGTATGCTTCAGCTTCTTTAAGATAAGATAAAATAATCCTTAATTTGTCCCACAATGGGGAAATTTAAGTTTCACAGCAGCAAAGTAGACAGTGCAAAACAGTATAAAGCAAACAAGAGCATATATAGCAATTATTAAAAAGTTATTAGCAATTAAAATTAAAGAAGTAAAAAAAGCATATCTTACAACACGTATACACAACTAAAGTAAATTTACAAATATTTACAAAACCAGTGACTCAGTGAAAACTGTACACAGACTTGTAGCATTGTATAAAACAATGTACAGAACAGAACTGAGAAGATCGGTAGAAAGACGTATTGCACATGTAAAGAGAGAGGGATGAAGTGAGATGAAGTAATTATTGCACGTTAATAAATAGATGTGGGAAATATTGCACTTGAGTCCGTTTTGGTGACGTTATTGTTATTGGTTATGGAGTCTGACCACTGCAGGAAGAAAAGACCTGCAGTATCTCTCCGTGAGACACCGCGGGTGAAGAAGTCTGAAGAAAAGTCTTTTTGTTGGTGAATATGCTAACAGTTAGTAGCTTTTAGCAATACTGATTAAAACATTATTTAAGCTTCCTAAGTAGCAAACGTGATACGAAGGCCCTGAGAACACTTGTTATCAAGAAAGTCTGGCTTCCCATTAGTCCTAATACTGTATGTAAAACTAGGCAAATCTGCTCTTAACTATTTTTAACAACACAAAGCTCATGCCTACAGGCAAAGAGAGATTGTACATTTCACTTTGCAGGTTACTTTACCCACTAGACTTCCCGTGAAAGTGTTGGAAACAGATTTACAAGGTTTTGTATTATAGAATCGTCTGATGTCAGGCTTTTCAGACTAAGTGGATTACAGTCATGGAAATTTATGTTAAAGTGTTAGAAACTATAAAAGCATCTGTCTCCAATGACAGCTGGTGAGCCAAAAGATTAATCTACATAAAATAAGTGTCAACAATGCAGTCTCTCAGATGTGTTGCATCAGTGATTATTTTATAGGCAGCCGTGCAGAAAGTCACTCCCCCAAAGACGGGCATGCAGACCTTTCCAGAGGAGCTACTTTGTGATGCCTAATTTCAAGTGCATAGAAAAAAAAATTAGCAAATGAGTCAACCCCCCCAATTCTCTGTCTCTCTCTCTCTCTCTGGCTCTGTGTTTCCTCCTCCGTGTCTCTCTCGTGTGCCTGTTGCCATGGTGATATGACACGCAAGCAGAGGAGGTCAGATGAGACCGAGTGGAGGGGGCTGGAGGTGGCTGTGATAGAGGGCGGGCTGCCTAATAAACCACACTTCTGACAGCTGAATTGTTGAATATTTTGTAGCCATAAAGGCCTCTGTGAAAGTGCAAGAGTTTGTCTGTCATTTGGGAAGTTGGCTTTCTTTCTTTAGCTGACACCAGCGTCATGGTGATACCTTAACCCTGCGCAGCGCCTCTCCAGCATGTCAACTAGTTGCCTCTCGCAGCAGGCCTGCCCGTGTGAAATCAGACATTTAAGTGTTCTCTCTCATCCTGCAGATATGAAAGAGAGGAGAGGAAGTTACTGTTGCTCGTCTGTGACTCAAATGAAAGGCAGTAAAGGCCATTGTTTAAAGACCTTTCACGAAAGGGGTTATATATTTATAAATAATTACATATTTATAGGCTCAAAGGTTTTCTGAAATGGATCTTGTAGTCTACATTATAAAAATAGAACAACTTTTCCCTCATTCTTTTTATTTTGTTGCCTCAGAGCAGAACTCTGTTGCTGTATATTTGCAATTCCTGATGAATCCCTGACATTTTTTGCTGTGTTTTCTGCAGTCACTGCACTGAGAGTCTCTTTTAAAGCTGTATTGATAAGTCATAAAACTGTGTATCAGCAGGGCAGAAGTGCAAACTTTGTCTTGGTTACATGGGCTCTGACTCAGGTTTATAAATTGGCTTTTGTCTGTTATGTTTGAAATGCATAAGAAAACAGTCCTGACTCCAATTCAGAAAAGACAATGATAAAATGTCTTTAATATCATTTATACTTCACTATTACCAAACTGTATTTATAAACTATTAACTGTTAACGTGAACAGCACTCTACTCTCTGTCATCTTCTCCATTCGCACTGAAAATATATTTGGTTTGAAGCTGTAGCCTCTGTGATGTTTTCACTCCTTTGGCCCGTGGATACTCAACAAGCTGCAAAGAATATTCTCCTCTCGGTTTTCAAGCCACCAATCTTGTCAATAAGTCAAATCAACCCTCCCCCTGTCTCTACACCTCTCTCCCTCTCTCTCTCTCTCTGGGCTTGGAGAGTGAGACATTAGTGTAACATGATGACCTAAAGTATACTTCTACCTGTGTAATTTCCCCTCTGACCTTTTCCTTACAGAAACAAATCATCGTGGACCCCCTGGCGTTTAGCGAGGAGCGCTTCCGTCCATCCCTGGAGGAGCGCCTCGAGAGCATTATCAGCGGTGCTGCCCTCATGGCCGACTCATCATGCACACGTGATGACCGCAGGGAGCGCATTGTGGCCGAATGCAACTCTGTACGCCAAGCTCTTCAGGATCTTCTGTCCGAGTACATGGGCAATGTAAGTGTGATCTTTCAATTTCACCACATAATTCACACTTACTAATAAAAAACAATACACTTTGAAAGCTTGTTTACCTCAAACATCTATCTTGAACCTTGTAAACTTTGTAGATTTCGTTAAGTATATATTTGCATTCTTCTGCAAAGACTCATTTACACGTTCTTGGTAGACAATCAAGACTTTGCATCAGTCACTTAGCTTTCTGTATATCCTGAAGAAACAAGAACTGTTCAATTACAAAGAGTAAACAACTTTGCCCTCTACTAAGAGTTAACTACATACATCTGTTGCACTTACCTCTACATATGAACCCTATTGTTACTCATCCTTTGTTTGGGAAGTAAATGGCTTGCTTATAAACAATGACACAGCTCATATTGACCTTTCACCAGCACACACCTGCCTGTTACATAATTAATCTGTGGGAAGTGTTTCTCTTTGTGAGAGACATTAGTGTTGTTCGGATATACAATTTCCAAATGGTTCATTCATTCCCTGTTTCGACAAACCATTGATGAGGCTGTGAATGAAGAATAAGCGTTTCCACTTTGTGTTATTATACATCAATCCTACTTTTAAGCTTGCTGTCAATATCAAAATCACAGTGATTAATTGGTTGAAGCGCATATTGATCTAAGGTAATATCTAGCTTCATCTTACTCAACAAAAAACAACCCCCAACACAGCTCTACCTTTAAATACTTGAATCTACTGATTGTTGGGTAAAAGTGATAGCTAGGTTTGGAGTTTGCCAATTCTTCACAAAAGATATTAGATTTGTACACCGAGGAAGAAGTCCCTGAGACGCTTAACCGAGGGCCCAATGGGAACCTCTGGGGAGAAAAGCAGCCGCAGGCACACGACTTAAATGCCTCTGTGACTAGCAGGTTATGTGACATGCGGGATAGTGGTTGTGACTTTAGCTGGATTTGATGTGGACTAGGTTGTATCCTCTAGTAAGGTTTTAAGCCACTCTATGGTGGTACTTCTCGGATAAGCTTTTATTGTGAGAGCTTTACACATTCCTGTGTAGTGCCTCTGTAAAACTGCAAGGTTAGCTGGGTACAGTGTTTTCAAAGGCTTGTAATAAACTGATCAGATCCAAGGCCCTATTTCACACCCATCCACATCAACTATAAATGTCCCCATTAGCTTCATTAAGATATCTGATCACATATATTTGTGTTTACCTTTTTATGTGTTAATACTTTTGTAGTTAAGTGGTTATTCCCGAAATAACAAATGCACATAAAGATCTGCATTATAACACGTTATACTCTGAAAGTCAACAGCTTTTCTAACCCTGCACAAACTCATAAACAAAATGCATTTATGAAGTATGAGTGAGGCATTTTGTCAATTTCACAATCTGTACTCCTGCCCATGCACATCAGTGCTCTCTCACCCAGTCAGGTCATTCAGTGATTGAACAGATCAGAGATCACTGCAGCAGATTAGTGCAGTTCTTTTCAAAGAACTTGTGAGACTTGTAAGGCATGTCGAAATCTCTTTTTACTGTGTTTAGAAACTCTAGCTGCCACTTTCAAACAGCTGCACCCAGCCTTTCTGAAATCAGATAGCTATTTGGTTCAACCAATATGTATGAAGTGTAAGTAACTCTGTAGTGCAAGCAAAATGGGGTCAAACTGATTCTGTTCACACTGAGTATATTGTATTACATTATGTTCAACAAATGATAAGCTCCTACGCCATTAAATTCAACATTACTTTTCAAAGGTGAGAGATGAAATCGGGCGACTATCCAAGGTTTTTTTAAACCTGAAAATTATGAACTTGGATATCGTTCTACCTGTAGTGGGTCTCATTTTCTAACCCTTCAGCCACACAAATTAGACGCTGCCATCTCCAGATGACAGGAGCTCATATATATATATATATATATATATATATATATATATATATATATATATATATATATATATATATATATATATATATATATATATATTACAGTATCCTCAATGGTTGCATGGTTTGATGTGCTGCATGGAGGATTCAAAGCTTTTTATATTTTTCAATTAAACCGAAAGTAAATAGATTTGTATTTCTTCACATTATTCTCTCCATAAAAGGCACATTCCACATTAAAACTAGATTAAGCGTGGTGTGTTAGGGAGGGAAAATGGCTTTGCTTACCATAATTATGTGGCAGAAAAGCATATTTGATCCAGAGTTAGCAAATGAAGCTAACTGAGTGTGAACCCATACTACACAGTTAAATCCTCTTAGATTCCATCCAGATTTGTTATCAGCTGTTGCTGGCTATGAAGTCACTTCTAAAGTAAATCCTTTTCTTCAGATGATTAGTCTGCAAAGTCAATATGTGATGAAAGGATTAGAGAAAATTGTTCATTTCTATTCATGAAATTCATTCAGCACTCTTTGATGATATAGATTTGGAAACAGAAAATGTGAGTTTTTGTTTTTGTTGAACTATTAACCACCCAAAGAAACAACAAGAATCCCTTCATGTTTTCTGTGAGTTAAGCGTTAGACTTGTGTCTACCACTTCTACAAATGCCCATATCATTTTACCTAAAAGTATTGTCACTTGAATGGAGAGCATTCAAATATAATGGATGTTTTTGTGCTTCCAGTTCCTAGAAGTTGCCCAAGAGCTCAGATCAGTAGAAATCTCTTGTTGTCTGTGTTGCTACATGTGTGAGGGAAAAGCGATGATTCAAAAACTATGATGATTGATCCAGTGTGTCATTCGGCTTCTTTGTGCTCCCCATCAGAATTCTCCTGTCTCTGTTTGGACAGCTCTGTGTAACCACCTCCTAAAAATCCAACATTATCTAACAGCCCAATTTCAGTGTGTGCCAGTCATCCAGAGACATTTCATTGCGGTGGCGATGCATTGTTTATTACTATCTATGAGCTTGAACTTTATGTGTTCTCTGCTGTTCTCGCTGGCTTATAGAGGTGAAAACATAAATTGCACAGCTTGCCCGTTTCGTTTTTAAAGTGTTCTACTCGTCCCGTGGATGTAATGGATGTCTGGTCAGGCAGGATTTGATTGTAGAACAAGTTTTAACACTCATCCACACACTCAGCAGTCCTTCTGCCAGAGCACAAATATCCAAGGATGCAAATGCTGTTTTCCAATTTGTTCAGATATCTGCTATAGGCTTACGTCGGCTGATAACTTGTAGCTTCCCTTGCCTGTCTCAATACCTACAGTAATAGTCCGTCCAAGCCAGAAGGCTAACCTTACATTATCTAAATAAAGTATTTTGTAGCTCTGTATGTTACATAATAAATAGGCCAATCTAGAAGTGGCACATTCAGTGCATGGCTGCTGGACCGTTGGATTTATTTTGGCAGAGTGTTGGACAATGTCCTAAGCCTGCCTGCTTAATAATTGGGCAAATGGGTTTTCTATGTGAACCCAACAAAAATCTGTTTCTCTCAGGCTCTTAGCCAAACTCACCACGCACTGCCACAAAAATCTTTTAAGTAGTTTTAAAGGGTTAATATAGAGGAGCAGATAAACATACAGGGCCAAAAAACACACCCTCCCAGCAGATAATGTGCTGCATACAGAACGTTAAGATGCTTAACATGCTGAACATGACAAATTAATTCTTGTTAAAAACAGGGAAGCTTTACTTTGTAATAGTGCAGTAGAAATCTGGTCATTCCAGTATACAGATGGCCAATATTTTTTTGTAATACTTCACACAGATGTTAATGGATTAATCCTGTTTATTTATTTTTTGCTAAAATGAAATGTTGAGTCATCTTTTGCTTGGAATCAGTGGTTTGCATTAGGTTAGAGAAATGAAATGTGTTTTTTGGTGGACATTTGAATGACTGTCTTATGTTGCACGATTTAAAAGGAGAATTAGCACAAGAACCATCTTGAAGTTTAAACTATCGAGGAGCTGTTAGTTGTTACATTAATAACCTGATGATGGATAAAAGGTCAGCAAACGTATAACAAATACGAACACACTGTTGTTGTTTTTACTGGACTTAATGGACATATTGATACACTCATATCAGTGAATGTATATGTTTCATTTTCTCTCAATACTTCCCCGCACGTGATCCGGTGACAAAGCCATAGTTTGCTCTCATTGCTCACTGAGAACACTGCCAGTTTATTTTAAGGCTTCAGGCCGTTCATGCAACATTTCTGTTTTGCTTCAAAACAAGTTTTCTACTTCACTGGACTTGTCCACGCCACTCATGTAACTCTCAACGAGTTGAGAACTTGGGTTCGCAGAGAGAGACATCTCGTCACGGCAGTGATGGTGAGTGGTCATGACAGTGGGTTTGCCACTCATTTGGCCAGATGAAGTAAACATATGACAAACAAAAAATATATCATTTTCTATAATGTGCATTCAGTGGCACTGCATATCCTCTGAGACCCTTGGCTGCCATATAGTTAGTAAGAGAGAGAGGAGGTTAATTCAACATGGTGCCTTAAACAAATGACAGATAGTGTGACTGGTAACTTCAGAGTGTCTGTGATGAAGGTTGACACACTAAACAAACCTCACTCTGGCTCAATGAGGACGTGTGTGCTGCTGTTCCGTAGCACGGCTGTAGAGGTGGTATGAAATATGTAATTCATTCAGGACCTCCTTCAGCACATCATACCAAATGAGCGCATACTTAACAATGATTTTGCTGGGGATATACTGTATGTGGCATATTGTGATTGTGGATGGTGCACTGCAAGTCATTAAACAATATGTTGCCATTACAGCATATGGGTTTACAATCTCAGCTGAGGCAGTTGGATGGACTCCTAACTCATTCTCTTTCTTCCTCCCGTCCCTTCTGCTTCCTCAGTCCCTCAGGCTACAAGTTGTGTTTATCCCTCTTCTCAGCTTTTCTTCCTCTCCTTCATCTGTTGAAAGAAATCCTGTCAGACATCCCGAACATCACCATCTTTTTATTGAGAAAAATTTCAAGGATAGAAACTTTTGCAGCTTTGTTCGTAAACCTTCACTAGCTGCTGTGTAGACTGCTGTTGGGTGAATCTGTTGCAGCAAGTTTTCTAACAAATGTATGTACCTGTCCTACATAGTATGCACGGAAATGGAAGAACTTCTCTCAGTTTTAGAGGTGTCACTTTAAGGGATTTGCTCATTTCCATAGGTTTTTAAAATGTTGAATGTTTTTTGATAATTAGAACAAATATTAGTGTCACTTTGAGTCTTTTTTAATGCCTGCTCTTTGGTCCAATACCAAACACATTTCCCCCATAAGCAATAAGGTCTGTTTAATTAAGGCATATTACAAATTATATTACTCTTGTAGGTCTCAAGGCACAACTGAGCATTTCATTAATAAGTAAAAAACAAACCCTAATTAAAGTCAGTTTGATTTCACATAGAACAATTATTACAATAATACAAACATTTAGTACGGAGGCTTTTAAGAGTTTTTAACATGTCCTTGTTATTTTTGATTAGTTTTTTATTAGCTCTCAGTTTGATCTCGCCAAGCTTTGGGTTGTGCAGCTAATTTACTTAATAACTGTTAATCAGAAGTAGAATATATAAGTCGACTTAAAACCAGTAAATGCTTTCATATTTACTGACCTTGCAAGTTATGTCACACAGGTAATAGTTCACATCATCACAGGGTGACGTGAACTACATTTTTTCGCAGTGCACTCTTTAGGGTTATTTGAGAGAATATGGGACTATATATTCACTGGTGAAGTGTATGAGGTGTTATGAGGTTAAAGGCTGACTCTGAGTTATGGGCGGCAGAATTGTGTCTAAATATGTATGGCTTCATTCTGTGTGGAGTGCATGGATGTCCTGTTTTTTTCCGTTTTTCCTGGAGTGGAAATGATGTACTCTCTAATGATGATCATTTAACGAGACCAGTCCTTGTCTACTCGACCAATGAAGAGTAAAGATGGGTGGGGGAATTGTTGCCCTAGCACTGCCGCATAGTGCGACCTCAATTATTCCACATTGTCATGACAGTTTGACATGGAATGTGTTGAGTATAACTGGTTCTGCCATTTTTTATTAATAATGCATCTCTAGTTCCCAGCATCTGTCAGGGTTTTGTTTCATATTAGAGAGTGATGCTAGGTGGCTTTGACATATTAAGCTACTGACATTTAAATTCCTTCAACTTGAGGTGCTACGTTATCCTTCAGACCCTCATGAAAAGGACATTCCTGGACTCTGCTGTGGGACCCTTATGTCTCCCTTCACTAGCTGTGGGTCTTAACATAGTCTTCCCACTCTGTGCTCTTAAACATTTCCCTCACAGTTTGCTTTGTGAAACCTATTTTCTGTTTTCTCAGTGTACGAAGTCATTCTCTTCCCACTTCTGTCCCTTTCCCTCTCGACAGCTCACTCTTTACCGACTCTCTGTCTTTTTGCCTGAGGCATCTACAATGAGTGGCAGAATTTTGCTTTATCCCTATTCCTCTGTGCATGCACAGTTGCCTCATATTTTAAACACATTTAAGTTTGATAGGATCTTGGACCCACTCTGCTTATTTCAGTCTATTGTACGCTACGTGCAAGCTTATAGAGATAATTATAGTTAAAATCATCTGAACACTAAGTTCTCTGTAATAGGGACACCAGTGGGTGGTTTATACGGCCTATTCATTCTGAGGAAAGTTCATGAAGTAACAGCCACTACATTGTAGAAAAACTGTAGTGAAATGATGCAAAGTACTTTCTTTAACCCATTCTTTAGAAAATGTTCTAAAAACAGAACCACTTATCCAAGATCATTGTGGAAGCAGTTTAATTTATCAGGTTGTAATCTCATCTAAATGCATAATTAAAACAAATTACGCTCCATACAATGTACAGGAAAAAGATTTAGTGTCCCTAAGGCTTTTCGTGTATTTACAGCCTCTATAAAACACTAGTCTGTCAGTAACAGCGCGTCAAGGCAACATTTCTCAGACCTGGCCCTTGATCTCTTGCTGCTGGGTTCTCTGCTTTTTGATTGGACCTGCTGGCAGGTAGATGAGATGCACCCTTTTCGCCCACAACAGTTTAACCGGATAACAAGGGCCATGGCCTCTCAAATGGACATTTTGGAATGGTACTACTGAAGTCTAGCTTTATCTCTTTACACAGTTGTATGGGTGAATACACTCAGCCCAGGGGAAACATCCCTGCAGGTTTTTTAAAAGCTTGTCTGTGGCTTTTAGTCCTGAATGGTTTCATTGGAATATATGGCGAGCTGTGCCTCCACAGGTTTATACATGCGTATCTCCCAAGATGAATATTTAATTGTTTGCCTGTCTGATCTTTTCTTCTTCTGTGGTACAGTCTGAGGAACAGTGTGTTGTCAGTATGTAGAGCTGCAGCACTGATTTTAGTATGCAACTCGCCTCCCATCCTGAAAAGCTCTCTCTCTGCTTTAGCCCGTGGGATTACTTAATGCCTCCAAATATCTCTTTTGTGCACAAACAGCAGATGTGATGTCGTAAAACCATCTCATTTATCCCACATCGTTGTTTAGAGTTCGAAATTATTCAGTTGTAATTTAATTGTAATTTAGAGATGATATAAGGAGGTGGTACATACTCACCGGGAAAAAACAAAACACACTGGCAGATTATCAGATAAGACGGAACAGGAGCTCATGGAGTCCCTTTAAAAATCTGTAACTTTTACCATCCATCACAGCAGGTTATGACATGTGTGGTTCACGTGTGAAGTACTTTTTAGGTATAAAAATGTTGATATTTTCCTCACCTGAAGTAGGATTTCTTATCTTTTGCTAAGACAAGTCAAAAGGTTTATCAATCAAAGGTAAGTTGTTCTTAGCACTTCTTTCAGCTGGATGGATTATCACTGTAATGTGATGTAAGTGTTCTTTATTGTCACATAAAAAAGACTCAGGCAATTTTTTTTTGTAGGAGTTGGGCAGCAGAAACAAGCTATTACACACCTGACACTTTAAACACCATAAACTTAAAACAGTGGATTTAACCTCTGTTCACATCGCAGAGCAGAGTTTGGATGCTGATGAAAGAAGGTTAATGTAAACCTGAACATGGAGCCTGTTGATTCTAAGCTCTGAGCTGAGAGGAACCACAGATTAACATATTAACTCTCTGCAGATACCTTTCCTTTTAGTAGCTAGATTTTTTATGTAAAAATGTGTCATTGTCCCATTTTGACAAATAATAAATAGATTAAATGTTCTCTTTCTTGCCTCTCTGAGCATTGATTTTTCATTTGTTAGACTTGCACAAACCAAATGAAGTCAACAATAGCATTTCTACTCTGAATCCAGAAACACCTCTCGAGTCTGTTTCTTTGTCAGATAAGTTATATAAGTAATTGTCCTCCATCGAGCTGCACAAACATTGTTAAAAATGACAAAAAAGAACAGAATTGGAATCCACTGTGTGCAGGTGTGTTTAGCCAGAAAATAACATTGGCTTGAAGGCGAGGTAGACTGAATTGACGTGAATTGAGCTGTGATAAATGTGTCTCTCAATTGGAGGCAACATGTGCACACACATTGGCACAGACACTCAGCTGTAGCAGGTCCCTTTGTTTTCATCAGAGATGCTGCTGACCTTGGCAACGGGAAATTACTGTTCACAACTGCGATATTAAATCACAAAGTAAAATGGGATAATCTTTCCGTTATATTACATTTTTCATTCCTTTAAAAATTATGCCCATTCCTTCCCTGGCCTTCTAACACTGCATTTAACACATACTGAAGAAGTTTAACATCGATTTGTTATCGCATTTAAAACTACGCAAACACGCTTTAAACAACATGTAGTGCAAACCAGGGAGAGGTCACCACTCTATCACAGAGCTCCCATAAACACAGAAACTAAGACAAACACTTTGCACTCAGGTTCACAGTGGGTGTTTGTAGTTCACCTGTCAGGCATGTTGTTAAACTATGGTAGAACTGCAGCACTTTAAGAGTCAACACTGGAAAAAGTCCCAGCCTGGCTTCCATCAAGGACCTCCTACCTGTCAGGAGGAAGGATAAGCTCCTGTGTTTGTAGTCTGGCAGTTCAGGGAGATTTGTAGGAAGTGTTTCTATTTTTTCCTCATTCATTTATTATGTACAGGAAAACAAGGTTTGTCTACACTTCAGGTGGAGCTGTCAGAGCTGTCGTTAAAGGCGAATGCTTTCAGTAATATATTTCATTTAATGATGTGTCACATTTTAAAGCATTTGCTTATAACTTTAAAACATTGCTTTCTGGTTTGGACGGGCTCGCCATCTTAAGTTATGTATTGTCCTTAATAGGATGCTGTAGAACTGCGCCAATGCATCAAAAAGAGGGAAGCCAAACTGAAATGAATCTAAATAACTTTGGCCTGAGCAAGTGAGCCAATGGCCAAAGCCACAAGTCATTGAGGTAATCAGTCTGGATGTGGTCTTTATGGAAAACAGTCGTGCATTTCTGAATTATGCTTACATTAGATGAAGATAAGTTTGTCAGTGTTCGGATATGTAGTGATGTAATGTCTGCTCCTTTGCAATCTGCAGCATTCTTGACAGTTGCACTGGAATGCTGTTGCTTGACAGACTGCATCACATAACACTGTATCACCTCTGTTTGCAGCACTCGTAATGGTTATCACTTTGTAATTTTTCGTTACTTATCTTCTAATTCCTTTAAAATCTCCTTTGTTTCTTAACCCTCTGTGGAGCAGTGTTGAAGAATGTATTGTGTCTCTATGTTGCTGACATCCATCTAGCCTGACTTTGATACAGGGGAAGGAGATGGTAAAGAACATAACAAAGATGTAGATATCTAAAATTCTTTTTTTTTGTGAAACAATATTCATACTGTCAGCAAAGTGACACTTGAAAGGTCCTGCTGGTTGCTCGTCTCCCCGCTGTTTGCACTGGAATTCCAGAAATGAGATTTTTGAGGAATGGCTTTAAGAGTTAATCATCAGATATACTTAGGAGGTATTTGCTAATGAGCACAGATCAAAATGTCCTACTTAGTAAGCATATTCTAGATTTATTAAAGGCTTCATAATGAATACATGGAGCATGCATGGACAGAGTCCTTGAACCCTGCAAAACACTGAGGCCATGCAGTCAGACTCATCACTTCAGTACATCCCCCACCTAGCTGCACTCTGCAGGTGACTTACTGAAGCTTGCTTTCTGTCGGACTCATCAAAAGAGCCGGCAGAATTGAAGTGTTTCTTACAGTTTGATACTCCTCACAACGTGTGCATCCTTTAAAACCTCTTCTCTGTGAAATACAGACGGATGACTTCAGATAGAGTATACATCTCTCTAAACTGGGACACAAACCTCAGAGCTGTTTTCGTCCCTCTTAAAGCACATTAGATGTTTTTTTGTGTAGAGTTCCTACCAAAAAGGAAAAGCTTGGATAAGATTGCCTGATAAGATCCACCACCAACAGAAGGGATGAGCTCAGTGATGCAGCATCCCCCTCACTACCTAAAACCACATTCCTCTATTTTTTTTGTCCCAGTTTCTACATGCCGTACTTTTAACTGCACAGAGCTTTCTTAATGTGAAAAGAGAGCATGACAGGCTCTTTCTCTCGTTTTTATTCAAAACAGGTAAAAAAAAAAGAAATAGGTTTACTTTGATGTGCAGTGAAAGCAGATTTTAATGTGTTACAAGCTCTCAGTTCCTCCCATTGTTTTAGTTCAGTAACACATAAAGATTACCTACTGGGCAAGTGAACAAGCCAATTCTTCTTCTTCATTGAATGTTACGTCTATACTTAGATGAAAGAATGTCAGAAAATATCTCCATCTGGAAGTATCTAAATATCTTACCAGATAACATGGAATTATAACCAAATCTCCATCACTGGCCTTTGAACTGATTGTGGTGGTCCTTTCTTTGTAACAAACAATTTGCCCACTGTGGTGGTACTATAAATTCAGGCCTCTGTAAGGGAGGTGTACACACATAAAAACACAAATACTGAACACTCATCTAGTGGACCATGTACCATTAAAGTCGACTCCTGAACTAATTCTGACCCTGGACCATAACTTGAATGAAATGCCATTTCTCCCCTGCCTTTTGAATCAGATGAAAGCAACCTCAGTTTTAACCTCATCTTTATTAAGTTGCGTGCAAACTACTGAGTTGGAAAACCCCAAATCCGTGTGTGAAGTTTCTGCCATGTCCACTCTGCAAATCCCCTGAGTCTAGTGCCAGCTTTTAAAAATCCTGTTATTCCTCTGTGTTGTGAGAACCAGAGAGCAATAAATGTGTTAACGGTTGTCCATATAATTCTAACTCTTATAAACATAACAGCAATAACCACTACCGTCAATGCACAAACACAATGAATCAAGTATTTTAAAAAACAGTATGTTAAGATTGTAGTTGCTTAGTTAGATTCCAAATTGAGCAGTACCGGTCTCACACGGTAGATTTCCCATGGATGCAGCATTTGTTATTATTCTTCACTGCTAGTTCATCCAAGATCATTAAAAAAACAAAACAAGAACAATGAAGGATTCTGTGTTAGGGTTTCTTTTCTTGATGTCCCCTTATAACTATATAAAAAAAGGCCTGCCACATTTTAACAAACTAGAAAAAATAAGCACAGCCTAAAATGACAACATCTAAAGCCTCTTAATGACTAGTGTGCAATGATTTAATCCCCTTTTCTCTTAAAATCTTGTTAAAAACACAATACATTTAAGACACAGACTTTTGTTTGGACAAAACGAACATTTAGAAGAACTGCCTCATGTTTTTGGAACTCGTGATGACTTTGTAATTGATTTATACTAAAAACTAAAAGACCGACCAATTAATTAAAAAAACAAAAAACGAGTGGAAAATGAAATTGAAAAAACAGTTGCAGCCCTCTATTGAAGCCTAAAGACCACTTTCTGCAAAATGCACTGCAATACATGATCAACAGTAAATGATCAAGTAAATACCCACACTTTGAACTCAAACACTCATCAGCACTCTGTCTCAAAGCAAGGCTTTTCAAGTTATCTCCCACTGTGGACTCTACAAAGACATCTTCCCTGTAGGCGTGGAGATTGGAGTTGACTTGAAAACTAGATCATCTATTTAGTGTTGTCATGGGTTTATTTAAGGCAATAGGACTAAAATGAATCCCTTCTTCTGAAAAAGCTTTAAGCAGAAGATTTGATTAGACGACTGAAAAGAGTTGTCTTGCCACTGACACAGATTATAGAATTTTTCAGTTTTACTCGTATATCATGTTCACCAAAGATTTGTGTTGCTCAAAGATAATTTTTAATGCTTAAACAATATGTGATAAAAGACCAAACCATCCATGTTGAGCATCCATCAGTTAGCAAACACTCTGTAAATTATAACCATTTTATTTAAAAAATATATGTTTTGAGGGGAAAATGTTTTTTTTTTCTTCAGATTGGCACATCTTATCCACTATACAGATATGAAATTGTACATATTACAATACAAAAGGAAAATGGGAAGAGAAAAGCATTCATTTGCACAAAGAGGTTGGGTAAGAGAGAGGGGAGTGGATCACTTGTTTTTTCCTTTTTTTTATTTTTTGGCAGGGTTGGGACCAGGGCTAGAGGATGACAAGAGGAAACAAAAACAGTTTACAAAGAGCCAGAGTGCAAAGGGATGCATATTTCTACAAATTTTGTGGATTTTCAGTCACTTAGTACAACCGTAGTCTTAAACAGTGAAATGTCAAATGATCGACAGAACTTCATAGGATTTCCACATACATCCCCATTCTTGGTGTAACCAAAAATGAGATCTCTCCATAATGTTTGCTGAATGACATTAAGAAGTATTCAACTCAATTTTGACTTTTGAACATGCAAGACAGATTTGAAGGGCAATAGTAAAAGCAGTGCGAAGCTGGAAGTAAACAAAATTGGATACATCGTGGAATTGGCTTTGGAAAATCATTATGATGGGTGTGAGCAATGTTTTTCATTGAATTCAAATGTTAAGTGTAAGAATTTTTGGTTCACACAAACACTTTCTTAAACACTGTTGTTGTAGGCATCATATGAGCATGTGCAGAGACATTGACACTAGCATTCATGTTGAAAATTGGAGTCAATCTTGGCAGGCTCAATTTAGTGACAGTCTAAAATGGTACCTTCCAGCTACCTCTAGAGGGCACCAGCCAGCGAACTGCATCCTAATTGCTCAAAACCAGATTTCTCGCTTCAAGGCGCAGTGTTCACAGATGCATTTTTCCGTCTTAATCGCTCACTTCATTGAACATTGCCAAAAGCTGAACTGTGGAGAAAATTCCACAGTTGGATTTTCATAGTTAACAATTTAGAATATTACACTTGAGAGTGTCAAGAAATTAATTTTAGTTTGACTTTGTATGTGATTTAACATTGGGTAGCTCTTGTGTGGTCAATGTGCATTTCAAGCCCAAGGAGTTGTCAGAACTTATTATTCAATCCTCCCTTTACCTTCAGAAAGAGATTTGATTTTTAATACAGATATTACCCCATAGTTGCCCCTCTCCATCGTCCCATCAATTCCTCTCAATCCCTCTCTCTTGCACCCTGCCCCCACCACCAAACTGAACACAAAGAAGTGCGGAGCTGCGGCAGCAGCTTTAGTCTGATGCTAATGCACATCCTCTCCCTGCTGCATACAAATTTGTCCTGACCCAGGCTGGCTGTTTGCTTATCACTGGATCTCCATTTGCTTTCAGGCTATTGACCGCGGTTTAACTTGACACTTGTGACTGCTACCAAGGAACTGTTGTGATATTTACTTTTTTACCATACTCCTATTTTAAAGACTTTTCATGACAAGTCTGTATCCCTGACAATAGCAGTGTATTAAAGTAAAGGGCTATGTGATGTTTTTTTGTGGTTTGGAGGATGATTCTGCCAGAAACATTTTTGAGTGGCTGAACAAGCTAAATGTTGCTGGATCACTGGTGTGGGTGACAGAATATTAGATTCTTTTTGCCTTGCCTTAATTGGTTCAATCTTGAGCCTGTCAGTCCTGATTAGTGTGTAAGCAGTAAAGAGCCCGGGCTACTAGGGGGAAAGATTTTATTCTCAGAATGAAATGTTCTCCTGTCTGGCATTTGCACTGTTCATTTCGCTTTCTCTTGCTACCCTCTCACCTCTCTCTCTGTCTCAGTATATTGATCCTGGTATACGATAGCAAATCAACAAACTGTACTTACTAGGATAAGCTGCTGGAAATATAATGGTCACAGTGTGTATGGCATTTGGGAGCTAGAAAATTCATGGTCAAATCATTGTACATTTAAAGGCCTAATCATTTTGTTCTCGATTTCTAAGGTGAAGAAGACATCTATGTTGGCTAAGCAGTGTAGTATATTGGAGATTAACCACAGATAAACAATGCTTAGTGTCTCTCAGAATTTATTTGTGGCAGTTGGCCCTTGTGAGCAGGAAGAAATCCAAATTACTGAACACAAAAACTAATCTGTTGGCTCATGGAAGGCTGTTTTGGGGTTAGCCACCCACCAAAATCCTGTAAACAGAAAACACTCAGAGATTTTGATCTGATTGAAGATTATAGACTCACCTAATAAACTAATTTCTAATTTGTGAAGAAATAGAATTTCATTTTTTTCAGGATTTGTGTTCATTTCTGGATAACCAAAGTTATAATTCAGTGCTAGATTTAGCTGCGAGTGGCCTCAAATGTATCGTAAATCTCCCAAACAATAAATTCTACAACAAAACCATCCTGACAATTTATCAAATTTGTTCCCCCAGTGACTGAGTGATTGGCTTACACTGCCTGTGGTGCAGTTAAAAACACATTTTCAAATATTTACTCTTAAAAAGAAATAAGACATAAATCACATTTCTCCACTTAATGTATGTCGTTAGCAGAGGGCCATTTGGCTAAGTGTTTTGTCTGTGCTGCAGAATATAGAGACAATGTGGAGACAAATCTCACAGTTTACAATTTTCTTGTTTAAAATGATTGCCCCTGCCTGATATTAACAACTTTGCATTCATAGAAAAATAAATTTGTGACTATCTCTACATCATCCCTTAACTGTCATGTCCAACCTCTGTCATTGTGGCATTCAACATTACTCGCATTTTCTCAGATCTCACTTGTAGAAATTATGCTTTTTACATAAACTGGAAAAAAATCAAAAAAGCAAACCCTGTATCATCTGAAATGGTCGAATGGCAAACCATATGCTCTAGGAATAAATAAGAGTTCATACTTCACACTCTTTGTAAGGCAGTTGCTGACACTTGCACTGCCCATAGCCATTGATAATCACAAGTGCCCCTTCTTCGTGGCTGGGCTCATACTCATTATAGGGTACCTGTGTAGCTAGATCTGCCATAGGCTGCCTCTGCTGGGTCCTCATCTGTCTGCGGTTCTGAATAGCCGAACAGTGGCGTATCCGGCGCAGGGTGGGAGGGCAGCACTTCCGTGAGATATACACAACGAAAATGATGAAAAAGAATGAAAATAGGAGGGCCATAGTTCCAATGATAACCCTATGAGTCATAACAGTGTTGTCCATTGCCGAGAAGTCATCCGTTACAGCTGCCTCTTCCCATGTAGCAGTAGTTGCTTGAGCAGTGCGTGGTGCTTGTGTTGTGGTTGTTGTCGTAGTGACTGTGGTAAAGCTCCCAAAATCCTCTGCATAGTCCTGCGTAGGGGTTGGCTGCATAATTCCAAACAAGGAGCTTGTGATCTCTGCAGCCATAGTAGCGTCTGTGGTTGTACTAATGGTCTGTACAACTGGCGCTGAAAAATTCTGGCAAAGCTGGAATCCATAAACGGCATCGAGTATCTCCTCACCTTGGGCGTATTCAGGACTGTGGCAGAGAATGGAATGTTCCCACCTTCCCTTAAAGGTGCTTAGCCACGTGGCCAGAGAGCAAATCCTTTTGGTACATTCCCAAAGGTTGCTAGACAGCCCAATGGTACCCAGAGACTGCCACATATCCATGACTTGGGGATCCAGACTGCTAAGTTTGTTGTTATCCAGCAGCAAAGTCTTTAAATTTGGCAGCGTTTGAAACACATCAGGTGTCAGGACACGAATTTCATTTCCTGTTAGGTCCAGCTTTTCTAAAGTAGACCAGGTCCACTCCATGCCACACGTTAGGTTGCTGATCTTATTCCATTGCAGATAAAGAAACTGGAGGGCAACAAGTCGAGGGAAATGGGCCAAGTTGATCTTGGTCAGCTGATTGTGTTCCAAGTGGAGCTCTTTAAGCTTAATGAGCCCAGCAAATCCATTTCGGGCCAGACTCCGTAGACGGTTACTGCTTAGGCCAAGGTATTCCAGGCTGCGGCAGTCCCAGAAAGCGCGAACAGGTGTGGTACGAAGTAAATTGGAGCGGAGATGGAGTATCTGGAGCTTCCTCAGTCCATGAAACAGCTCTGGTTCCAGTGCTGTCATCTGATTGAAGGATAGGTCCAGTATTTGGAGATTGATGAGGTGGATGAAGGTTGTGTTGGGCAACTTGGTGATACGATTGGAGCTTAAATTCAGGTCTTTCAACTTGTAGAGTCCTTGAAAGGCATCCTCTTGTACTGTGGTAATCTGGTTATGGTCTAGATGTAGCCAAGTGAGCTGGCTGAAGCCATAGAATTGATCAGGGCTGAGCTCAGTGATGCTATTGTGGCGTAGTGACAACCCCAGGGCCCCCTTGTCCACACCATCTGGGGGTGCCTGAAGCCCCTGGGTGTCGCAGTAGAACTGCAGATCCTCACAGCGGCATTTTTGAGGGCAGGTTGTGCACGATGCAGGAGGCAGCAGGCACACTAGGAGCATGCTGATCACACACAGACACAGAGCCGCTGGTGCAGGTCCCACCAATGGCCACCTTGAATGGAAACCTGGGTGGGTTCAAAGATAAGAAAATGAACTGTGGGGCGGGAAAGCTTATCTCTGCATAGCACTTATTACTAATTCATAGTGACGATTGTGCTTTTTCTGAGTGCTCTCATTTCCCCCATGCAGGCACTTGTTAAAATATTTTTCATTGAAAACTTTCAACACGTATGCAAACACGATCTCATTTCGTTTATAGATGAGATCAATAAATCTATCGCAGATTTATTTTTTCTCAAGGCATAATGATACATGACATTCATTAGCAGCACTTTGTCCCCAATCTTTTTCTATCTATATGGAGCCTCTCTTCTTCTTCTTCTCATAATTTTTTTGCTCTGTGATTTGGCTTGAATTTAAATTTCCTCTGATTACTGTCAGTAATCGAAAAAACATGCTATAGTGTTATTTATGTTTTTGATTGAAACATATCGTCATCCTTTTGAATGCTTTATTCTTTTAACTGAATAAGTTTTTTTTAAGTCTTCATCAGTAAAGAGGTCTGCCATGCAAAACAAATGGTATTTAAAGGTGTAAATATTCACAAGTGGTGTGTCGTTGAGAAAGGAAAAATGAAGGACAATTGCGGTAAATAGACTCGGCTGAAGAGATTTTAGTCCTTAGCCTCCCTTGCTCTGACTTGTATTCCCTATTCATGTCCAGATCTGCCGTATAAAGGGACTAACTTACCCATTCTTTTGTGCACATCGGAGGCTGCATTCAACTGTCCTTTTCCGCAGACTCTTGGAGCAACCAGATGGAAGAAAAATCCAAAGGGAAAAAACCCTTTTGAGTGAGCACAAAAGGAATCAGCCTCTTTGGAAATAAAGCAATTCTGAGCCCACCCAAATGAAACAAAATATGAAATTCCATGTTTAGAGATGATGCTTGTTCCTGTTGGTTTTTCTTAAGAGTCCCTTAAAATCCAAGCTCAGAGAAAAGGTTGAATCTTTTCCTTCATCCCACGAATCCTTGAAATAAATATTTATATATTTTTCAAGTTGATCAGTTGCATCCAGAGCGACTCCGGTGAACAGATCCCCCCTCCTCTCCTTTTTTTCTTTTTTCTTTTTTTGCCCTTTTGTTTCCCTTCCACCGCAATGATGTCAGCTCAGACGGTTAATTGAAGATCAAGCATCCCCTTTTCATGGTTGTGGTCGTCCAACCCTAACTTGTTGATGGCAGCCAGAGATCCTGCTTCCGACGCCGGCTCAGCCTCAGCATAGCCTCTGCAGAGCTGCGAGCGGAGCCCCTCGTCTGCTAGCTGAGACGCAGGGAGAGAGAAAAAAGCAGAGCAGGGAGTCAGGGATGTTATTCTGTGCTTTTTGTTGCAGCCACTCACTGCTACAGAGTGGTGGCAGCCTGGCGTCGATCATCACTACTGTTTCTCTCTCTCTTTTTCTCTCCCACACTCGCAAACACCCTCTCACTCTCTCTCGCTCAGTCACTTGCTCTCTGCCTCATACACACTGCTTGTGCACCTCAGTCTTCCTCCACCTCCCTCTTGCAACCCCCCCTTTCCCTCCCACTGGCTCGTCACCATCAGAATATTGATATCTTGAACGTGTTGCGGCAGCTTGCTGTTGAAATTAACCACAGCTGTAAATCTCAGCCTCGCCTTGCTGTTGTTCTGCATGCCCCATGTATGAATGTATACGCACAGGCGTTCAGAAAGCAACACAACAAAGCTTGATATAGTTAGAAACATGTGGCTCTGAGCAATGTGAGCAAAGGATAGGCAAAGGTATGCTGCAGTGCCATATCCCTATGTTAGCATCGCTAACATAGGTCATCTGTCTTATATTCATAATTCACATATCCTGAGTGCAGTGCTTTAATTTTTGAACATTGGCATGTGATGTATGGCCAGCTGCTTGGAGCTAAATTAAGCCAGCTTTTTAAATGTAATTGACGAGGCTGGATACTTGCTTTATAATGTGGACCACAAGTGGATATCAAAGAACCTCAAATGTTAACATGATTTAGTTGTTTGACATCAGGAAAACGGATTTGATTAATGGTTTTGATAAAAGAAGGCTCTTTTTCGGCACCATTTAGAATACAGAACAGAATGTAATATTCATAGTTCAGAGCATGAAAGTGCAGACTTTTCTCAATTATTTAATGTGGGCAGAGATGAGTGTAAGGCTAGTTGTGCTGAACTAGATTTGAATCAGCCAAATACAAGATACAAGAGAAAGTATAAAGGGCAGATGCTGATATCTTTCACTTCACCATGTCAACTTAAGTTTTACCAATGTGCCTTTAATTTAAACTTGACCTCTGTTTGCTACAGCCCTTAAAACTCTTCCCTGCTTGTGCTCTTGTTTTACTTTACTGAGATGGCATGGAATGAAAGTGTTTCTGCCCTTACTAGTCACAATTAGGGGTAATAAAACGTAAAGAAAGAAGCAGGTGCTTTGGCCCTGGGCAAATAGTGAAAGAGTAACTCAAAAAGTTTCATTTCATCTTTGAATTATGTATAACTTGCATACTAATATGACGAAGAGTACGCTCCCTGATAATGTCTTGTCGATCATTCTTAGGTTTAGATACCAAACATGCACTCAGCTGTGACTTTCTAGGTCACTTGACCAGGATGCTGTCATTCTCCACATTTTTTGTGCTAGACTACTCTCCCGCTGGGACTCTACTGAAGTATGAAAGAGTGGAAATCCTCTCGAGGCATGATTGGTATTGTTTTTTTTCCAGGTGTGCACGCTTCCTTTTTTAAAAGAAAATCTGTTGTTTTAAAAAGCATTTTAAAGAAAATGTGAATTATGTCAGATGTCCTAAAGAATGAACTTCCTTCGATATGAAGAACCATCTATCTGAGTACTCTGGGATCGGTGGACTCTTGGAGCATACTTTTCCTCTCATTGAATTTTTCCATAATTCCAGCAGACTGGTGGTTTTGTCGAAACGGGATGTTCCTAAATCTGTCCTAAAGGAGATGGATAGAGTCTCACTTGAGTATAATAAAAGATGCCGCAGAGAAACTGCCTCCATAATAAGCACCTGAAGAAGTGCTTTAGAAGCCTCTGGTGTGGAAATGAAATATAGGCTAGGCATGAATGAAATAGGATTGAGAGAGTAGGGGCAGTGCAGACTGAAGCCCTACCACAGCACTGCATCCAACCGGCACAAAATCACAGGGGATTAGTGCCGTTGAAGCTCCCGGGCCCCCAACTATGTACACAACCCCCCATTGGGCAAAGGGCAGTGGGGGAAGGTGCAGGTCAATGCCACCACCAACTATGGTGTTATGTCGCAGTTGATTTAAGCACTATAAGGGGGATGAACAGCCCAGAGTCCAACGGGTCCTTTGCCTTTCCTCTTTTGCCCTTTCCTGCTCATCTAATTTAGCTCTAATTTTATTAATCTCTAGTATCTGTCTATCTTTGTGGCTGTCCTCTCTCTCCTTTCCATCCCTCCATCCTAACTGGTACTTTCACATGCTGACTAGATGAGTGCGCAGAGAAATGTTACCCAACATTTCTCTGCGCTTTGTGGTGACTAGTAGTTAAGGCTTTAACTACTGTGGTGCACTAAGCTGTGATTACTGTCATGAGTGTTGCATCACAGTTAGAGAGGTTGTAAATGAAATAAAAATTGCGAGTCAACAGTAAACTTTTATTTAATGCAGATTTCTCATTTGGCACAAGAAGAAAAAATATATGAGGATGAGAATAAGCTCTATTTTTAAGCTTTCAATGCTTAGTGTTAGGAAGGCAATAAATGGAGCTTTGTGAAAATAATTGTCTTGCTTCAAATGAAGCCCATAAAGACTTAATATGTGATATTGATCCATACAATAAAATAAATTACGGCTAACATTATACATACATTAATACATACACAGTTATTTATTTATTTTTCCACTGCAGTCCTGGTTTTTAAATATTTAAAATTTGACAGTATTTCCCCACCTTTTTAATTTCTGGATGTTTGACAACTGTAAGATCTACATCAGGAGACCAACACCTGCATCACAGGTTGACTTTATTGCTTTACCGCAGTATATTTCATATTTGTCCCGTACAACATCCATGAAGAGAGCTGTGCTGGCAGACATGCTCAAATAGGATTTGGATCTCTCTTGATCCCTGCATGAATAAAATTTCAGATTTAAATCTTCCAGCAGTTTGCCACAGCAGCACTCAGAGGGTGTGGTGTGACATGAATTATGGCACTGTTGTGGATGCAAATCAGCTGTTTTTAACCAAAGGCAGCTGTCTCTTTTTCTGCCGCATGCTTTCAGCGCTTTTGTTTTATTAATTGAAACTGTTTGCTATTATTTGTTTGTTTGCTCCATGATTCACCGCTCGCAATATTAAGAGTTGGGAAATAATTCCAGTGTTTTAACGGAGGGCAGTGGGGTGCGTTTGACAGCTGGTCTACCCAGAGCACATTGGTTTACAATAAATAAAAGGATCAGAAATGGATCAGGCTGGGTATCTGCAGAACACCAGCTGTACTAATAACACTATTAGTGACTGGTTCTTACATACAAATGGATGGATGAATGACTGTATTTATTTTGTGTCTTGCCATTAACGTGACTCATCTCTCATGAGGGTATCGGACACATTCATAACCAACAAACAAATCGCTCTGTATACCAGCCAACATGATGCATTGACCCCATGCAGAGATGAAAGCAGTGGCTTCTGTCAAAATCTCTCCATGTAGATGTGATATCTCAGGAGTGCCTGGAGGGGAGATGCTTAAATTTGGTACACATATCCGAATATTAGACTCAAGAAAAAAATAAGATGTCTGTGATCAAAAGCCACTGTGACATCAAGTCCACCTCTTTATCTATTTTTTGTAAACATGTTTTATTGATTTTCACATTTTGCTGGGTATTCACAGAATGTATCAAAACATACAGAAAGCACCCCCCCCCCCCCCCCCCCCCAAAAAAAAATATTGCCAGAATATTACACACATGAAACACATACAGAAAACTTAAAAAAAATAAAGAGAATAGGAGTAACGCTTAGATTGTCAGAGTAAATTTTCAGAAAATTCTACACAAAACCTTACAGTACATAAAATGACATTTAAAAATAAAAATAATAATAATACATGAATAACTAACCACCTCTTTTTTTTAATGAGAGTTATATCTCAGTAGTTTTTTCTTTTTCTTCACTGATCTGTTTATTGACATTTTGTTAAATGTGAACAACACAAAACCAGGACAGTGCCCAGATAGTGATACACAACAGCAACAACAACAACATCAAAAATAATAATAATAGTACAGATTATATGAAGATTTAAATTATATTGAGAAGTGTATACAAATTAGTATATGTATAAATACATAGCAAAATAAAGTAGTAAATAAATAAGTAAATAAATACAAAAATACCAACAAAAATATATACATATAGTTGTGCTCATAAGTTTAAATACCCTGGCAGAATTTGTGATTTTTTTTGGCAATCTTTTAGAGAATATGAATGATAAGAGTTTAACTTTTTTTTACTCATGGTTAGTGGATTGGTGAAGCCATTTTTTGTCAAACTGTGTTTACTCTTTTTATATCATAATGACCACAGAAACTACTCAATAAATAGTATATTCTGCCAGTGTATGTAAACTTATGAGTACAATTGTATATATTGGTCTGTCTGCCACCCTAAACATCACTTTAAAAATTGCCAAAATAGGTAATCACCTAATCAGGGATCTCAGAGAAGTCCAGCTCCTGTAGATACCTAAAGAACAGGTCCCACTAGTTTGTACTTATTTGAGTTACTCCTTGCTGTAGCCCGTGCACACTGGAATCAGATTTCCAGTCACACACTTTGATGAGATATCAAGACGCATTCTCTCGTATTATGTCCCTCTTATCCATAATGTGATGAAATCTCTCCTAATAATGGACCCACTTAAGCTGTTGTTTTGTTGATAAGGTCAATTACTCTTTCAAATATTTTGACTACACAAATCTGCATCCCTCGCACCTCGTCATACCACTTACACTGTCATACTTCTGAAAACAAAACAATTGAACTCAGTGAAAAGATGCTGGAAACAGTTGTCACTTTACACACTTCCTTACTCTTTTTTTCCTTTTCCATGTTTGTGTTTCAGGCTGGAAGAAAGGACAGGAGTGATGCTCTCAACACAGCCATCGACAGGATGACAAAGAAGACCAGAGACCTTCGCAGACAGGTTTGTTTTTCTTTCCGCTCTGTATTTATCTTTCACATCCTTTCAGCTTGTGTACTGTGAGATTTAAATGTGAAATATGTTTTACTTTCAACCAAAATATCTCATATGCAGTTGATTGGGTTGACAGGCTATATCTTAGGAGGCTGGTGTCTGTCTTGAACATGAGGGGAAGGAGTACTTTGTAGTCAGGTCAACAAGCTGTTCTGAATGTGTCAGAGCATATGCACAGAGCAATGTGTTATTTTAACTGAGCCTTTTTCTTCATTTGAAATATCTTCCTTCACAGCTGCGTAAAGCCGTAATGGACCATGTCTCTGACTCCTTCCTGGAGACCAATGTTCCCCTCCTGGTCCTCATTGAAGCTGCCAAGAATGGCAATGAGAAAGAAGTCAAGGAATATGCCCAGGTGTTCCGTGAACACGCCAACAAGCTGATCGAGGTAATGCAGAATTTTGAATTCTCTCACAGCCAAAACGTGCCATGACCCAAATACAAAACATTTAGATTTGTTCTGTTCTGGACATTTTAGCTTGGCTCATAGCAGTCGTCAGGCTTCATCCAGCTTTGTTCTCTCACTGTGGCTCTGCTCTCAGATATTCCCTCGTGATAAAAGTTTAGGATTACAGTGCCTCAGAAAACAGCAATCTGGGATCTTTTGTCCCCGATGAAAACAAAGCAGTAAACATTGAAATTATTTTCTGTGATTTCTACCACTTTCTATCCACTCTGTGTTTGTGTACGCCTGCCGCTCACTCACACACAGAGACACACACACTTGGTAACAGCGTGTTTTCAATTGAAGGCAATGCTGATTCTAATCTGAAGCTGTAATGCTGTAGAGAGCAGACAAACAGAACACTGCTTTATGTGGTTATAGCAACAGATCAAAATTTTAAGCAGAACTGAAGGAGTGAAACAACCGCATCTCGGGATAAGTGCTAGCTCTAGGAAGATGATGTCCTTACCGCAATAGATTGATGTACCACTTCTAGTTGACCAACAACAGAAGCTCACAAAGATAAATATCTGAAAGGAGTCTTTTTTTTTGCATCCTGCTTGAGATTGTGTGTCTACACTGTTGTATACTTAGCAACAAGAACACAGATGCAAGGGGTCAATGTAAAGTGACAGACTTGGCAACAAGAATGAAACATCAGCTGTCCTCATTAGGAGACTTTCCTTCAGTTTCTTGAATGCCTCCATCAGAGCATCATATGCTGACATTTGAAAGTGACTTCTCCCCATGGGCAGATGACCGTGAATGAGGCCTGATTGGTTTGCCCAGTGAAAGCAGGCCAGCACAAGCTTTCACCAGGGAAACCGCTGAAGCGTCAGAGGGAAAAGGGGACTACACTTGGGAGTAGACCCTTAAGTAGCTCTTAAGGCTTCAGTGTCAGAAGTGACGTTAGCACATGACCTTTGGACTTCCCTAACGCTTGGATACTGCATCAGCTCATAGCACTTTGATGGAAAACACAAAGAGGCACAGGTCTGGCAGAAAAAAATCCGTGGGCGAATCAGACAAAGAATGATTTTAGTCGTGAAATGTAGCTGGATGCAGCGGACATCCTTTCACAATGAACTTCATGATGACACATTGAAATGAATAGTGCTCTGTGTTGTTAGTCTTAGATTAACTGACTGAAGTTTTGTGCACCAAGGTAAACAAAACTGAACAAACTTCATAATGAACTTTCAAAAAATTCAACAAAAAAACACCCAAAAACTAACGCACACATTTACTTGTAGTGATTAAATTCAGCGTTGTCTCTTCCTGACAAAATATTTTACCTGCCCAGTCTCCATGTCTGTAAAGGGAAACTTCACTGCAGGCGTATTCAAATGGTTCTTCAAATATTCATCAGCTAAAGGAAGTTTTGTCACATAAATAAGGAATGACAGTTACATATCCGAGCTGCCTCACTGAATAGTGTGTAAGAGCTTTGCTGTGTCAATAGAGTCGGCCAAACTTAAGTTATGATTTGTCTAAATGTGATTCATTAAAACTACAGGTTCAGTGAAATTGTAAGTGAAACTAGTAAAGAAGGAATAATTTAAGCTTCAAAAAGAAAAGTAGCAGTTTTTTAGAAGTATGTGGCATAAAAATGAATTGGTTAAATCAAATCAAGATGACACACATAGATGACGCAAAAAGCTTATGGATGATCACGATGAGTTTAATAAGGTCTAAATGTTTCTGCTCAATCAGAAAGACTTACAAACTACATCTAGACCATTTGAATAAGAAGGGGCTCAGTCGCATTTCTGCATTGCATTATCAAAGCAGGACTGCAGTAGGGGGGGGGATATGGGCTGGCAAGCGCAATTAAAACAATAAAACAATTAAAATCAGTAAAACAAACAAAACAATGAGTGAATAAAAGAAAACCATGAATAAAAGTGAATTAAAAATAAATGTACCATCATGGATAAAACAATATCACAGGAAGGACTTTTGATATAAATGTTTTCAGCTGTGATTTAAAAGAAGACAGGATAAGACTCAGTCTTATCTCATCTTAATCCACCATGAGTATTGCACCTTGCAGTATTTAGATAGTTACAGTGGCAAGGAAAACCGCCTTTTAACAGGCAGAATTCTCAGGCAGAACCTGACTCATGTTAGACAGCCATCTGGAAAGAGGGATACAGGAGATTAAGAGAGAGAGAGAGAGAGAGAGAGAGAGAGATGATAGTTGATTTATGGTTTCAGTATTATTGTCTAAACTTGCCACCAGTGTCTGATACATGGGTATTAATGACTTTGAAATAAGTTCTATTGTTTGTCAGGACAGTTTTGTTTTTCCATCATTTCTTCATTTTGGATAAACATTGTAACAAGGAGACAAGGAGCAAACAGTGTTGTGTTTTGATTATCAGAACAAACTTTTGTCAAAACTAACACTATAATTGGCAAAAGAACACAGTCAAAACTTTTCTATTCGTTTTCATGAAAAAAAAATCCCTCTCCTGTTGTGTAAGCCAACATAAACGCAACTGAGCAAAAGGTGAGTCACAGTCAGACTCCAGGCTTTCAACCTCTGACTGAAAACGCTTGACATTTCCCTGCAAATGCATCATGCGAAGTGAATATTGAATGATGCTGTAAGTAACTCTGGACGAGGACCTCTGTCAAAAACTATGGGCAGAGATAGATACTGTTTACATGTCCACAGGAGAAAATGTTCTGTGCCTCATCACACAGGGGAAAGATATGTTTCGTTTAATGCAATATGTCCCTTTTTGAGGTAAGGACAGCAAAATGTCAGAAATCTCTGACTCTGTTAGGATGACATCATGAGCAGTGCAATTGTAGGCTGCCTCAAGGCAAATGGTGCATTAGTTCACACACGTTTGTTTGAAAGCAACATTATGACTGACCCACATTTGGGCCCTTCAAGCAGCTGGTCTATTCTCTGATGTTTGTCAAAGTATCATTATTTCAAAGCTAACTATATGAAGCAAAATTTGAGGTTTTATACTTTTATGAACTTACATTTCATTCCATCTCTATAGACGTATTCCATGCTGTCACACAGTCTAATATATGATGATAAAATGCCCTTATCTTTGAATAGGATTAATACGTTTTTGACCTGACATCAGGAATGACTTACCTTTTATCAGGTTTTCAACCTTTTTAAACCGTTTTACAGAAAAAAGGGCACACAACAGACTTAAACCTCTGAGTTTAATACAATCATGACATTGAAAATCAGCTTTCAAGATGCATTCTCCTCTTCTCCCCCTCCTCCACTCTTGTCCTTTTCTCTGGCAGCTAAAGGGAAATGTATATGATATGGTGTCTTCACCTGCTCTGCTCTTCCTCCTCAAGCTTCCCGTCTGCATTTCCTCTGTTTGACATGAAGCCCCACGAAGGCGGGAACGTTGACTTATCAGATTTCACTTGGTGCAGAAATTCTGAGACAAAACAAGAGACCATTGGTTATCTCTGATCACCACAAGCCCTCTTAGTCACGTCATATATCTAACTCTACACAGTGTCCATCACATTAATCTCAGACTCTCACACAGCATCTCAGTTAGTTAAAGAGATGGTGTGATAAAAACGGCACGCTGTGATAAAGCCATGAGGATAAAGTTTATTGGATTGCCCCTCATATGCTTCGGCAGCATTATTGTATCACAGGTCCTCACACATTTCATGTGATTGGACATGGCTGTTGTCATTGAATGAAATGTTTATTATTAGAAGGGGGTGGGGGGTAGGAATGCGGAACTTGGCAGCCTGATGAACCTGTTAGTGTATTTATATGGAAAGACAGATGCATTTTTGAATATGTTTGCACAGACTCCGTACACTCTGACTCCCCTGACACTTACAGAGTGTAGTACAGCATGGCAAGCAGAGCGCTGTTAGTTGACTTCAGGTTAGAAATTCCTTCTTTGGCTTCCCTCGCAGTCCCTTTATGCTGAGAAGGCTGTTTCCCTCGAGGTATCACGGTGCGAGCAAGAGAACGCTTATGTGAAAGATCATGAAAGTAAAAACACTGGTCTAAAGTGCTGTTTTTTCTCTTTGCACCCGCTCCCTCACCCTTCCTCCCAGGATACTGAATGTTCTCCCTATGGTCCCTGCATGTGTTTGCATAGTGATGCAGAATGTGTTTATATCAATGTTTCAGTGCCTCACCAGCGCTGTGGAATAAGTGCTTCTCATCAGCAAAATTGCTCAGGAATTTCGAGGTGGGGGTGGGTCGCTTCTTGTAGAATTGACTGAAGAGGAGAGGATGTTTCACACTCTGTGATTCATTCCACCACCACCAAGGCTTCAATGGAAAATTATTTCTGAAAGATTTTCCCCACATTTCAATGCTTTTGTAATAGCACTGGATCTACCAGCTTAAATATTCAACTCCCAAAACCCAGCACAGTTCATTAAGGCGAACATGAACAATCAGATGGTAGAGGGTGAAACTTAACCTTTTCTTTCCTGCTATACTCCAGAGAGGAGAGAAACCAAAGAAACCAAAACAATTGCTAATATTCAAGCCTTCCATTCTAAACACTTATTTGCTTTTCCAACTCCCTCAATAACTCTCTGTTTGTGCTTTTTGCTGTCTTATTTTTATAGCTGTAAAAGCACTCCTGTGTGTGTATTATCATAATAAGCCATTCAGTCAGCTGCACCACATTTTAGATATTAGGGTAAAACTGGGTTTTGTGAACAGCATATGTGATAGTTGTACTGCTCATGTTGCTGCATGACCCAAATCTTAGCAATTAAATCAGTGAGTAGAATATATATATCAGATTGATTTGCTGCAAAAATAAGACACAGGTTCCCTGTCAGTGTTGTCACTGCTATAGTGCATTCAATAGCATGTTTCTGCCTTTGTAACTGATTATGCTTTAGCACATTTTCTGTCGATTGGATAATCCCACTTTGGCACAGTTCCTCACATCCAAGGCATTCTGTTTCAGCATTGTTGCCAGTACATCCCTACCAACAAATGGGAATCTTCACAGTCTCTGACCTAATTTTTTTTTTTAATTTGAGGAGATGCAGAATGCTACTCTATAAGATGCATGAGTATTTAGAAATAATCATGCCAGGGATGATTTGTTGGTCAATACAAGAAAATATACTCACAAACCATAAATGTTGGCAGCCTGGAGCAGGACCTGCTGAGCTCAGCACTCTGGTTCTCACTCGTTTTTGAAAGTGTCAGGAATATTTTGCCTCTCTGAATCCAGGAGCGTAATGGCAATCTGGCAGCCTCGTGATTCGTTCACTGAGAGCCACCACGTCTATGAGTCACCCGTTACAACTTCTAACATTTGTAGAAATGTGACTTATTTTTTATGGAAACAAATGCAAAACTTTTATTTTATCTATTCAATCAGCAGCTCATCTTTCGTTTCCTCTCCCACTTGTCCTTTTTTCCCCTCTGTGCCATTGCATTGTATCATTTTAACAGCTTTATAAATTAATCCTCAGCTGTGGGTTTGTATTCCACTGCGATTGCTTGTATTTCAGCATTGTTCCATTTCTGATAGGGAAGAATCCCAACCCAGGCTGCCATAATGAACTTATCTAGATTAATTATATATTTATGTGTTGCTCTTTCTGTGTTTCCCTGAAGATAAGACTGTTTCAGAGTCCCTGTCTGTGGCTAAAAACTAGATGTGTGTGTTTTCTTTTTAGGTGGCCAATCTGGCATGCTCCATCTCCAACAATGAAGAGGGAGTGAAGCTGGTCCGCATGGCAGCATCTCAACTGGAAAGTCTATGCCCCCAGGTACGAGGCTGTTTTGCCCCTTCTTCTATCTAGCTCACTGATAATGCTTTTTGAGAGGCTGCCATTTTGCCTTTTTATACAAGCACTAGGAGTTGCCAGTCTTTTTTCCTAATCATGATTTGATATTAAGAATGTGCAGACCAGCTCATATGCAGTCAAGTGCTTTAGAAGCAGATTAGAACAAAATTCAATTTTTGCAGTTGAAATGAACTGGCGTTTATTGGATTATCAAATTAATGTCAAAGTCAGAGTCAGCCTAATGCAAATAAGAGACCTAGCTTACATGTCAATCATACTAGAATAAGGGTGGTATGGATGTACCATAGTGAGTTTTTTCAATCCTTTTTGGCAGAATGATAGTTTAATGCACACAACCCTGCATGGATGTTACCCTTCATACAGCCTGTTAATTGTAACAATAGGGAAATTAAAAGACTGGGGAAAAGGTTGTAAGTATGCAACACAGAAAGCACTGTACTGTGTACAAACAAACAGCACATAAAACGGGTAGTATGACTTGCCAGTGCAGTCTAGAGGAAGTGGTACCCCCATGGTTTTCCACCTGCAAACATAGTATTCTGTTGTTTGTTGGAGAACAAAACCATGCCAAAGGTAATTCAACCTGGAGTTGCAATCCCGGGCTCTGTGTTGGCAAGGAATACATTTGCTCCTGTTCAACTCAGGCACATCCATCATCTGATATCAGTCAGTTTGGTGCAACATATAAGAAACTATGTCTCTATAGCAGTTTAGATTCATATTGATGGGAACAAATGCAGCAGCCGTGCATGACACAGGTGAAAGTGCGCTTGGTTTATTTTGTAACGAGTACATGAGATTTAAAAAGAACATAGAAACAGGCAATCACACCTTCAAGAAGAAGACCGCATTTTGCCTCAGATATCATTTGCAGCCACAGAGTTTTATGTCCCTATGAGCAAATTGATTCTCTCACTTTCTGTGCCCCCACACCCCTCTCAACTTTAACAAAACTCCCTGAACACATTCGGGTTTGTAATTCCCCAGCCCCATTTACGAAACATCCCATCATCCATTAGGATCCAGCATTTTCTTTATACCAATATCCTTACAATGTTTGCCACGACTCCCTCATCTGTACCTCCGAGCTCTGCCAGTTTTCTTTACTATGCTGCCACTGCTCCTTTTAATCTCATCTAATGACTCGTATTCACCCTGTGCCTTGATATTCACAGATGTTTCTTCTCCAAAAGCAAGCAGCTGTTAGTTTTACTTCATTCAGTCCTTCAAAACATTTTGTGTCTATAGTCACTCCCAGCGATGAATTGGTTTCATGCTGCAGTCCCAACATCGGGGGTGGCAGAGTGGGGGGGCTTTATGTAATCATCCTATGCTAATGTTGTGGCTGAGGGCTATGCTGTAATGGAGCTTTAATGGTTGTAATTGGGTGATTACAGGTGATTAATGCAGCGTTAGCCCTTGCTGCCAAACCCAACAGTAAGGTGGCCCAGGACAATATGGATTTGTTCAAGGAGCAGTGGGAGAAGCAGGTCCGTGTCCTCACTGATGCTGTTGATGACATAACATCCATTGACGACTTCCTTTGTGTGTCCGGTGAGTGGTGCTCATTTACATCTTATGAAAAGAGATGTGTTGTTCTGTTGGATGATAATTAATGATTTGTGTTTTTAAATGTGAAAATAGAATTTGAGACCATTGTTAGGAGGAGGTGAAATAGCTCTAAAGATTCAGAGGTACTTGTCTTTTCTGATGAGCGCCATACATATCAAGGCTGATTGGACTCTACAGAGTAAAGTACTGAAGCATCAGCAGCACTAAGTCTGAAATTGACATCCTGTCACGTGTGTTAAACCGCACAAATGGTTTGTCAGGCATACCCTTTAAGAGTTCTCGTTAAGCATTAAGCCGAGTGACTTCTCTCACCTCCAGCCAAGGACAGGCTGTAATTTACACAGTGGACATTTGCATTAAACAGGCCCCCCATTAATGAGCAGTCTGAGAATTTGTCTTCAGTCCTCTCTTTCTTAAGAGAGCATCCCAGTGGCCCTTTTAATTTCAGGACTATTCAACTAGGTGTGGGAATTTCCTGTCAAGAGGTGTTCTGCCATTATAGTGCATAAGAACAATTTCAACCTTATATTAAAGCATGTCTTGGAAATGGAAAAAAGCAATATTCTGTCTTAAGTGAAAATTCAACACTAAAGTCTTCCCCTCCAGAGAGCTTGGTAGCATGTTTTGAGACGTAGTGTTTAGGTGGTATAATGTATACACGGCTAACTGCATCATTGTTTTTCATCCCCAGAGAACCACATCCTGGAGGACGTGAATAAGTGTGTCATCGCTCTGCAGGAGAAGGACGTTGACGGTTTGGATCGCACTGCGGGAGCAATTCGAGGACGTGCTGCCAGAGTGGTCCATGTCGTAACGTGTGAAATGGACAATTATGAACCTGGAGTCTACACAGAGAAGGTCCTGGAGGCCACCAAGCTCCTCACTGACCAAGGTACTGAAAAAACAGAACAATATAAAAACACCAAGATTACTCAATTAACTACATTGACCTTCACTCAAATACATTATTATTATTTTTTTCAAGTTGTGTTTTTCGGCATTTTTGCGTTTAATTATAGGACAGCTGAAGAGAGACAGGATATGTGGGGAGTAGAGAGCGGGGGAGGACATGCGGTAAATGGGCGACCGGCCGGGAGTCGAGCCGGCGACCTCTGCGACGAGGACTGTGGCCTCTATACGTGGGGTGCCTAGACCAAATAATTTTAGCAAATTTAGGACTACAACTTAAAACAAAAGACCACTTCTATAACTTTAAGTGTGACGGCAAGTTTAGCCTTTTTATGGTTTTAATTGTACACAGGTACAAGAACATTCATAGGAAAAGTACACTCAAGCTTTACCGAGAGGGTTAAACATTCCTTTCAGATCTTTATTGTATGTAAAGTTACTTCCTTATATTAATCCATCAGCCATCCCCTTAATTTGTTTTTCTTTAAAAGTTGATTGCTCATTATTCATTTGATATTTATTGAATTATCTAAGCCAGTCTGCTTTGTTTGGGCATTGAGCTTTTCCACTTTATGCCTGATAAAGGCTTTTGTGTCACAGGCAGAGCCACACTGAGATCTGTTTACTCTCTGGTTTTCTCTTAGGCCTGCTCGTTTGCAGCTTTTTGAATGCTTGTACTGTGGGTACCAATTTAAGTTTGATTGTTATGGCACTTTAGAAGAAAAACAATTTTGAGGTACTCCCAGAATTGGCTTAGAAAATGTAATTTTCTGATTACAGCCAATCCCATATTTGTTATAAATGCTGCATTGTGGGATATAACCACCTCGACTCAACTTGCACTGCTTATCTGCACAGCAGGCAGTGTTCAGTTGTCAGCTTGGCCTAAATATCTCAACCCGAGCTATGTTATAGAGGTTGTTTCTGTCCATATGCTGCACTGTATCATTACCAAGCAGTGAGTGTGAGCCATGTTGGCTTCCATCACAAGGAGGCTAACAAGATGGCAGAACGATTTGTCGGTTGTCAGATTTAGGAACAATTTAGCCCTCTTGACACGGCTCCCATTAACAGTCAGGATATGCAGGCTGGAATTCAAGCAGGATCTCTGCTGTGGCTGAGAGGTTATGAGCTCTGGTGTCCCACCAAAAGGGATGAGATTCAGATTTAATCTGAACAAGTCTGATCTTTAATTATAAAATTTCTTCCCTGACACGATCTGCCAATCTTGGTAAAATATTAGTGCATTAAACTGGACAAGTTCTCCATAGGTATAGATAAAATCAAGTGTTAAAGACTTTAGATTTTTACAGTAACGTAGAAGAAGCCTTTAATTGTATACTGTAAAAAATTAACAATGCAGAAAGCTTGTTATATTTATGCTTTTAAAAATACAGTGTGACATATTTAGCAGAACAGACTTGATGGAAATAGGATGTAATATTCATAAGTATGTTTAATTCAATGAACATGTCCCTGAGCCTTTTTTAATCGACATAAAGAGCGGGTCCCATTCCACGGTTGCCTCCATCTTGCAATGCCACGTTTCTGCTGTAGCACAAAACAGACGAGCTAGTAATGGCCATGCATGTTTTTGTATTTAGCTGAACGTTGGAATTGCTCTGGTCGGAAGACAAAGAGGAAGAAGAAGAAGAGTGCCTGATGTGGACAAAATGATTTTTATTGATAGAAGTTTTGATAGTTAAAACTTGACAAATTGAGACCATACTTGTCCTGATCACAGCAGCTTTTTGTCCTCAAAAACCACAGACTATTGTGGAGCTTCACCAATGAGAGAGAGTTTCAATCTACAAACTGACTGTCAGATATCATCAAATATTTTCGTTTCTACACACTGTACCTTTGAAGCCTGACCACAAGAATTTTTTAATAGCAACCTTTTTGTTAATGGCTTACTCAAACAAAATACTGAATGCAGTGAAAAACTCCCAAGGTCTCAACATTGGCACCTTTTGAAAAACAAGCATTACTGTAAATGTGTTATTACTGATGGATTTGGTAGTAGGATTCTGTCGCTGAGAAACATGCATAATGATTCATGAATTCAATGATAATGAATTGTTTCTGATTTTTGTTTTTTATGTGAAATAATTCAACACCCCTCAGTAGTAGGTTAAGGGTGTGGTTGCTTCATCAATAACAACCACAGTTCTACCAGATTTTCCTTCAGCAGCCTTTAGGTCAAAATGGTCTTTAAGCACAAAACAAAACCATCTTCTTTTTCCCCCTCCTGCTGCTCTTTGCCCCCACATCAGCATCCTGACATCCATGGCTCTCCTATGAAGCCAAAGCTGAATTCCTAATACAGAATCTGAAATAGTATTAATGCAGATGTGCTGAAAAGCCCTCTGGAGCTGTTATTATATCGTCAGTAGGGCAAAGTACATGCCTGCTGGGACAGCTTTGTGAAACCTTCTACTGGAAAACTCTGTTTTGCCCATTATGGGAGCTCTTCCCCTCAGCACTTTCTTCCCTATTTCTTATGCAAGAGTAGAACGCAGTACATCGAGTAAGACGAGCAACAGTGCAGCATTCTCAGTCAAAAGTGAATGCGTTGATGACATTTATAAATGATAAGATAAAGTATCATATTCTCCGTCATTGTGTGAGAGGTTCTGGATTCACAGATCTGACACCTATGAGGTTTGACATAACCCCAACCACACTCCTGCTTTGTTGTCTGCACTTTCCCCTGTGCTCACTTTGGTTTTGTACCATCCTTTGTGTTTCTTTTTGAGTGAGTCTTCATCAATATTGTTTTTCTCACCCTCCTCCTCCCACCTTTGTCTCACCTTCCTCAGTCATGCCACGGTTCACCGAGCAAGTGGAGTCGGCAGTGGAGGCCTTGAGTGCAAACCCCTCACTGCCAGTGGATGAGAATGAGTTCATTGACGCGTCCCGTCTGGTGTATGATGGCATCCGTGACATTCGCAAGGCTGTCCTCATGATCAGGGTAAGTCACACTGTCTCTCTGCTTTTGCAAAAAATACATGTTTTTCATTCTGATGTGAGCGAAAACACTTTTTATTTACATGACAGCCTTTTCTTTTCCCTGCTCTGTTTCTAATCTGGATCGTATCCTCTCTTGGGCATAGACTAAGTTGAAACTTTCGGAGTAAATGAATGCTGTTTCTCTACAGGACATTTTCACTTATATAGAGAGGTTTACCTTTGACCACATTAAGATGCTGTAATCCTCTGAAAACCTCACAAGCCTTGTGTTAAGGTCAAAACTCATCTAGCATGGAGAGGATTTCAGGTCAGGGTTCAAGGTTTATTTGATGCTCTTGAGTTAAAGACACTTTAACAGAAGTCATCCCACCCACAACAGTGTGAGAGGCCTTGGTCATCGTAGTGTAATGTAATTGTATGTATATTTGGCTATTCGTGTGTGCACCAGATGCTGATTCTAATGGAACGTGAGAAACTGTATGTGCGTGCAGTCCTAGAAGCCAATGATTAACTTGTCTCATGCAAGAGCAGACCTAATTGACCAGACTTGCAATCTAGTGTAACAGCAGCCTTGGTTGTCTGTGGGTTAATGGCCTTTGCTTGAGTAGAACTATAACTGAGACAGATGGTAGTTGGGTGCCTAATTGACTGACTATGTGCAGACAACAAAAGCCACTCCAGCTGCAAAGAGAAATAGATAGTTCTTAAGGCTTTATAGTATATACCTACTTGAGACTGCCGAATGGCATTTTTTAGTGTTAGGAAGTAAGTGGATTTGTTTTAAGTGCTTCTGGTGTGTAACACTACCTAATTATATATTTGCTATGTAGCGCTACAATGAGCTGGTTGGCTGTATTATGTCATCTTCCATTATTTTCAACACTTAAATGGTTTGAATTGGAATCATTAGTCTTGACAGCACATTTTGTGTTGACAGCGGTACTCAAAGCTCCGCCCGGGCTCCCATGAATAATGTTGCTCAGACATAGACAAACCCGAATGAGTGAGGGACATTCATGCAGTATTTGCATTATAAAAAGGAATTGATTTAAGATGGAGGTTTTAATTAGCATTCTTTAGTCCGACTGCAAGCCAGAGAGCCACATTCAATTTCCATCTGCCCCAGCTCCGCTCCTGTTATCCAGATTGATTAAGCTGTTAACACTGGGCCTCTGAGGCTGGCTGAACACTACCAGGTGGGTGTGTGTAGGTGTGCAAGTGTGTCAAAAATAACAGAGGATTTATGAAAAATCTTTCCTACCTATAATTAATCCGTCAGAATAAATCTGCCGGTCTGAGTAGCAGATAATGGCGAGAATCAACTCAAACTTCATCTGTTATCGTAAGAGGAAAAATGATGCAGATCCCCTGGGGTTTGCCAGGTTTTCTTGATCAGGTGTGTGGGGTAATCATCACACGTTTGGTGGTGATTATTCAGCAGGAAACAGCTCAGCTGTTAGACTGGGGAGCTGTGGAATGTTGAACAGCATATACAGCAGCTTCCTTAAGATCCCTTTTAATTCCTGTTGTTTGTAATGAGGTAGGACAGGTGTTAAAAAAGACATTCATTTCTATCTAACAGGATCGTTCGCATGTCTGAGCTGCCCCATACTGGCACAGAAACGAGGCATGTTCAGCTCTGAGCCCAAACAAATATGAAACATTCCAAATCAGCTGAGCTCTATAAGACATCTGCTCTTGAGGGCTCGTCCACAGAGACACACAAACAAGAACCCACACACACTCACACTCTTTCTAGAAACCGTCACATGCATGCGCTGCACACTCTTAGATCAGAGCAGACAAATGTGCGGTCGGGGCAACTAAAGATGGACAAGTCTTTAACCTTTGTAAGTGGTGCCCAGGCAGGCTGTGTTGGACATCCCCTCGGATATTTGACAGGTGGACAGAGCCCTTTCCCACCTACAGCGACATCAGACAATATGCCTCCCAGACATCAGACTGTCTCAAAGTCAGGGAGCTGCTGACAGCGAGATACAGGGGGCAGCTGTCGTTACCATATGATTTGTACAGGGTGCCATTGCTCAAGGTGATTTTGCTGGCTCTGTCCTCAGAAAGCTGAGGGGGATTTCACTGTGGGGCTGCCCTGTCTGTATCTACCACAGCAGACAGAAATACAAGATAAGAATAAGACCTAATTTTTTTGTGTTGTTACGATTCTTTGATTCCAGCTCATCCTGTCTTCTGTCTCTTAGCCATAGAACTTCAGACACTGTCTACTCAAATGTGACACATAGAGGTGAAATAGATGGAACTGAATAATTCAGCTTTCAGACAGTGTTGGACATTACAAAATTAAATATTGATTCAGGTATTTTGCCACAGCATGAATAATGCCATTCTATTTTTTTCTGTGACAGTAACAGTGCTACCTCTACAGAATTTTTTTAATATAACTGCGGGCTATTGTTGCCACTTCTCTACAGTTCTGTCCCATCGGGTGCTCACCACGAGCTATCATTTGTGTGCGTCCCACATTCACAGGTTATCTGTTGCACAGGCCACAGCAGGTGATATCTCTGCCCCACTGCACAGCATTGTCTGGGTTGAAAGGGATGCCTGTGAGTCACTGCAGCTTTGTATCTGAAACCCCTATTCCCCTGAGAACAAGAGCATCTCTACATCCCATAAAGTAGTGTAAGGTTATTCAGAGACCTTCAGCTATTTTTAGATGTGGGGGCTCCAAATCCATTACAGAAGGGAGGTATTGAGACAGCTGGATAAGCACAAGTAGCGGCAGAGGCGTGATAATACACCTTTATCTGTCCACATCATCTTCCCTGTGCCTATATCACCACCAAATACATTTCCCTGTCAGTCAGTATTATATTTTGCCTCAAGCACGACCTGTTGAGATGGAAATTCTTTTGAATATTAATATTTACAGAAGAATACGTGCTCGTTGCTTGTTTTGCATTCAAAGCAAGGGAAGAGATGAAGGATCGGAGATGAAGTAGAAACACTCAAGAAGAACACAACTCAGGCCTCACACGCCTCTTTACAGACAGCAGCGACAGATGGGACTGAAGCGTTTAGCTCCCAATATGTTTCGTACCAGCTTGTACCTTCATTTCCCCTCTCAGAATGCACAGGCAGCACATTACACTTGATTTACAAATTCATCTAGAGTTTACAGTTTCTTGTACCAAGCTGTGGGGAAGAAGACATTTATCTCATGCTGCCCTTGCCAGCAGTGCCAAGGCATTTCTCACACATAGTAAGCAGGTTGGTTATTTAATAGTGCTCAGAAGGCTGTAGTATGCCAATATTATTTTATGTTCTTCACTCATATCTTACATCTTTTTCTTGCCTTTTTACTACCCTGTCTCTTGTGTCTTTTGCCCATCTTGTACAATCTGCTGTTTTGATTTATACCCCCTCTCTCTCTCTCTCTCTCTCTCTCTCTCTCTCTCTCTCTCTCTCTCTCTCTCTCTCTCTCTCTCTCTCTCTCTCTCTCTCTGTCTGTCTTTTGTCCTGCTACAGACTCCAGAGGAGCTGGACGACTCTGACTTTGAGACTGAAGACTTTGATGTTCGCAGCAGGACCAGTGTGCAGACGGAGGATGACCAGCTTATTGCTGGCCAGAGTGCAAGGGTAAGTTGTCAATCACTTGTAGATGTTTTTACCTCTAGACCTGACACACTCTGTTACTGCCTTTGAAACCTTCAGCTGCCAGATTTTAATCCTGAGAGGAAAAATCTGATCACTGCTTATGTTAAGAAAAATACTTTCTTATACTCACTGAATAATTCATACTCTAGCGGGCTTTAGGCCTAATGCACTAAGTGACCATAAAAGGGAAATTGCAATTAATTATTATCTTGCATATGACATCAGACCAGTCTTTTGGAACTGGACCGATTTCAGTTATCTAAGCCATCTGTGTTTGATTTGTAGATACGTCTATATTAAGGTTAGACTGATGCTTATGTGATTTTGTATTGCTGCTCTCTCTCTTCATCTTAAGTTGACTGTAGTACAGTATTCCATTGATAGGCAAGAATTGCCATTCTGTCTGTGTGAGCATTTGCTCTCTCACCAAACAGCTTTTGTCTGTTTTAACATCAGACGCTATTGTACCTTCAGAGGCTTAGTGTTTTAATGATTTAAAGAAAACAAGGTAATAAGTTAATCTCTCAAATCCCTACAGGCAGAGTGATCCATCAGTACTGTTCCATGCTGTTTGTTATGTTCATTAAAGATTATCAGACTGTTTTGTCAGGTAGGCGCTTCTCATCTTTGCACCGCCCTGAACAGCTTTGTTCAAGCTTAGATGACTCTGGAGAGTGAGTCCTATTTACCAGTAATGGAATGAAAACTCTTGCAATGATATTAGATTTCCTGCTCTTAAGTGTCTGCCCACTTTGGCCTCACAGGCCCATTCATTGAATGTCTGATTGCCTGTTTGGAAGCTGCCCTTTAACCGTCCTACGCGGTGGAGGGATAGAGATGATATTGAGCGCAGTTAAAAACCTGTCATGATCTCTTTCAGTGGAAGGTGCAAAGAGTTTAATAAATAAATAAGTAGGTTTTTTTCTAAAAGATATCATGATATTATTTTGTATTTGTGAACTCTGTATCAAACCAAGTTTCTGTAGCTAAGGAAAAAAATCAAAGTCCCCTCTTAACCTGAGACATTTAGTTAAAAGTCCATCTAAAGCACTGGCCTTGGTTTCATTGATTTAAAGGAAAGAAATAGCCATTTCTTTAGTCATTTTTCAGTCTTTGATGACTAGTGTACACTGCCAAGAGTAAGTGATCAATCCAATCCAACTCTGACAGATCTCTATATAAATTCCACCTCCAAAAAAAAAAAAGGGGGTTGATATGTGATTGATACTCTCTAAATGTATTAATCTGACTGTTTTATTTTTGAACTGGACTGCATCATACTTGGAAGTGTTTAGGTGGTACAACCACTCACTACAATATTATGTATTATAAACAATATAATATGATATATTTGTTTCCAAATATCGAGAAAATAAACATGTAACTAACTATAAATTATTTTAGATTTGGCTGATAAAAAAGCGAGGTTGTATGAAAGAGTTCAGTAAGTACTGTGTTGTGCTGTAATGTTAGTGTTTCTCTGCTCTGTTCTCAAACATTACCATGCTCCTCTGTGGCAAGGCAACTCTTGTCCATCCATGAAAACCATAGGAGATGGCATAAAACAAAATGCCCTGGGGACAGAAATCTCCTCTGCAACAGTATGATGAGGCCAAGTGTGCTAACCCTCTACACTTTCCATGAATCCTCCTTCAGGCTATCATGGCTCAGTTGCCCCAGGAGCAGAGGGCAAAGATCGCCGAACAGGTGGCTAGCTTCCAGGAAGAGAAGAGCAAGCTGGATGCTGAAGTATCCAAGTGGGACGACAGCGGCAACGACATCATTGTGTTGGCTAAGCAGATGTGCATGATCATGATGGAGATGACAGACTTCACCAGGTGAGTTTGACTAACAGCTTGGCTCAGACCCAAAGCTGTTTCCCTAGGAAAAGATTGCCCAGGTGTTAATTGTCAAGATTTTTCTGTCCTCATAAGACTTAAGAATGAATTGATTATAGTATAGCTGCACATTTTCAGTTAGCAGTTGATGTATTTCTCAGAGTATTTCCTTAATTAAAAGGATGAGGATGCATATATCTTCTTTCTGTCCTCACATTAATATTCGTACAGTGCAAGTCAAGCAACATGCTTCCAGGATAGAACACATGTTGAACTTAAGCCGAATGCCATCACCCTGTAAGCCTACATTTGTTTCCCAACACTGGTTCATATCTGCACAAAACTATGCACCCAGTTTAACACAACTGTTCACGCATTGGTGATCTTCCTTTTCCTAAAGCAGCACCGTAGGTAGGATTTTCTTCATGATTACCACCCCCTCCTCCCCCCGGTCCTCCTATGCAAAAGCCAAATCCCCCCCCTCCTCCTTGTGCTCCACTAAAGCCGGTTGTGCTCTGCAAATCTAAAATGGACAGTCTCACTTAGCACAGCCGCTACAGGTTGGGTTTATTTACACTGGTTAGTGGTTTGTTAAGACACTAATGATGGCAGGGAATGGCTGGACCACTTTTTTTTTTTTTTTTTAACCAAGCAAGTATGATGGAATATTATGAAACATCTTTGCTTAAAAATATGCCTCCACTGAAAATAGTCAGCGAGTCTTAAAAGTTTCTGTGATAAAAAGCAGAGTGTTTGCTGAAAACTTCATAAGTATTGATTTCTGCAGAAGCGCTGCTGTTTGGCAAATCTCGCCAGTGTAACCAAATCCCTCAGAGAGATGGAACATGTTTTTACGGTTAATCAACATCACACAGACTTTTCAAACGTCAGTGATCAAAAATGTAAATCTATAGGCAGCTCGACCAACAAAATCAAACTGATGACTGGAGCTTATCTGTATACCCAGATGAATAATACTAGAAATACTCATATCCCAGACATATTCCCAGATATTACAAAACCTTGAAGTTTTGCTGCGTTTATTTCTCATCTTTTATAACACCCCATGCTTCCAAAACAAGCAGGGATAAATTCCTGTGACTCCTGTCGTCCCCTCTTCGAGATGCAACATTGATAAACAAGACGTTAAGGTGCTTTGTCAAGATAAAAGAATATTCCATAAAGCTTTCTTATTTCATTTCATCAGAATTGATGTTGTGTATTTTAGTGTGTATGCATGAGTCTAAGTAAAATTGAAATTTGTTGCTGGTGTGATATTGACAACTTCTTATCGGTGTTCAGCAGCACTTCTATCTCTGTACAGTCGTCTAGCTCACTCAGTAGGAGTGTGTTGGTGTGTGTTGGTGTGTATGCGAAGGGAACGTTTTGACTGGCTGACTTTGTTTGCGCCTGACTGTTTTTGTATGACTCTGCCTTTTTGAATATTTAAGTGAATTAGTCAGAGGACATTTTGTGCCTAACTCTGAGTCACATCCGTAATGACGTTGAAATGCTGCCTCTTTACCGTCTGAATGGGTCAGAGATCCTGTCTCCTCGGCCAGAAGTACAATACTGGAAAGCTGCAGCAGAGTTCAAGTTGAGAACAGGGACAGTGATCTGACTGAGGTTACACAGAACCCTACAATTTTCTATTTGCTTCCATTCTCTCACAGGGCTGAAGAAAGAAAACAGAAATTGCTGCCTTTTGCACTACATGCACTGTATGCGCTGTAAACACATTTAAATGGAATGCAAATGACGCTGCTTCCAACCCAGAGTGCCACCCATGTTTCTTTATTAGATGCTGCAGCTGTGTATATATTTTTTAAGAGGTTATTGATTGCGGTGACATCTTTATATCAAAATGAAGGCTTCTTCTCCGAGTTAGAGGAGACCAAGGGAATTCAAATGAGAATCTCTTTCAATGAGAAAAACAGCCCTTCAAGCTTTACTGAGGAAAAAAAACTTTCCACTTCTGACCTTCTGTCTTTGGTTAAGTATTTCTCTTGCTCACATTTAGTACATATATTGTTCTTGAAAATTCACCATGTAGTTTCACATTAGTTTCATTGAATGTTTAAAGCAGAACAGGCATGAAATAAGTCTTTTATTTCTAAAATGCTGCTGATACTGTTAGGGATGAGCTTTGAGAACTGTTGAGAACCAGCTCCAACTAGCTTCAGCCATCAACATAATTTGCCTTTATGCTTAATGGTTACCTTATCAATGCCTTTCACTTACTTCTGCATGCCCTGCAATACAATGACCTCACTCATGGCAATAGACAAGCAAGGGTGGTAACACCAGCAACATGCTGAAACATTTGTCCACGCAACACAGCATTACATACATGTGTATTGATGCTCTTTGCTGCAGGTGTTTTGGTTTAAAGAGCAACCCTGTTATCTGGCAACTTCTAGCCAAATGCATCAGGGGTGGCCGGTTACAACAACCATTTGTTAGAAGAAGAAGAAGAAGAAGAAGAAGAAGAAGATCCAACATAATGACTACATATTTGAATATACTGTATATATTTATACATAATGAAAATCTAAATGCATTCGCAAGAGAGTTTTCAATAGCTGTTGCAACTACATCTACTAAAGACGCGTTCGGCCTTTGCCATCGCTGCCCTGGCTCTCTGGAACCCTCTCCCTCCACACATCCGCAACTCTAAGTCACTTCAATCATTAAAAAACCACCTCAAGACCTACCTGTTCAAAAAAGCATACAACACATGACCTATCCCTGTCCCATCCCTGTTCTGTTTTATTTACCTGTTTTATTTAAACTTTTATTTTAATTAAAGGGACTTTGAGTATTAAGAAAAGCACTATATAAAACCTATGAATTCTTACTATTATTATTATTATTATTTTTATTATTAAAATGAAACGAAACACCGTGCTTCCCTGTCTCAGCAGAGGAATCTAGGTACGTATGACCTATCCTATGTCAACATCAGCACAAAGCATTCAGGCAGTGGAAAAATCCACTTGAACTGATAAAGGAATTGATAAAGAATTGGATCGATGATGGCAACGCTATTAATCAAATCTTATCAATTCCCAACACTAGCTTCTGCTCACTTAACCTGTTGACCACCAGCTCACAAGCCATGATCATTGAGGTATGAAATAAAGCCCTGTGGATGGCTGCATGCCAAGGCATTTTAGAGTCAGTGGATAGTTTAAAAAAAGAGAAAGAACAGCCTCATAGTTCATCCAGGATGTCATGATAACCCACCCTGTGGAATGGTATTGAAAAAAAGTATTTTAATTGAGTATGACACTTTATAAAATGATCTCATTAACAGCTTTTTGTGTATAAGAAATGTTGTACCATGGCTTACCTGTGCCATGCGTTCACCTGTAGTAATGGGAACATTATCCAATGGTAACATGTAGACTACTTCATTGCTATTACCTATGGAGACACCAATTAAAAGCTTTCAGCATGACTTTAATGTTCGTGTCGGTAGCCATGACGTGACCCTGAAAGTTTAAGACCACAACTTAATATCTCAACTTCCTAATTGGCACACTGGCATTGTGCAGGCCAGTGTGTGTGTGTCCGACAGTGCACTCAGAGATGTTTGTCAGACTGAATATATGACTTAACATTATGCCTTGACTCTGGCATGCAGCAGTAGCACAGGGAAGGTCAGTAGCCGGCTAATTCAGCCCGGGCCCAAATTATTGCCCCTTCAACCTTGAGCTGGCTCAAAGCCCTGCCAAGGTTAATGCTGTAAGAGGTAATTGTTTTGGACCTCTCTCTTGACAAACCTGCAGAGAGTGAGAGTCTTGTCGACTCCTGCATTGCTTATGGCTGTATGACAGCTCTCATGAATAAGGCATGTGTGGTTGGGAAACATGCAACGTATTTGGGAGACACCTTTCTCGGAGCATTCTGTGCCGTGGAGCGCTCAGCCTGATGTGGCTTGCGCCCATCTGGAGGCATGCAGCTGTCACCAAAACCTTGAAGTCTCTTGGCTTTTCTCCAGGTGAAAATCCATCACAATAATCTTCCGAGGGTCCTCATGTCAGTAGGTCTCTTGTCCTATGTGGCCTCTTCGTTTGCCACTGAGGCAGAGCTGAGGATGGTGAGAAATGAAGCAGTGAGCCTTTATTTCTTTCTTAGGACTGCAGCAAGGGATAGGAAAACAGGAAGAAATGAGCAGCTGCCTTATTTACTTCTCCAGTTGAATTTGAAAATTTTCATTGGTTCAAACTGTAATATCTTTCTATCACTACCCTGTTCAAAACACTCAACGAAGGCGTTTTCCCCATGAACCTATCACACTGCCTTGACCGCTGTCTCCAGGGGGTTGACTCGTCCCCGGAGAGCTGACAGTCTGCGCTTGCGAGGACCCTGACTTGCTGTACAGCGATACAGCAGAGGGAGCAACAAGGGGGAAGGGCTGGAGATGGGAGCAGAGGGAAGAGGAAGCAAGAGAACAGAACACAAAATTCCATCTGTTCTGGGTTGGATAGCTCATTTTTTAGCCTGGAGAGAGCAGCTTTGAATCCAATTTGTGCCTCTTGCCAACTGTGTCTCGGAGTCCCTTGTGGGGGCAGAAAAAAAACAGCAAATGGCTGACAAGCTTACAGTGGGCTGGGTCAGGGCCGGCCTGACCCGTGTTGGGACGGGCTTTGTGTGGCTCACGAAAGGTCAAGACTGGATGTTTAGCTTTAGGACAAGGACCAAAGCCTTTAAATTGAATGTTTCTACTCTCAATTCTTTCTTTTTTTCCCCTCTGGCTGTCCTCCTTTGTTCCATACCTGGTTGAGAACAAGTATACAACATATAGCGAGGAGCTGGCGTGTGTGTGTGTGTGTAGAGCTTTTTTAGATCAAGCAAAATGTATGAAACCAATCCTTTTTACATCTTAGCGTCTTCTAAACCCTCCAAAGCTGCTGGAAAAAAAGTAGCTGAACAGATTGAATTGAGAATTTCTGTTGCAATTGAAAGCATATGGTGAATGCTATAATATGATGGGCTCCTCTATGAAGGGTTCCTTAGATTTAGAGTGTAATAGTACTGCCAATTTTTAAAAACATATTTCCAATATTTTGTTTATCATATGCTAAACCTAGATGAACAAATGTTAAATCCTCTGTTGATAAAGCGGGGTCATAGAGCTTCATAAGAGTGTGGTAAAAGGACTATGTTGAAAGTAAAGGCTGCCCCTCTGCATTTAATGGCTCAGAAAAGGTTCCAACCTTACGTTGAACAATATTGTGCCAGACTTGTAAGATTGTGGTAACATCTGCTCACCAGCATGCATGTGTATTTTTATTTCGTTTCCCTGAACTATTCCCACAAGTCACGCTTCTCTATCCATGCTGGTTTCTGCCTGAAAAACAACCTTCCAAAACAAACAGGCGCTCCATGACTGAGATGCTTCTGCTGCTGCTGCATATTAAATGAGGCTGCTGAAGATCAGAAACAGTGACTGATCTTTCCACTTTTTCTCCCCAGAGGGAAAGGGCCATTGAAGAACACGTCTGATGTCATCAGCGCTGCAAAGAAAATTGCGGAGGCAGGATCAAGAATGGACAAGCTGGGCCGCACCATCGCCGACAATGTAAGTCATTAACGAACCTCCATCCCAAAGGGTTTGCTTTGGACTACACCTTTTGTGCTACAGACCCCAATATATAATTAGAATTGTATCAATGTGCCACATCGACACTGGCAGAGCCCAATTAATTAGCAACAAGTGCAGCGACACAAAGGACAAATACAGGGAAATTAGTCGAGTGCTTGTGGAGAGGAAATGGAGCACAAACTTCATTACTAAATGAAGATGTCATATGTATTGCTAAACAACACGTTTTGGGCAAGGTAATAATACAAAAAGAAGTCATTAATCAACAACAAACAGGATTTTTACTGTTCTCAAAAAGCCACATACATCATTATTGTGATGGTCATTCATTTAACTAAGAATTTGGTCCCACCATCTACAAAGCCCTGAATGTTTCCACTACAATACACAAGTTGATCCTACAGTGTAAGAGAGGAGTTAAAGTTCTTCATCACCCAAATGCACAGCCTGTTCTCAGCTCCTGTGTTGCTGAAGGAACTGACTCTGCTGCAAGCTTTTGTGCTCGCGCAGAGTTTGATAAAGCTAAGCTTTCATGCAGATTGCATCTTGACACTCCTTCCTTTTATTTTTAAATGTTTTGCTCAGCAGTGCCGCATGTAAGGCAGATATAAAGACCCAGAATACGAGGCAAACTTTTCCTCTTAGAGACTATTCTCTTCCCTCATTACTTGAAGTCGTGTCTGCCAAAGCACAGCACTCTGTACATTTTCTGTTTTTGCATGAATGCTTTTTACTGTCTAACATTTTTTCTCATATGCACGTTTAGAATCAAATCCCAGCAAAGGTTTCACACTGCAGCACTCCTCAGATGTAAAGAACCTCTATGATTTGTGTTATTCATGACACGGCCCACACCAGTCTTTAGCAATTTCTTTCAGGATCAAACACTCCCTCCCTCTCTCTCCCTGTCTTCCATCTCCCACTCCCCAATTCCCGATTCCATCATCTCTCTGCATCTATCCTTTCCCCTGAGACTATGGTCCTTGACATAGGGAAACACACATTCAATTATCCATGGCCTCATATTTCACTTAAATACTTGCACTGTACCACACCTCAGGGAGACACTGTACATGATTTATCCCCCAACTTATTCATGTGTCATCTCTTAGGCAGAGATGCATCTCCTCTGTGTCTGCAATATGTATACTTTCTGTTGTTAAATCATGGAAGAGTTTAGTTTGGATGTTTGCAACAAGACACGGTTGTCAGATTGAGGTTTTCTTCTTTAAAGATGTTGCTCGACTCAAAGGTTTAGATGCACCAGCTGTAGGTTTCTCCACTTCTAGTTGGGAACACGGGCTCAGTAAGGCACATGCTGGCTTTGGATGTTTGCAGTAAGATTTCAATTTTGATAACATTGGAGGCGTTTGGAAGTCTCTCTCTTACTCTGGTGTTGACATCCCTTCTGATATGTTGGCAAAACAACATTACAGCAGAAAGCCTCTTTGTTAAGTAATGAGTTCTTTCAAATTGAATGATTCATAGCCAACTACAACACATGCATATCAATGCTGTGCATTGGTCATTAACAAGTCTGTTTGAATCTACCGTGCACCATTAGTCACTAAACAGTTTAGGTATACCTACACAAAGCAGTGTTTAATTATTGATTCAGGGTTTATGTTGTTTAATTCAAAGCCCTTTCCTTGGGGTTTGTTGTGTAACAAGACAAGACACTGGATGTTGTGGCTGCTGCAGCACATGTGAAGTACAATCCACACTGATTGTGTGGAAAAATCTAAAACTAAATTCAAATAATTTTTTGGATATTTTCCACATTCAAAGAGGATGTCAGAGTTATATATTTTATGTTGGGGTATGTAAAGTACCTTTGTGTTATTGGGGCCCAAATGGGTTTTAATCATGCCATACATACAGGAATATCTGCATTCAGCTTTTAGCAAGTCTCTGGTGTTATGTGCTGCTGGCTGCCTACATCCCAGCACGCCTGATATTTTATTCGAGGTGCCTTCGGATCTTTCGTGTTACAGGTCCACACGTCGATCACAAAGTAAAAGTCAGAACTGTTCTGACCTAATTGCATCCGAATCATCTGAAGAGGGAATAAGCCGTTCTGGAAAGTGACTTTTTTATGCTTCACTGCCGCTTTTGAAGATGCTTATTCACTTTAATGAAAACAGTGTTATCCCCCAAAGAAAACAGATGGGCAACTGTGCAGGTGTGTGAGCGTGCGTTTACGCGTGTGTCTGTGTGTAGCTGTGCCTACATCTAAACACTGCTGTCGACTGGCCTACCTCTCTGCAAGCACATGTGTAAGGATGTGGGGGATTATTTTATTCTCTCATCCTCAACTGCTTGTTAAGTACGTGATTCTTTATCTGTCAGCTGTGTATATGTATGTTTGTGTGTGTACACTATTAGGGGATTTGGGGGGTTGAGGCACTCAGAGAATGAATAAATGAAGAGCTTTGGCTGCGGGAACACACGTCTTTGCCAAAAGTGAGGACCCCTCCAGCCTCTGAACCCATCCAGCTGTCCCTCTTAGCCTTTCTCTCTAAGCAGAGACCAAAACACTAGCGGTCCAGGCGACACTCACCCGTAACACATCAGCCAGGGCTCCCAGGGATGGGTATGGGGAAGAGGAGAGGAGAATGATGGAGAGATGGAGATAGAAAAAACAGGAGGAGTGCATTTATGTGGGGAGAGGATCATTCCTCCTGAGAGATGAATCCATTAAGAGTGCTTCGCCTTTTAATTAGCAGTATAATTGCCAGGTGGCAGTTTTTTTAATTTATTTATTTACACAGGTAGTTTATATTTAGGGCCATAACTCTAACAAAGCAGGAGATGCCACAGGCCCACTTTAAGCAAAGGCATGGCACGTTGGGATGGTCTTCATACTCCAGCAGCAATAGGGACGTGATTCACCACCAAGATGCACACGTCCTGACAGCGAGCAAAGGCAATGCTGGGACTGCTCATTAACCTAGGCATATTAATCACTTGCGCTCTGTGCCTCTGGCCTGCAGGGCCTGTGAGGGTTTACTCCTCATATAAAACACATCGGCAGATGGTCCCAGACTGATAGCACAGCATCGCAACCCACATTTTCCTGTGCAAGACCGTGTCAAGCCGTGTTTGGGTTTCGTGCATATTGTATTCAACAGAACGACGTTCAGGTGGACATGATCTAGTTTGTGGGTTTGTGAAAAACAGTTAAATATGTGTAATAGAGCCTCATTAAATTTTAAAGAAATTAGTGTAGTGCAGAGATGAGCTGCAGGATTTAGGTCAGTGCCGTACAAAGGTCTGCACTGCAGTTTATTAAGAATTTATGACCCTCCTCTGCAGGGCACCTTATGAGAATTCCATCTAAGCCAGCTGGTAAACAAATAATGCTATGTAATTGAGATTTATAATGTAAATGTGTTAGCCACTATGTAGCCCATAAATTTCTGCTGCTTGCCTGCTGCCCACATAAACACTTGCATGTACACATACAAACACATGCACATAAAATAAGGCTTGCATATTTAGAGAATAGGCATGTGCTAGCTGTGTGCCTGCAAGCTTTATTCTCATGATGTATACTGACATACATAGTGTACTTTTCCAATTTGCATTCAATCAGTGGAGATTTATGGTGATCCACGGGCTCTGTTGCTGGTCACAGTCTAATCCCGGCACTGGCCCTAGACGCTTTACAGCAGACAGGGTTGTAAATTACCTACTGCAGTGGAGAAGCAAAATCACCAAGAGAGTCCACAAATTCTCAGCTCAGCAGTTCAAGGGTCAGCCCTCAACCAAATGCAGTTCAACCCAACTGAGTGAGGCATATCTTACATGCTGGTTGAGAAAATTGATTAATTCCTCCATGACTGTTTACACGGCCAAATTATATTTCAATATTTTATGTTTTAATCAATCCTGAATGCCTTTTTAAAAGAATCTGGTCATTTATGGTATCCGCAGAGAAATCACAGCAAGAACAGCCAGACATAGTGTCGTGATTGTTCAGAAAGTTGTTTTATCCCTTTTTAAACAAAGATCAATGCCGCAACTTTAGCTGACTTCTAGCTCAAGGCTAAGATGCACATTTTAAAAGACTTAAAGGCCTTAGATAAAATCGTTGTTTTTTCACCTGCAATTGAAAATCTGAGATTTTGGAGCAGTGGCCTTTCAAGTGAGCCAAAAAGGAGGAAAATGTCCGGCCAGATAAAAGTCAGTCTGAATCGTAAACAGTCAAAGTATTAATGTTTTAACACGTCTGTTTGTACCCAACTCTTCTGTGGCAGCCGTGCTAACTTATCGGTTTTTCTTACAAGTTTGAGAGTGAAATGCCTGACTGACAGGTGCAGCACCAACATTAAAAATTGATGAGGGCCATTTAATTGGTCCCTGTGGTTACCTCTAAAGTCTATCTTTTTGGCTTGCCCCCAGCTTGATGTTCTCCTGTCACACCCAGACGCCCTGTCTGCTTCAATGTCACATTAACATTCCCGATTGCCACTGTGATCGAATTGGCCCCTGCGCAAATGTGGAGCATCTTCTTAGCAGCTGCAGTGAAGAGAGAGGAGATGTGGTTATCACATATCGTTTTGAAATTGATCTTGATTGATACCATGGCAGATTCATATGTAGCCATCAACACAGTACAGAATCAGCAGCAGATGGATGAAATCTAATGTGCAGCACAGCAACAATAAAGCCTGTGAACCTCTCCAGAGGTCGCTGGATAGGAAGTCTGTTTTATTCAGGGTAGTTTTACTGAAATATTGTTTTCTCACTGGTTCAAAAAAAACTTTCTTTTTTGTTCCTCTGCTTAAAGAATAAAAGAAACATTTCATATATTTCGCTGAATTCATCTCAACATTTTCAACAGATTAAAGTGTAGATTTGATCAATTCCCGCCTCTGAGCAGTGCTATCTTCTACTTCAGTTTCCTCCTGAAATACCACAATGCTGTGTGCAGTACTTTGTCTTCTGTATCTCCTTAAACTTTGCAATAGATCTCAGGCGCACTGTTATTCCCAATGGCAGTCGGCACACTGTAACCTATATATCTCTGTAACCCTGCTTCCCCCCTTGGCAGTTTTGAGGTGTAATGGCAGATAAAAGTTCCCGTTGGCTTTTCGTCCTGAAGGTCCTTTCTCAGGCTAGGCAGAGCTAATTATCCACAACCCTCCATCGTGCACACAGCCGCACAAATGTCTGATTTATTCTCACATTTTTCTCCCCCTGCTCAATGTTTTACACGTCTGAGCCGTAAGCCTGTGTGGCCAAAACGTGCTTTCTTGTCCAAGGTTTGTGTCCTTCAATGCGAGCTGAAAAAATGCTGCCACAACACCACATGGCTTGCCTCAATAATGGTTTTTGTGTTTGTTTGTGGTTGTCTCTTAACATAGCAGGAGAACAAATTGGGCTGTCAGCAAGTTGCGTTATGGGGTGATTTATAAAGTTGAGGCATTGTTATCAGCTTACGTTTGAAATAAACACATTCTTTTATTTGTTTGAAGCAGTGTGATTGTCTCTGGCTTCACACAACAAGGGAACAGTCTAAAGGATAATGCAACAGGCAAAGTCCCAATGACAACGGTGAAACTACAACACTTGGACCTGACAGCAGTGGAAGTATCAATTTAGTGACTATAGGAAGTGACTGGAAAATCAAAACATATCTGAAAACACCTCTTTGTTCACTGCCCGGTGGCACTCCCCAACAGGTTGCTGGCAGCGGCACATTAGAATGCTGCGGTGTCAGTAAATATTGGAAATTGGCATTTCCTCTGGGTGATGCGTCATGAAAGGTCAATGCCGGGCGGCAGCAGCACAGTGGCTCTGACTCTGTCTCTGCTCTGTATAATGGAATTCAGTGAAACTGCATGGCATTTCCAATAATGGGACCTGACCTTCCTGATCACCATTTATATCATGGACATTACCCAACACGGACACAGTGAAATCCTTCTGTTCAACATCCGACTCCGTTATTCTTATTGCCTCATTTCCTCTCCTTTTTTGTAGGCTCTAAGTTGTTAAGGAGGGAAAGATTTTTTGCCTTTCAGTCTGCTGTGAAGCTTCTCTAGAGCAGCAGCTTAAATGCTAAACAATTCAAAATCAAGGGAGAGCTACCCACACACTTACAAAGTGAGACCTTCATGAATATGGAACAAAACAAAAGTCACGAAAGCAATTGTTAAGAGAAACAATTAGAAAATTAAAACAATGATCAACTACCCTTTGTTCAAACTTTGAAGTGTCTCCTTTATTTTTCTGAGAAGGCACTTAGAGCCTGCAGAGAGGAGACCAGGACAACTTTACAAGAATCATTGACATTTCTTCATGTACTGCTGGCTCCTGTTGAAAGCTGGTGACTCACCTTTTCTATTAGTTTGCCTTGAAAAGATATCCAGAGCTGTGTGATGAAGTCTCTAGTGCCCCTCTCTTTGCTTTGCCATCTCTCAGTAGTAGCTGACCCGGCGAGGATGACTGTCCCGCTCTTTAACCGGCCTCACAGCATGTGTAAAATAACAAAAGGCCATATCATCAGACTCAAAAACAGATTACAGCAGCACAAAACAAGACACGATAAAAAATCACAATGATGTGCTGTGAAGTCGAACTCAGTAGATTTACCTTCTACCCACTGGACTGGTTCTTTCAGATCCTAAAAATGCTTACCAAACAGTAAACTTAAAGAATAAAAGACCACTTAACCCTAGAACACCATCGCTAAATTTAGTAACACCATCAATAACGGTGATTGGGTGTTTTTTACCCAATGTAATATACCCAATAAAAAGTACATGTCATCAAAATATATCAAAATATGACAATACATGACAAATTAGAGTAGTCAATCAATCAATCTTTATTTGTACAGCGCCAAATCACAACAAACGTTATCTCAAGACGCTTTTACAAAAATGAAAGGTCTAGACCATTCTATGCCAAATTATGAACAGAGACCCAACTTCAAGACAGGATAAGACTCAGTCTTACCCCACCTTAATCCATCATGAGCATTGCACATCACAGTATTTAGCTAGTTACAGTGGCGAGGAAAAACTTCCTTTTAACAGGCAGAAACCTCGAGCAGAACCAGACCCATGTTAGACAGCCATCATGCCTCGACCGAGTTGGGTCTTGAAAGAGGGATAGAGGGGAGTAAGAGAGAGAGGTGATAGTGATGAGATGAGTAGTAGAAGCTGTTGCCGCTGGAGTCCAACACGTCCGTTCCCCCGGCAGTCTAGGCCATAGCAGCATAACAAAAGCTGGTCCAAGCCTGATCCAGCTCTAACTATAAGCTTTATAAGTAGTGTTCTTTTATTTTCAACTGTGCCATGTCTAACAAAATGAAGAAAATGTATCATGGGGGACCCTATAAAAGTGCTCCAAAATTACTGAAAATTTGGAATTTGGGACCAAAAAATTCTAAAACAAAAAATGATGAAACTGGAAACTTGGTGTTCGGTCCACCCATTCCTGGGACACTTGAGACTTCCCTGGTGAAGGCACAGTGTCCTTGACACACAAACAGCTGCAGGACAGAGACAAAAAAAAGGGTGAAAATCACTCTAATCACTCTAATCACTCTACTGTTGGAAAAAGCGGGTTTTGGAAACACCCACGCCTTCAAAGACGAGGCTGAAGCTACCCAGGGACCCATGACACTCAGACAAAGGCAACATAATGAAAATCATGGAAATGTGTTTGCGTCGGTGAAAATCATCCGGCAAAAGTGTTCTATGGTTAAGGTCTTTTGAGTTTCCTTGTCTTGGTAGGTATTAAATGTCAAGGTGACATTTATACTGAGATGTCCACATATTTAATCAAATCTACTTACATGTACTGCTAATTTTTGTTATGACTGTATGAAGTCTGTCGAAGACAAAGAGCCTCATTTTCACCGTCTGCAACACAGGAAATGTAAGTTCAGTGAATTTTGCCAACTTGATGTAACTACTGAGAACCATTGGCTCTCACAAGTAAAGACTTTAACACTACTTGACAGGTGTGCTAAAAGTCTTGCAAACTTTGGGCATCGGGAATTGAGAGTAGTCGAGTCCCCAGTGAAACCAGAAAAGCACCAATGCTACGCTGTAATTTCAAAAAGAGGCCCAAATGACCTCTTTTGCACCTGCTGCCACAGCAGCATCAGCTCCTGCTGGATCACAGACTGATAATGTTGGACCCCAAGATACGCCCATTGCCTCTTTTAATCTCTTTAAGACGGCTACTGCCTGTGCAAACTATGACGCAGCTGATTCTGATATCAAACTGCAGATTAATTCGCAACCAAATGAACAAAACAAACATAGTAAGCTTTATTCACATCTTAATCAATACTTTAGAGTGTACAAGCGAAAGCCTTATATGTTCAGAGAAATCTGACTCACCCACAGACGCGTGACTTTTGGAAGCCTGGATACAGCACAGTGAGGGTGCCTAGATTAGTGAAACTCTAACCAGCTTATGAAAACCATTGAGTGAATCACACACACAGTGCTTTTGTTTGAATTACCAAAACAATCCAAGGTGTTCTTGTCTCTTCCCTGTGCAGCTTATGTATTCACATGTCACAGTCGGAGCAGCCTTGCAGAGTTTCCTGAGTGCTGAGTGAAGCCAGCAGCTGAGCTGAGTACGAGCACAAGTGATGCTTTCACAGCGCCCTGCTCTCAGCCGTCTGAATACTTCCCCGAGCCCTCATTAGCATGGCTGCTGCATTCAGCCTCATCCCAGGTCTTTGCTATTGCATGCAAGTGTCTATGCACACACACACACACACACACACACACACACACACACACACACACACACACACACACACACACACCCACACCCACACCCACACCCACACACACACACACACTATTTCTTACTTACTTATACCCCCCTCCAAACTGCGGTTGAATCCTCCTGTCTGCGCCCTGTTTTCCCCAGTAGGATTTCTCCCCCTTATTTACTCCTCCATACTGTTCCCCCTCTGGCTCACTATTCATCCTCCTCTTTTTTCCAACTACTTATTTTTCTTCTTCTCTCCTCTTTTTTTAACCTTCCCTCCCTCTCCTCTTTTATCCAGTCTCTCAGCCATGTATTAGTCCTCTCCTGTATGATGATCATCCCCTCCAGCTCTTTCTCCCCTCATCTCTTCTTGCATACCCTTCTTTAATAGAATGTCAACTCTTATATTTCCCTCCTCTCCACTTAGCCTGTCTTCGATTAATCAGGAGGGGATGGTAGTGAGAAAAGGCTCCATTTTATTATTATTATCACAGGACATCTGTAGATCTCTCAGCGAGGAAAGACGAGTGCAATTGCCTTGGCTTTATTTGTTTTGATTTGTATTTATGTATGCAGATCGGGTGGCTGTCTCTGAATAAGGTGGGAGGAAGTGTTTGGTGTCCTTGTTCTACTATAGCAGCACATAACTCTGCTGTCTGTTGTGTATGAATGAGCACAGTTGTGCTGGCTTGCATGGTGTAAATGCATGCATGCTTGGCTGTATTTGTTGAAGTGAGTGCGCATTATTCAGCAGGCACCCTACACCCTCACCAGGGATACTGACGCATTCACCAGGATTAGACACGTCCCAGTCTGTTTGACGTGTCCAAAAAGCTTTCCATACAGCAAAGAAAACAGGGATTTCCTTACCCTCAAAGGATTAGCGCACTGTAATAGTGGTCAATTTTAAGGGATGCCCACTCTCTGTGTAATTTCCTCACTCACAGAAATCCTCCTCATTTAGCCGAGACTCATGCAAACACTCTTGCACACTTCAGCACTGACCTCACCAGCGCTGTCCTACAGATGCCATCAATTAAAAGATTGGCTGCTATTACCTCCCGTTCACCTTTTCCCCGCACTCAGAATTAACAGCTGCCAGAGGACTCCTCCTTCAGACATCCAAGCACCTGCAAAATCCTGATGTTTCAGCTGCTTTTTTCCTCCTGGCTCGCTCGCTCAACATGGTCACTCCAGTGTATTTCACAAGCACAGTTAGCTTAGTAGTCGAGGTGAGGAGCTGCCAGCCTCTGGTTGTCTGTAACAAGATACTCTCTCGCTATGTCTTGATCATGTCAGACATTGCCATTTGTGTGTCAGGTCACTCTACAGAGATCTACATCCTGATGTAAAGTGTCAGAGCCCCAGCAGGGTGTTTACATCCTTCACTTGATGAGCAGCTAAGAAGAGTTCTGTGTCCTAATTACCATGCTGACAGGGGGCTCATTTAATGAAGCAAGAAAAGGGTAAAGAAATGGTGTTCCAAGGTAGAACCCAAGTTTAATTATGATGAGATGAAATAATTCAAAGAGGGTGCCAGTGCTAAATGAGATGCAGTTGTTGGGCTCTTCACATACTGCCATTCTTAAGTGGGTTTTATGATAATTTATTGGATTCCTTGAAGTTGATGATTTTTTTATGGCTCCGATGTAATTTGTTTTGTGTTCTTAGCTCACTTTTAAGAGAACAGTTAACGCCTTGTTGGAAAGAATAATTAGCTCTCCCAATTATGAATGGAAGCTATGTCTCCATAATGTTTCGCTGCATAATTAAAGATTCTTCTCATCTATGGCTTGTGGAGCTGCATTGATTAATCAATGAATCAGTTGGTTGTTGACTGATAAATGAATCAACATCTGCATTGATGAACAATTACGTTGTTCAAATACATTCTTATATCAAACTCCATCCACTGAAAAGAAACGGAGGCTTAATGAAGCGTCTGAGACAGAATCTGAAATGAGGATTTTCAAAGACACCAGTCTGAGATGAAGAGAGTTTTTAGAGCTGTTAATCATGTAAACTAGAGGGACAGTATAAAGCCTGTAAATGAGTATGACATCTCCTCTTTAAAGCGAATGTCAGTCTGTAAGTTGTTGGGATAGAGGACTCTCAAACACCTGTTCTTGATAAACACAGAGATCAATGACTGCTGGGATGTCTGACTTTGTTTGATTCTGAATCCATTTTCTACTCACCAAACAGGACGACTGTCTTCATTTTAGCTGAGGTATTTTTGTTTCCAGAAAGACTTCACGCAGGATTCTGGCCAGCACTGAAAAGTATTTGATTGACAGCCGTGTTGGGCTCTTAATAGAATTTGCATTCTGTGTGACTTGATCGTGCCTAACCCTGTGAGGATGGGTTATCAATCTAGCAGGTAGTGGGCGTGCGTTTGTCATTTTGGCTCTGAGCACGTCCCTAATGTGGGTGTCTACCTTACCTGTCAAACTGCTACTAACTCATCTTGATAAAGTGCGAGATCATTGCCTCTGTGGAATCACATAAATATTCAGATTGAAGAGTGCCAGCAAATGACTAAAGTGACAAAAATTGATTCATTGTTTTGGACCTGCAGGCAGGTAATACTGAAACCACAAAGCTGTTACTGCTTATTTTACTTCCTGATGTGCACATTAGTTTACATGTTCTGTCCTTCTCTTTGTAGTGCCCTGACTCCACATGTAAGCAGGACCTGCTTGCCTACCTGCAGCGGATTGCCTTGTACTGCCATCAGCTGAACATCTGCAGTAAAGTGAAGGCTGAGGTGCAGAACCTGGGAGGAGAGCTGGTTGTCTCTGGGGTAAGTTCAATATGACATAAAACATCAAAACACCGTCAAGGCTTTACAGACTCCATTGTGCAACAGGCCCCACAGTACCTAGAGAGTAGTAGGATAGTTGATACGGGGTGTTAAATTAAAGCATTTTATTTGGACTGTAACTGTGGTGAGGACTGCAGAGGGCAGCCAGAGTTGATGTCAGCACCTTGAAAGCACTATCAGCACTAAGAGCTGATGTGAACAGAGCAGGTTTCAAAGTACGAACACATTCAAAGAAAGTGAATAGATTTTTTTGAAGCCTCAAGGATAAACACAAGGTACTTGGTGAGCAAATTATCAACAGAACTACATTAGTTTTAGAAATATCAACAAAGTAGCTTTTATTCCCAGCTCAAGAGATAATTTAATCAATAAAATTCATTGGCTTCTTTCTAATGTTTCGTTATCTGGTGTTGCCGAAAGGAATTGAACATACTAATACCTTGCAGCATTGGCTTCTGGTTGTCATTTGTTCATGATTCATCCTCTGCTCTGTAATTTACAGCCTATATGTCATAATGAATTATCAGATAACAGAAATAATGGCCATTCTGGGCCAGTGAGGACTAATGAAGCCCAAATGTTTTCATCCCTTTTTACTACTTAAGATAACGCTGTTAAAGGCAAATGTTTACAGACCCTATTTAAGTATTAATTAACCTATTACTTGCCAGTCAGATTAATTAAGCGAGGCTGCCTCTGTGTGCAGGAAGTAATGAATTCTTCCTCCTTTCAATAGGGCTGAAATGAGCCTATGCCTCGAACACATCCAGTCAAGTGTCACCAGAGTCTCTGAGGCTATTAAACTGTGGAGATGAAATTAGTGTGACCTTTTCCCATATTCTAAAATTTCTCACATCTATCTGTATGCAGGACAAACTCAGAGACACAGAACATGTGATACACTGTACTGTAACCCCTACATGATTTAAAAAAACAGATGCAAATCAAAACATCAGATCTGCTTCGATTGCTTTACAAAGCTAACCGTCTGTTGTTTTTTCTCCAATCTCTTCCATGTGCTCAGTTGGACAGCGCCATGTCCCTCATCCAGGCTGCCAAGAACCTGATGAACGCTGTGGTGTCCACCGTCAAGGCCTCCTACGTTGCATCCACCAAGTACCAAAAGAACAAAAACATGGAGGCCCTGAATATGCCAGCCATCTCCTGGAAGATGAAAGCTCCTGAGAAGAAGCCCCTGGTGAAGAGAGAGAAGCAGGACGACGGCCAAACCAACCGAGTCAAGAGATCCTCTCACAAGAAGCATGTGAACCCGGTGCAGGCTCTGAGCGAATTTAAAGCCATGGATAGCATCTAGACTCCCTTGTATCTGATTCAAGAGAACACACACACACACACACACACACACACACACACACACACACACACACACACACACACACACACACACACACACACACACACACACACACACACACACACACACACACACATACACCACACATCCTGACCAATGAGTATAAACATAGATAAAGCTTTTCATTCGATCAAAATAGGAAGGTTTATCACATTTGTTCTACCTTTGCATAGTTGGCTTTTCTGTTTGACCAATTATATTCCTACACTGCCTCATTTTTATTCCACAAGTTCACGTTTGATCTGGTCTGTAGCATTAACTGGCTCTGAGCAGTTAGAGGGAAATCAACTGGAGGAAGGCATTTTGTTTTTTATCTTTGTTCCTGTGTTTATGGGAGGAAGAGGAGTGAATATAGTGGGTATTATCAGAACTAATTCCAAGAGGCTTTTGTTTTGTATTCTAACCAGTTTTATAGTTCCTACTGTGGGGTCTCTGGTGTTTTCCACTAAAGTGTTTGATAATTGCAAGATTACTTCTGTTCTGCAACTATCAACTATGCAAAATCTCAACTGCCTTATTTTAACCTGAGCAATAACTGTAGATCAAGTGGACGTGCTGGGCTAACTGGTAATATTTTAAATGTGTCTGGTTTAACTTTAAGCAACCAATGTCAATATATTTCCGTGTGCCTGTACCTTTATAACTTTAAACATTAATGAAAAATCAGTTTAAACTGACTCTAAACACTATTATCAGAGCTGAGTGATGAATCATTTGTATACCCTTTAACATATTGTCTGTTAAATGTCATTTCTTCATAATTTAAGCATCTTAACTTGTATTTCTTTTTTATGTTTAATCATTGGAGCAATCAGAAGACGACTCCTCCCAGCCTGCTGTTTGCTGTTTACTGGGTACATTTGTTTGATTGAATGAGTCACACAGATCCACCATGTCTAGTCAAACTTTTGAAATATACCCCCCAACTCTTCAGAGTAAGAGGGATCCCAGTGGACTCAACAATTAGTAGACCCTGTGTCCATACTTGTGTAGCTGACAAAGCTTCATTAAGTGACAATGTGACCAAACACCTTCACAAACTAAGACCACATCCAAATTGAGGGATCAATATGTTTTCTTTACACAGCTTAGACAGAGAGGAGAGGATTTCCCTGACTTTAAACTCATCCTGATTGTTTATACTCCTTGTCTTTGAGCTTGAACACTAATAAGGACTTTACTTGTGAACAATCTTGATAAAAAACTAGAAACAGGTTGCTGGGTGTTAGAGCTTTAAACTTTGAAAGAGGATGTTTTTGTACTTCAGGTAACAATGGTGGTGATTTAGTTGCTCTGTGCAGCAGTCATATGTTGTATTACCCTGAATAGGGGTGCATCGGTGTACAGCAAGGCTTTGAAATTCTGCTACTATTGATGTGTGTGAACTACAGTGGGATTGGCATGGTATGGTTATTTGATAGTTTTTATTTCACTGTAGAATCAAGCATTTCCAGCATGTTCTTCATAAAGATTATTTCCTCAGTTTGTCTTTTTTCCTGTATTTGAGTTTTGAATTTGAATCTTGAGTGATATCAAACTACTTTGCTGTGGACATTTTGTTATTGAGAGCTGACTTATTAGTGCACACGTTTCTTGTATTCATGTGCCTGCTTTATATCTTAATAAACAAATAAAAGGAATTGTTTGTTTCTTTACTGCACACTGAAACAATGTTTTTCCCTCCCTCGAAACCCTGCTGTCCTTATATGCCTTCTTCCTCGCATTATACCAGATTTATGTGGTAGAAATAAGGTTTAGTACTTGGAAACTGCTAAAAAAAAAACAACTAAAAGTTCATTTTTCCTTTGAAAGGTAAAATGAGGTTTCACACATCTCTAAATATGCTGCTGTGCATAATTAGAACTCTATATCATGAATACATACCCCCCATATAGTCTGTATTACTGACTTGAGGGCCATATACAGCATGCTCTTGTAACTTCTGTAATTAGGTTCCTCTTTTGTTGTTGGTTATTTTATCTAAAGAAATAAATAAAAAACAGCAGCTTTTAACATCAAACACATTATTCTAGTGTTTCTTATTTTAACAAAGCTTTGTGAAATAAATTGCATTAGTAGACCCGAGAAAGCGCACACAATTTGAAGATAAGTGTATCTGAATAACACTGCATGTGGCGGAAAATGGTCTATTTTTCTCCAAGTGCCATGGTAATCAAACCTCAGAGCCAGTATGACTCATGACTGAGAAGACTTTCATTCTTTCATACACAGGCAGGTCATTCTAAGTGTCAGGGGGTGTGATATGGCTTGTGACTAGGACTTGTTGTGATGGTTAGTTAGATCCTTGCCCCCCCCTTCCTTTACTACATTTATCTAAAAGTCAAGTTTGTTGCGTTTTCCCTGAATAGTTTTCAAAAGAAATTCAGTGAACTAGGGAAAATGTATGTAATTAATATAATATGCTCACTGAAAGACACAAACTGAAATCATTAATGGGCGGCTATGCTTTCTGTTAACTGTCTTTTAGCATCTCTTCCTACTTATATGCGCCTCCGTCACCTATAGAATCCAGTACAAAATTCTCACACTTACTTACAGATCCCTACACGGTCAGACTCCAGAATACATGTCAGATCACATTCACCCCTACCAGCCACCTCGCCCACTCAGGTCCAACATGTTACACCTTTTAACTGTTCAACCTACACTCCTCAGCACTCGAGGTGACAGAGCTTTCCAGGCTGTAGCCCCTAGGATCTGGAATGCTCTGCCGATATCCCTGCACTCTGTAGAATTTGCAGATGTTTTTAAGTCTTTATTAAAAACCCACTTATTTAGGGAGGCTTTTAGTTGATTCTCACAGAACTTTTAATGCTTTTAAGGATCATGTAACCTCTGTAATTTGTATGTTGCCTATCGGTTTTATCTTTCTGCATGTCTTGTCTTTGTAAACCACTTTGTGACTGTTGTCTGTGAAAAGCGCTATATAAATAAAGTTTACTTACTTACTCACCTAACATTTGACAACCACATCAAACATCTGTCCAAATCCTGCTTTTTTCGCTTAAGGAACATTGCCAAACTTCGCCCCTCCCTCACCGTATCTGACGCTGAAAAGCTCATCCACGCCTTCATCTCCTCCAGGCTCGACTACTGCAATGCCCTCCTCATCGGGACCCCCTTCAAAAATCTCCACAAACTCCTACTAATTCAGAACACCGCAGCCAGGATCTTACTCAGAGTCAGAAAACACGAACACATCACCCCAGTACTCCGCACACTTCAGTGGCTTCCCGTCACTGCAAGAATCAACTACAAAATCTCACTCATCACCCATCAATGCATCTATGGAAACGCCCCACTCTACCTCAAAGAACTCCTTACCCAGCAAACCCCAACCCAGAACTCACGCACTCCACATCAGAACCTCCTCCACTCTCCCAGAACCAAGCTCCAGACCATGGGAGATCGGGCCTTTTTTGCTGCTGCACCATGTCTGTGGAACTCCCTGCCCAGCCACCTCAAGACCCCACAGACTGTGGATGCTTTTAAAAAACATTTAAAGACCTTCCTCTTTAAAGAGGCGTTTAACTTATCTTAAGTACTGCTTTTAAGAAATGTTCAAGTTTGTTTGTACTGTGTGCCTGTAGCACTTTGAGATTTCTGTAAATGAAAAGTGCGTTATGAATAAAATGTATTATTATTATTATTATTATTATTATTATTACTTACTTACTCACTATGGTATCTTTGATTTCTCTGGTCTTTTTAGGGGGACATCTGGGTGTTTGGACAAATCAGCCTTTTTGAACCAGTGTTGTATCAAAATAATAATTTTATCTTGCTAGAAAATACTCTAAGAAAGAGATTTACAGCTGCAGATTAACCTCTTAGCTCCTCGTGTTGAATTGTGGGACAAACTGAAAGAATATGAATATGAATGTGAATATTCCATCCAATACTTTAAAAGTTCTTGTTTGGCACGCATTATCTTGCAATAATACATGTAGATATTGAGTAGATGAAAAGTAAGCCTTTCATAAGAGTGCATTAGATTTTATTTTTTTTGTCTTATCTAAGGAAAAAGTGGGAAAATGATGCTGATAGGTCATGTTTTCAGTGTTTTAATCTATGGTTATAGACTATCATACTATATCTTTGTCAGTTTTGCTTATTAAGTAGTGGTAACGAAAAAACACGTTTTTCAAGTAGACATTTTTTACTTATCAAAAATAAATGTACAAATGTCGAAAATGAAATAAGAAAAAATAAAATACAACAATGGCTGGACTGGTCCCTTAACACAGTATGCACTTTACAGGAAGGGGCAGAGCCGCCTCTGTTTCTTAAGGAGGCTCAGATCCTTAGACATCTGCAGAAAGATGCTGCAGATGTTTTATCAGTCTGTGGTGGCAAGTGTGTTATTTTATGCTGCAGTCTGCTGGGGAAGCAGTATAAAACACAAGGATGCGAGGCGACTGGACAAACCAGAGACAAAAGCTGGCACTGTGATTGGAACCAGGTTGAACTCACTGGGAGCTGTGGTGGAGAGATGGACACAGAAATTCTAAATGACATGGATCATCCACTTCACAACTTCTTTGTGGACCAGAGAAACAGCAGCAGTGGACGGATCATCTCTGCGCTGCAGGACTGAGAGATACAGAAAATCATTCATCCCTGCAGCCATTAGGCTTCATCACTCTCTAGCCAATGCGAGATGAGCTGACAGACACCTGAATTACTTGTTTTATGTGATTTTTTATAATTTTATCTGCCAGACACCTGAATTTCCCTATGGGGACAAATAAAGTATATTCTATTCTATTCTATTCTATTCCAGTAAATTTCCTGGTAAGCCTTGTCACTGACTGAGCATGCGCAATGGCCGACCCCTATTAGGTTCACCTGTGCCCGTCAAAATGTTTGCCAAAGAGAAACCGGATAAGGTAAACCCTCTACCATGCCCCTAAAGTCCCCAAAAGACAATAGCGCGTTGCTGTTGCACCAGAAGAAACTTTAAAGACAGAGGTGGATGCAAAAAGTAAAGAAAATAAGAGTTAGAAGGTAAAATAGTGCACAGGTGTTACTGCAGTGTTGAAGGGCACACTGCTGTGGACAAAAACACTGCTGCCTAGGCATGAACGCTTTCTTGCTCGTCTTCGCTCGTGGATATCATGGGACTCAACGACGCCTCCAGTTCTCTGTGAAGTTTATACCGCAGAAACATGTTGAGTACATACCAATGAGACATGCTTTACAGCAGATGGACAACAAGTTGCATAGCCAGGGGACCAGCTAACCTTGGAGAGAAAAATTAACATTACCTGCAAGTCGTCATTGTGCTATCAGAGATGGTTAAACACCTACACTCACTGCCTACAGCAACTCTAAAGGTAAGTTAGTGTTCTTGTTCTGTTACTACTCATATGCTGCTGTTGTGCCTCTTGTGTGTCAATGGTTGTTTTACATTCTGCACGCATTGCCACTGTCTGCTGCTGTGGAAAAACACATTGGTTACACACGTGTCCTCACAGTTTGAGTGGTTTATGTGGTTGAATATATACACTTCTGACTTGTTTGTGTCTTTGATGGCCTTGGAATCAGCTTGCCCCCCCCCCCCCTGTTCAGCAGCCTTGAGCTAAAAATGTAAATCTTGTGGCTCTTGCAGTGGTGACACAAATTGGGATGCTCATGTCTGGTACATGTAGTGTGCAGCTTTGAACACAGCACTTGTGCTGTTATTGTTTCAAGCTTGTTATGTTTCTCTTAAACTGAAGTGTCTAAACACTGCTTGCAGCAGCACAGACAGCTACTAACTACAGGCGTGTGGCTTAGAACAGGTCCCTGCATCTCCCACAGAGCTTGTACTTAATAAAAAGAATCAGAAATCAGAAATCCTTTATTTATCCCGGGGGGAAATTCAGTCATTAAAGTTGCTCCTATACACAATAAGTAGTGTAAAATAATATTAATAGAAGGAGTAATGATTATGATATACAATGACAATAATGATAACAAAAGTATGTACAGAGACAGAATAAGCTATGTAGAAAGTACATGGTTGAAGTCCCCAGAGATCTGTCTGGAGTCTGGCTATGGCAGCTTTGAGATCATTGAACACTGTAGTAGGGTTGGCAGAGGGGGGATGTACCAGTAGCCTATGACATGTTAGATCTCCCACAGCGCTCTCGTTGCTATCCCGGTCCATCAGACAGTCTGGAAGCCGTCAATGGAGACGTTGTGACAGGGAATATCCAGATGCAGCCACGTTTCTGTGGGTATGTGGAACCAGGGGCGTAGCCGCGCTTTCAGAAGTGAGGGGGACTCATTGTGAGGGTTGCTATGATTTTAGAGCAAAATGTAATTTTTATCCTGTTGTTTTGATTCTTCTTCTTCTGTTTTAATATTTATTTTGACATTTTGTGCCTTTATTGATAGGACAGCTGAAGAGAAACAGGAAACATGGGGTGGAGGGAGCAGAGAAAGACATGCAGCAAAGCGTCATGGCAAGAATCGAACCAGTGGACACTGCGTCAAGGACTAAAGGCTCTGTACATGGGGCACTTAAACGGCTAGGCCAAAGGGCATCCCCTTTCAAACCCCTGATTCTGACAGTTTAGGGTTCATATAAATATATTGAGGCATTTTGAGCATGTGCTACTTAATTCCCTGCATCATAGTGAATATTTTTGTGACCGTTTGTTACATTCTAGTGTGAACTTGTGTAGCACACTGATAATAAAAATTAAGACACAGCAAGAGCTCTCTGTTCCCTCCCACTCATTGTGCATTCGGGATAACTTGGAAAAACGAGCTCAGACTTGTTAAAATGAATTGAACGGCTGTCACACTTCATTCACCCAGAGCCGGCCCTAACTGACTTGGTGCCCTAGGCAAGACTTCAACTAGTGCCCTTGTATTGTAACCAACTCCACCAACAATCACATCACAGATACACTTAAAGACAACAGACATAAAGCTTTATGTTTTACAGGTTTTCTTCATTGTGAAATGAAAATTGCCTTTAAAAGAGCATAAATAAAATGATCTTTTAACACTGATATTTAGCAGGAAAAATTTATACAATTTCAAAATACATATTGTAATAGTAGTAGAATTGATTCAGTCATTTTTTAACACAATCATTTTCACAGTACAGGCACTTTCAACAAAGCAAAAGTAACATGTTAAGTGAGGTCTGAGAAGGCAGAAGCAAAATGTTTGTTTAAGCCTGGCCTACATTTTCTATCTAATTAAGCTAACAGCTTCCGAAGTGTAAAGAAAACAACATAAACAAAACAAAACCAAGTAAATCATGAACACTTAAAGACTTCAAAAACTGATTTGCAAACCTTTTTTTAAAAAAACAAAAGTGAATCACAAGCTTTTAAATGCATCACTCCACAATTTAACCCCAAATGTTATTAGATAAAACAATATTATTTTTCCTATTATCTTCAAATTTTCTTTGTCACTCATTTAGGGTGCAAGTGAAGCCCCCTATGGACTGCCGGCACCCCTAGCATTTGTCTATACTGCCTATGCCACGGGCCGGCCCTGGAATTCACCCTATAGAAAAGTGCGGGTTACACAGGGAACAGATACAGCAGCTGTGGGGGACGTGTACCCCCTGTTCCCGCCGTTCCCTATGCCCCTGTGTGGTACCATGCTCTCACTGTTGAATGAGAAATCAGGGAAGAAAGTGCCAAGATAATCCTAGTGAGAGTGTGCCATATACTTTTCAGTGTTTTTTAAGGCTAGTGTCCTTAATCCTAGGACTGAAGTTTCATCATGACCTATTTAAAATGACAAAAAGTCATAGGGATGAATAGGATTTTAAAATGTAATTCTTACACTTCATCTCTGTGTAAACTGGACCCTCACCGTCTATTAAGAGTGGCAGCATTAAGAGTAAATCTGTTCCCTTCAATGTTAATATATCCAGGGTGGTTTGAATTAATCTGCCTGTGGAGAGAAGCAGTAAAGTTTCAAAGCATAAAGGTCTCACACATCATTTAACTATGATTAATCTCCAATGTGTTTCAGTGAGTCCTTTGTGTTCATGTAGTCATACACACAGGTGTTGAATTGCATGAAGGGGACAAAACAGTCAAGCAAACAAGTAACTGGAGGGGCATCATATCTGTTAGTCGTTATGATTCCCTGCCCTGTAACCAAGGGAACTTATTTCATGTTATTGACCTGCTCCAAGGCAAGCTGCACTCGCTGTCAAGTTTAACTTAGCTGTGTGACATCAAATATCAGACAGATGGTAACAGTTTCCCAATAAAGAGGCCCATTGGGTGCGTTTTTGTACTCTCGTGTTTTTTTATCAGAATAAAAGGTTTCCAATGTAAAGATCAATTCACAGTGTCTTTTTGTTTAGTTCCACAGATGTATTAATTACAATGAGAGGCTCTAGGAATTTACATCTAAGCATAGTAGAAGTCAAACACTGCTGGACATAAAGAGATAAAAAAAAAAAATGCTAAGGTTAAGAGAAAAGATGCACCTCGTTTTATTTCCCTTCCCCTTTACCCTTCAATTGATGGTAGTGCTTGCCTTTATTGGTTTGGGTTGTTAACTAACTAAAAATTTGTGGTTGAGAAATAATTGCTTTTTCAATGGCGGATGTGGATAATTAGAGAGCAGGTCAGCCGAGCTGATGTTTTTTTGCATTTGATACAAATACAACAATTTAATGGTAACAAGTGAAAAACAAGTCAAGTAATTTCATTGTTCCATGTAGATAACACCGAATAAACATGGTTATCTTAGCCAGTAACATTTTTTGGTTGAATTTTTAATTCACTAAAGAAATATGAAAATATATTGCGTTATGCTTTAGATTTTAGAACATGACTGATATGTCAGAAGCAATATTAAACTGCATTATTTTATATATCATACAGAGCTGGGTGAAATAGAAAAAGATGTTATCACGATAAAATATTTCATATCAGTCGATATCGATAATTATCATGATAGATATTAAATCATTATTTCATTTAGATTTAAAGGCAGATTTTTGCTCCTGTGCAAAAGTTGAAGAAAGCAGTCGGCTTGTTAGCTTGTGTCTGGATTTAATTATCTGATTACCTTCTTAAATCCCTCATTTTAATGTTGCTAAGAGGAAGCAGGTCTTTCGTGTAAGATGAGATTTTTGTGAAGTTTTAGATTCTTATTTTTCTCAGGTTGAGATAATTTGCATAATTTGATATAAATTTACAACAAAGATATATCAAATTGTGTACTGTGTATCAGTTGAGTATTGTTTTGAGTTGTGCTCTCCCCTTTTAGATTACTAAGGGTTACGGGCAGAGTGAGGTTCATTCCCACAGTGCAGTGAATGCATCACAGTTATTCAGTGGCCACCGTTACATGTTTTTTAATTCAGAATTAATTATTCAGAATTAAAGTATTCTCCTTCATGTTTACATGGAAATAGTAATTCCGAATTGAGAACATGGAAAACACGTTTAATCGTCTTTCTTCAATTCCACTTAAGGTCTGGGGGTTAGGAATGGTTCTGATTGGACAGGGGCGGGCGTGACGTATTTACGTTTACCGGAAGAAAACAGACTCCAGTTCCTGCTTCTTTTATTTGCGGTTACAACATTGAAGACCACACAATAAGTGCAACTTTACATTCCGCTCCAAACGTCTTTAGGCCCCGCCTACCTCTCACCCTGCGAAATGATTGGCTGTTCAATGTAATCTTCTTCTTCTATCTAATGTTGGGTAGCAACTGGCGTTTAAGACACATTATCGCCTCCTCCCTTGCCAGTAGTTGGGGGGTGTAATTACAGGTTTATTTCTAACACATTTTTATCGAGCATTTGTTATATTTATATTGAGAACAATTATATCATGATAATTATCGTTATTGAATTATTGCCCAGCCCTAATATCATAACATATTAATTCATATTAAACACTAGCCAGTAACTGTTTTAGGTTTGATATGCTGTTATTAAGGATGGGAGAAACGTGTTATCATTGAGAAAAGACTGGTGACTGAGGAATTTTAGGGTTCAAAACTAACCTGTTCACCACCTTCCCAAAACTCTGTTGAGGCATACTTTTATGTCTGATGTTCTCAATAACAAGCCAAATAGCTACCCTAAGAGACCAGACACGTTAAAAACTAATAACTTTATTCCTTCCTTTTGCACAGCCTGCTCAAATACCAGCCATCAAGTGACTGGAGGCAGCACTGACAAGGCTGCCTGCAGTGCGATCATTAATTGTTTAGTTTTATAGCCATGTGCTGTGGCTGTACCCTTACTGTGGGGACCTGGGTTTGCTTCTAGCCTGGGCCCAGAGCAGGTCGTCTCCTCTCTTCAGCTTCTCATGGATAGAAGAAGTGCAACAATTGACTTGTTTCTATGTTTCTATCTGGCTTTTGAGATCGCTTTGATTGAGATAATATGTGAAAAAAGAGTGAAGTTTAAATTAATAATAGATGCATTCTCATTAGGTCCCTTTCCTTTCATTACTTTATTATTTAGCTGGCATGGCAGACATATAAACCCCCAAAACTGCTGACTCATCTTTGCACAGGTATTATAACTTTCCTCAATGACCTTTAAAGATGAATATCCTATGGGGACTGAAATGTGTTCAAAACTTAAAACAACTTTTACAGACAACATCAGACAATCATGTCTGAGAATCAGACATGCTCGGATACTCAGTAGATCTCTGTCAAACTCTAAAAGATTCTTTGCTCTTGTTGTCTGCCCCAAAAATGCCTGCTCTATCCACCATGTATCTCTCCAGTATATTCTAAACTCTTGGAGCACATATATTTTTTATTATTTTTAAACATTTTATGGAAATAACTTTAAAGCAATGTTTTATTGCTGGCTGCAAACACTTAAAAATAACACTTAACAGTACTGTTCTTGTTAATGGAGGGCCTCATGGGCCATGAGACAGTCTACATAACTTCTGCAGTCCCTGACTGGCCTTCTCTCAAAACTTCTCATGCTTTAACAAGTAATGTTATTTTCTGCTTTTTGTTGCTTTGTTGAAAATAGTGTCTCTAGTAGTGTGAGTCTAAACCTCTATCCTCCAATCACAGCAGTGCTTTAAGAGGACTGGTATGCTCTGGTGCACAATACCGCCATTTCTAAGTTTAACCCCTTGGCCAACACGGAGCCTTTCCAAAATTCTGAGAATTCTTACCAGCTGCCAGTACCCTGTCCTTTCCCCCGCATTACAGTTTCTCTTGGTGATTCATAATAGCATCCTAAATACATTACCCATAGTTTACTACATGAAAATCCCCTCCTTTCACAAGCCTTACATGACGCTCACTTGTCTGCAGTGCTGGAGAAGTAATGAAAATGGGAGTAAAGAGAAGGTGACAGAAATGTTGACCTTGCTCTTAAAGGGTAGACAAATTGGATAAGAGCATGGTGATGCATAGGTTCTTTGTTTGTGTGAGATACTGAAGATTTTTTTTCAATAAATGTATGTGGTGTAAATCTACTTTATATTTAATTAACTGTAGACATACTGGTATTAGTAATGGTTTACTGACACTGGCTGCACAATATACTCGCCAACCAGTGAATAAGGGGAGTACTGGCACTTACTTTTTTTCCATTTGAAGCACTGAATCACAGTATCTGAAACCTGTGGGTCACTTCCCTGAAACACTGCTAGATTTTGAATTATATTCGACTTATGAGTATCCTTACAACAGCCCTCATACTCCAACTAGGGATGTCCCGATCCCGATCTCAACTATCGGTGAAGCAGCAAAGATTGAAGGGTGCCGCAGAGGCTAAGTAGGCTCATGTTCGTGACACATCTTGCCATAAATCAAAATCAAAGTCCAAGGAAAGTTTTCTTTTTATTAACAAAACACTCAAAATAATTAAATACTAAAAAAGATCTAAATAAACGATAATAATGATGATGACGGTGGCAGTCAACACAAAATATTCAACCCCATTCACTCTCTTTGTATGCCTCCTGCTACACAACTGAACAGGTAGGTAAAGGTTAACCACACCCATGAACCCAAAACTGGAAATGAAGTAAACCATAAAAGGATATAATTATGATCAACAAATAAGACACGAAAATCAACATTATGGCCCCTACAATCGGATTGGAGCCGATCTGGACGGTTTTTAATTGCAATCAGCATTTTGAGCCGATCATCTGATCTGATCATGTATGTCCGCTGTCACTGAACACAATTTGCAGATGAAGGCTAACGAGCGAGTGTAATTGAGCGTTCTGGGTTCGCTTAACTGTTTATACATAAAGAGAAAATCATAAATGGGACATTGATGTGGAACTCAAGCCATGATTTAAATTTTATTGTAGAACCCACTTGTGCACCGCCAGACGCATTACAGTAAAAAGCATGCTCTATGCACCCTACGGTAACTCTCCAGGGACATACGGTTCAAAAAGGCAAAAACCTAAACCAAACACAGGACAGTCGGTCACATTAGCATTAGCAACATCGTGGCTAGTTGCAGCTGCTGCTCTCTGTACTGGCATGCCAATCCGTAGCTATTGGCATGCAACTTGGCTTGTTTCGATCTCACTGTCACTCCCAATATTTACGTTCTCTGTCTCACAGCCGGATGCAGCCGTTGTGAATCACGCATTGTCTCGTGAGAGGTGCATTCAGAGCAGCCTCGTATTTAAGCGTGCTGTAATGCATGCGCACCAGTTTTGTGGGTCTCAAGCAGAGCTTGTAAAACAGATTATGAATTTTACAACAATGCTAGCTGGATTAAGTTAAATGGAATAAACATAAAAAAAATTGTAATTCTTTTTAATTACTTATTTTTGTTAAAGGAAAAAAAAAAGTGTGCAGCTCAACTCTCTTACCTCTTGTGCAACTATTATCTAGGCAGATCGGGACTCGGGATCAGCAAATATTCAATATTAAAAAATTGGTTTGGGATCGGGGGCCAAAAAAGCCGATCAGGACATCCCTAACTTCAACCTTTTTTATTCAGATTGATTTTAGCATGCAGTCACAACAGTTACCATCAATGCCTTGTTAGGTACAGTATGTATGACTTATTTACGCTTATCTTTACATCGATGGAAAGACTGTTGGAAAAGTGCAACTATGGAAGTTTATATTTCAGCAATGCTCTCTTTAGTTGAGCTTTTGACAACATGATTATATGAACTGTGAAATGTGAAATGTTTCTTGTTTCAGAGACATTGCTGTTTCATTTCTTTGGGTGTATAAAGCCATGGAGGATCATGTTGCATAGATTTATTTGAAACGTTATTTGCCAACTTGCTTGTGTTTGCTGTATTTGATCAATAAACGTTACTACAATACATAAGAATATTGTAAAAAAATTGATGTATTACAATGGATATTTTGATCCATTTGGCTCACCATAGCTGACTTATGGAGAATAGTTCTGAAAATTGCTAGCTAGCTGATCACTTAGTGTACAGTATTTTTTACAAGAAAAAATAAAATATGAAACCTTCTTTAATGGCACAAAGAACCACACATTGCAGTGCATCTGGTAGCATTTTGGAAAAGGGTTTTAAGAATACAAGGCCTGGTATTACTGTCCACTTTTTGATGGGTTTTCAGGGCAATGCCTCTAAAAGGTTCAGTGCTGTGTTCTTCCATTGAGCTCTGTACAGAATAAAATGGTCTATCTAGAGTCCAAAAAATGCTTGTAGTGTTACATTGCTCTCACCTTGTTCAAGCCATTCCCCACAGCGGTGTCTCTAGACGAACACATCTCGGTAAATATGGCAGGTCTCCAGAGAGAAGTGGAGTCTCGGCTGATAATGGGATGGGCTACCCTCTTCTCTGAAACTGTAGACTTCAATCTGTGAGGCCTCGTAGAGTAAAACAACACACTGTAGCTGGATAAGGTGTTTAAATGCAGATATGATGCAAAGGCGACAGCACAGGACAGCCCCTCATGTCAAACCCCACCCCTGCTACTTTCCCCCTATTTGTGTTTTGCTGTGTCACTCAAACCGCTGTCGTCGCATGACATGTTTGAATGAAGTTTTATCAATCACAGTGGTCAAGTGTGACAGTTTAATCAATAAGGTGAGATTCCCATTATTTTAAAATTAGTGGATCTGGGCTGGAGGAGGTGGGGGGGGGGGGGGGGGGGGGGCAGGAGAGGAGGGGGAGCAGGCTGTTGAGGAAAGGGCAGGCTGCATGCTGTACATAAACATAGGAATAGAGAGTCTCCAGAAGTATTAGCACTGAACCAAGTGAGAGAGAGTTGGCAATAAATACAGGCTGCTGGACTGACAATCTGTCAGTGCCAAGGTGGGCGTTTTGGATAAATAGACTTGGCTCCAAGTGCGTATAAATGTTAAATATGACTGGTTGAAAGGACCAGTGAACCACACCATGCAGATAATAGGATAGTGCTCGCTAAGATGATGCTGGCTTTAAAAGGGATCCAAGAGTCCTGTGAGTCCAGCTGGACACCACGGGAGATGGTCTGTAATTTTAAGGGGCAACAAAAGCACCAACATGTCTTTTATTTGTTGCATTTCTTTGTTGTGGAATAATTTGACAGGTGGTTTCAGTTTTACAGTATCACACTTAAGAAGCTGTTGGGTCATGGTTTGGTAACTCAGTTGAGATACTTCACAGTCCCAGCTAAGATGATGAAATGTCTCTTCTCTATTTAACAAAGATCGGGGGTAACTGGGAAGCAGAACCTTAGAAGTAGGTTTTTACTCTTTTGAAGGTCTTCCAAAAGTTCCTCAGACTTTTTGAGTTTAACTTTTTCAGGTCACTATAAATACTGACATCTTCATCATGTAGTAGGGGGGAGTATTGCCAAGAACCTCACGATACTATGCGCATCACGATACTTGGGTCACAATAAGATAGTATCACGATATATCACGATATCACAATATTGTGAGATATTGCGATATTCTACACAGTAAACTAAGAAAAAATAGGGATGGTGTATATGTAAATCACAAAATATTACTCAAAATTGAAAGGACAAATTAAGTCAATACTATTTGATTGAAAAAACTTTTCCATTTAGTTGTTTTTGAAATACTGAAGTTGTATTTTAGTTCCAACTCAGCTAAAATGTGAATTTTTATTATTACAAAAATATCGATATTAAGAGTTGAAATATCAATATCATATTGGAGGTCAAAGTATCGCAATATATTGCTGAAAGGATATTTTTTCACACCTTTAACATGTAGGGCTGGGTGATAATTCGCTAACGATAATTAGGGTGATATAATTTTTCTTAATATAAATATAACAAATGTTCATTAAAAATTTGATTTATTTAAACCAGTAATTACACTCCCCAACCTCTGGAAAGTGAGGGGCGCTAATGTACCTTAAACGCTAGTTGCCACCCAGAAGAAGAAGGTGAAATTGCACAGCCAATCATGTCACAGGGTGAGAGGTAGGCAGGCTTAAAGATGTTTGGAGCAGACTGTAAACACAGCTCAAAAGAGAGACAGCAACACTGAAGAAAACTCAAAACCTACCAGCTCAAAGTCATTTGTCTGACACTGAGTCAACTCTGTGTTAACTATTAACTTAATACACTTAGTTAAATATACTTTCAGGATGTGGGTAAAGGTAGAGCACAGAGACAACTTCTGCTGTACATTTTGAACATGTCTGATGTCCAGCGCGACAGTATTACAACTGAACACTGATTAACTGTGACGCATTCACTGCACTGTGGGGAACAATAGTACTCTACTAAACTGATATACAGAATACAATGTAATATACTGTATCTTTGTTGTACATTTAAATCAAATAACGCAAATTATCTCACTAATTTAAAACTTCACAAAAATCTCATCTTACATTAAAGACCTGCTTCCTCTTAGCAGCGTTAAAAATTAGGGATTTGGGGTGCTGGTGGCCTAGCGGTGTAAGTCCCCAACAAACATAGGCTACAGTCCTCGTTGCAGGGGTTGCTGGTTAGATTTCCGGCCGGTTGACCATTTCCTGCATGTCTTCCCCCTCTCTCTACTCCCCATATTCCCTGTCTCTCTTCAGCTGTCATTTCAAATAAAGGCAAAAAGCCCCAAAAATACAACTTAAAAAAAGAAAGAAGAGGGAATTAAGAAGTTAATCAGAGAACTAAATCCAGACACAAACTAACAAACCGATTGTTTCTTCAACTTTCACAAAGGACCAAACATCTGCCTTTAAATTTAAAGGTAAATGAAATAATAATTTTATATTTATCGTGATAATTATCGCAATCGACTGATATGAATTTCTTTTATCGTGAACATCTTTTTAAAATATCGCCCAGTTCTAATCACATGAATCAAATGCTTTGCTCTGAGCAGTGTGGATAAAAAAACAGCTTCTTAAGTCCCCCACAGCCACAACTACGAGCTGAGCGATGGGAATTTGGGAGAACAATAATTAACCAAGGGCCAGCAGGACAAATGGTCACCCTTGTAAGTTACTGGATTGTACATTTGCCTGCTAGTGTGAAGTTTATAGTAGCACAATAACCCACTTATCATGTTTAATGGAAGCATTGTCCCTAAGGGATTTTCTCTATGCTTGTCTCCGTAAAAGTGTAATTAGTGATGAGGTATGGGGCTTTCTGTTTCCAGAGCATTCATCTCATAAAGTGCAAAAGTCCTCCCCTCCTGGCTGGTCAGAGATTTTTATTGTGACTGCTGGGTCTTATGGCTGGCCTTTTTATAGGCATGAGTACGACATGTTAGCCCATGACTTGAGGGAGTTCAGCAATATATGTTAGGACTGCTCGGCAGCCTGTCACAGCTGGCTAAAGTAGTAAACCGGGGTATGAATGCTAGAAAAAGAACCTGTAATGGTGTATTTGAATATTAGTAATTATGTTTACCATTTAAATTAACCATTAACTCAAGGTTGAAAGGCGTGGGTCTGAAGTTAACTACACTTGAAACACCTAATCTGCTTACATGGTTGCCTCACTGAGCACAATTTCATACCTTAGCCTTTTCATAGCATTGCGTCTGAGACCAGTTACATAAAACATAATCCAAAAATCACCTCTTTCTAATGTGAGTGCAGGTCCAGGGTACTTATCCCTGGGGATGTGAGTCTGAAAACATCGTAGAGTTGGATACTATGTAATCCAGTGAAATGGTGCCAGCATTAAAAAGAGCAGCATCCTTTCATTTGAAGTCACTTTTAGAATCAGCTCCGAAGGAATCACAAAAAAGCAGTAAAGAGTAATGGAATCAGCAGTGACACAGACACAGGTCATTATGTTAAAAACTGCTTTCACAATACAAGCTTTACACTGCAAGCCTTGAAGTGAGGGCAGCTGTCATTGTATTGAAAATAAATGGCTGTGGAGAACATGTGTGTGTGCTGTCCGGGACGATTTGTGAGATGTAATTAGATGTAAAATGCTTTTTAGCTGGCTCTTCAATTGACTTTTGGCTAGAGTGATTTGTGGCTATCAGGTTTTCCCCTCGTGGCACCGTGTTGTCTCCAGTCAAGGCCAGTGGATTATTTGCAAACACCTAAATCCACTGTCTTGAGCTGGACTTGTTCGATCAGCTCTCTCTTGTGTGGAAGTGATTTCTTTAACTCATAGAAGAGCTGCTCTAAATGTACATTTCTTATTCCGGGTGTTAAGATTCTCTCCATGATATTCCCAGGTGCTTTACTTGAAATACCTCCTGACAGCTTTTTAAACAGACCCACATATTAAACATTCAGTTGAACACCTTTGCATAAGGTAATCCACCAGTGTCATACAGCATTGCTGACTACCAATCATCTCATATGTATTCCAGGTACCCAGCACTGTATTTTAATGGCTGACATCTCAGGGCTGCAATTCAAGTGTGATTTATATCTCCTCAAGTCATCAGTTACAATCAGATCCAAGGATCTGACTTTGTGCGTGCAGGACAAGCATAGCTAATACAGAGGGGAGGGAAAAGAAAAAGAGCTGTGTCACATCCCCAATTTTTAGTGAAAATTTGAATCAAAGGTGCCGCAGTAGGGGTGGAGAAGGTTAGATAGAGAGAGCAGAGGGGGATGACAGGGCTTAGCATTGGTACGCAAGCCTGTGTCTCATCCTTTAAACCAATTTCCGTCTTCAATACTCTGGGGAGTGGTCTGATTTGCACCGTTTCCTTTCTCCCAGTAAGTGTTTATCCTGCGTTTACAATTAGATCTCGCTCCCAGCTGCAGCATTAATCAAATAGTCAGAGATATTCTCGGCAGCTGAAGATTGAGGGAATGAGAGCGACATGTCTTCCTCTGTGGTAACAGGCTGTGAAGCAGCACTGTTATTTGATAACCAAGAGTCTTAACACAGACTGTACACAGATTTGACAGGTCAATAGGATTTCAGATGGAGCTGAAGAGTCAAGGTTATTCAGATCTGTTTGGAAAAATGAGTGACTTATTGATTCTCTTGGTTTGGTGTGTTCTGTGTCTAGCAGGCTGATTAAATGTCCTACTAGTCTGCACCAAATGACTAGTTGTTTGAATTAATTCATATTTTTATTAATGCAGCCCCACAATGCTTCTGAATGTTATATTCAAGCTGTAACCAGAGTGATTATTGAGGAGGTCCTTGCAGTGGATAGTGTGTACGTGTGTGAATAAAGAGGCCCAGATCGGCATATACTCCATCTCCCTCACTGTTTTGCAAGCTGAATCCACTCAGACTGCTTGTGAAAGCATTCAACAACCCAGGCAGCTTCCCCATACTACAGCTGCCACCTGCCACCAGCCAGGTGAAAATGAGCTTCAGCGCTGTACTGGATGGACACCTATATTCTACTTGACAAAGAGAGAGGACATGGTGCTTTGCAAAACAATGCCAGCAAAGATGTTGCTAAACTTATTATTAATAAACAAAGGTCTTTACTTTCACCAGAGCATGTCAACATGTTTATTTCCTGAACAAGACTTCTGTCTGTCAAGTAAGTCTGGTGTGTGTCTATGTGTGTGCACCAAGCGGCGACTGCCGGTCTAAAAATATGAGTCCAATCCGTAAGTGCTAAAAACTGCAGTTCATCGAGGATACGCTTGAGACTGGCTGCAGAATTACCGGAAACCACATACACACCAATTTAAAAAGCTGATCTTTACAGCAGAAATAAACTTGTTTACAGCCTGGTACAAAAGACAAGTGTAGTCTGGATAGCTCGTTTCTCGGTCGGCACACACTATACAGGGAGTCGCGGCAATTTCGAAGATATTGAGATTACGGGTATTCCAATGAGAGGTACAGCTAACTTTATTGACAGGCGGGAACACTGTAGCTGTTGGCTAGGAGGCTCAAAGCCTGCCTCTTTATGTCACAGTCGCTCGACAGCAGCAATATGGCTGCCGCCGCCGACTGGCTTCAAAACAGCGCTTAAGAAACAGATGGGGTAATTGGTTGCCAGGAACATCCCTAGTCGAGACACAGTGCATTAAAACATTATGAAATATCACAACGATTTGAACGATACAGAGTCTTTAAAATGAGATGCTTTCCTGACCCTTAAAAAAATGGCACAATAATATTTTTAAGAGGCAGAGTCTCCTGCTACATAAAAGACTTATTTAGCAAAGAAAGCACGACTCATAGTTCATGGTTGCAGTATTGTGTGGGTGTGTGTGTGTGCGTTTCTCTCTCTTCATAGCATAATGTCAATAGAAATCCAGTACAATCACTTAATGTACTCTACTGCCCCACTCTACATATGGGCTTTAAATGCTTTAATCGAAGACCTGCTCATTTTTATTGGTGTTCTTTATAGGAAAGGTTAGTGATGATTTTCAAATGCACTCAGTGATTTGTGGCTAATTAGGGCAAGAGTTAGTCTGACCACAAAAATGTATGTAAGCTCGAGGGCAAGGAGTTTGCCAATAGTGAGACAAAGGCTGCAATGCACAGTGGGAGCACTGCAGACAGGGAGCAATGGCCATGCAGTGTAGAACAGAGTTCAGATGAAAAGACCAGGATAGTGTGGTTTTCATGTACCAGAGGGGAAAGCAGCATTGTGGCTTTTCTCAGAAAGAGACAATTTACCAATTGAGCTGTTGCTTTTGTCACCATGGTTACCTGTGGAAGCTGTAACATTCTGCATGACAACCAATTTATTAGTCCAGAGGGACAGAATTCGACATGAGGGATAGTGAAGACATACACCTATCACCCACAACATTAAAACCAATGACAAGTGAAACAGATGACATTGATCAACTTGTTACAATGGCACCTGTCAGTGGGATCCTACAGCAAGTGAACCAGCTGTTTTAAGCTCATGTGTTATACACAGGATAAGAGGGCAAGTGCAAGGATTTTAGCTTATTTGACGGGTAGATTAAGATTGTCTGATAACTGAGGTCTGTGGGGTGTTTCAGTAATATCAGAAATGTCTGTCGCTAGAAACTGAATTTAATCACTTAGATCTGAAATAACGTTGAAGAATTACAAGTATCAAAGAATTTGAGTTTGTATGATTTTCACTTGCTTTGAAACACTGAATCTATGTAATTCATTAGACTTGATCCTCAATAAACTTCCCTCGGATGATTTTCAGCCTATTCGACTGCTCCTCCAAATGGAACCGATGTGCACAGTGACGGCAAGGAACACAAGCTAACATTTCAGCAGTGTGGACGTGTGGCGCCCATCAGCAAAGATGAAAGAGATTGACCTACAAGGGATTAGAATTTGCTCCTGTGGTGCCTGAGTGCTAGATATGCAAAACCACTCCTGCTCCTCAAGCATCCTCCTAAGCTGTGGTGGTTTTGCTTTGGTAATGCAGAGTCAAGATGACTAAGATAAGAGCCAGACAAGCCAACTGGTCTGTTGTTGGTTGCAAAAACCAACAACAGACCACCAAAACTCGTAATCTTAATATCTTCCGAACTGTCGTGTTATAAAAATATATTCACTCCACGTACATTGTGTGCCGATAGAGAAATGAGCTCTTTAGACTGAAGCCGTTATTTGAACCAGGCTGTAAACATGTTTATTAATACTGCAAAGATCGTCTTTTTTGAATGGGTGTGTATGTGGTTTCTGGTGTTTCTGAAGCCAGCCTCAAGCGGACGCTCAATGAACTGCAGTTTATAACACTTACGCATGGGCTTCAGATTTGAGACTGGAGCCACAGCTGTCTCTCTTCGGCTGTCCTGTCAATTTGAGCCTAAAGTGCCCAAAAATGTAACAAAAAATATTATCAATAATAAATCAACACAGCTGCATTTACAAAATGAAAGAAGAACTGGCAAAAAATGGATCTGACAATAACTCCCATTTTCTCCTGAAATTAATATTTTGCTCTGATTTGTTCTTGTGGCGAGTGAGACTATTTTAAATGTAATAAATCAGCTGCAACCCCGTGACACCAGATGGAGCGTTACAGTAACACGATTCAAAGGGATAAGAAACCGTAACTTTAAATCTAAGAAGTGCAACAGCTTAAAGGCTGTGGTGTTCATTTCCTTACGTCTCTTTGAATGATGATGTTTGTAAAGCACAATCGATAACTTTCATTCACATTTTCACTCAGACAAAACTCTTAACAGGTTTCTCATCCTCCTCCTCTCACGAGCAGCTCAGAGCTCCACAGTCGAGCAAAGTGATTGGTAGGTAGGCTGAGTTTTTTTTTTTTAGCAAATTTCAGCCTCTCCATTGGTCAGCATCACACTGCACACTCCCCCCTCAGACAACTTTCAGGCAGCCAATCAGCACAGAGCATCCCCGCCCACTTAGGTCAGTGCATAGATGCAGGGATCCCCCACAGAGGCTGAATTTGTGATGTTTTTGAACAGAATTTAAAACCTTTAAAAGACTGGGACATGTTATAAATGGTTAGAAAAACCCATTACATTGTGTTGACGTTTTGGTACCAGATAAAAAGAAACCCGTAGAGGTCCTGTGGAGTCCATATCTGCAATGGTCAGAGCTGTTTTAATAACACGAGGGACCCTACAGAATACTAAGTGGGGGACTTTAAAGTTGTGGTTGATCTCTGTTATCACTAATTGGTCTGTTTCGTTCCCTGTGATGCAGTGAACTGCTAGAGTCACATGTTAATTATCATAAGCAAGACCTGCAACAACACCTCCAGCAGAAGCACCCAGTTTATTATTCACTTAATAATCCCTCCTCACTTCTCAACTTTATCAGCTGTGAAACCTGTCTCTCCACTCTTGAGGAATTGTTTATTCTGTGTTTTCTCGGGAAGAGTGTTTCCTCTGCCAGCTATAAAAGCAGCTGTTTTGCTGTGTTGGCTAAAATCATCTGCATCCAAATGCAAATGGCTAATGCAGCCCTTTAGGTAGGGAGTTAGCACGTTATGTGTACTTCAATATTTAATGAGCTAAATGTCAATGCTTCCAAAAGAGTCATAAAAATGCAGTGGAAAAAGCACACACACTGAGATGTAAATTACTTTGTGTGGACAGGACTTATATGAAGGTGATGTTCCCTCACCACAAATTGGATTGTGAAAACAACACAAATGGGTTTATTTCCAGTTGTAGAATAAGTCTTCTCTCAATCTGAAGGTTGGAGGTTTGATCCCAGGTTTGGCTGCATATATGCCCAGAAGTGTACTTTGGCAAGATGCTGAACCCCAAACTGCCCCCATTGGCTGTGCAAGTGGTGTGTGAATGGGATTACTTTAAAGTGTAGTTTGTTTTATTTTAAGTGGGGTTGTATAAGATACTTGTCACTAGTTACTATGTTAGCTAGTGGCACCCTCCAGTCTCAAATCTGAAGACAGCGGAATTGTTATAAACTGCAGGTCATTGAGCATCCGCTTAAGGCTGGCTGCAAAAACACTGTAAACCACATACAAACCAGTTCAAAAAAGACGATATTTGCAGCATTAATAAACATGTTTACAGCCTGGTTCAAAAACGGTTTCGGTGGGAAGAGCTAATTTCTCTATCGACACACACTGTCACTGAGTGATTTTTATTATAACCCAACAGTTCAGAAGATATTAAGATTACAAGTTTTGCCCATTTGAGGACATGACTGACCTGACTGACAGACGGAACACTGTAGCTGTTGCGAGGAGGCTCAAAGCCCATCTCTTTACCTCACACTAACTCGACAGAAGTTAGGTTGAGTTCAGCTGCTTTATTTTAGAACCTCTTTCAGGGACCAGATACCAAAGCAAATGTCTGTTGTGGATCTGGCAAAAATGCTCATTGCCAGCCACCCAGCAGTAACTTCTGCATATAAGGTTTGCACCGCCCTGCTTTTATTTTTGACTCTTCCCGTCCCTGTTGCAACTAAGCGCTCATTCTCCAAGTTCAAACTAATTAAAAACCCCTTGAGGAGCACAGTGGGACAGGAGAGACTGAGTGGACTTGCCATGTTGTCCATTGAGAATGACAGAGCACAGAAAATGGACATACAGCGCATTGTGGACAAGTTCGCAGAGCTTAAGGCTCCTTCAAATAGTGGTGAGTAGGCCGAGTAGCCAAGTTCATATTGATTAATTGTTTGTATGTGAACATGTGGGCCGCTGTGCCAACTTTACTAAACTGTATTGCTATTGATACAGTGGTCTACTGTGCTCTCATTAGTTGAAAAAGTTAAAGTGGGTGTCAGAATGATGCAGTCGCTATCCATGGTGCTGAACTGCTTGTGTTGTTTTATTATGAGCCTAATGTTTTTGTTGTTCTCTTGGTTTGTTAGACTTCATGTCTGTTTGATTGACTTCAAAATGACATAACTGTGTGTAAACAATGTAGTCATGCTTGTAGGCCCCGCTATTTTGCTCATTTGACATATGCAATCCTCAGTGCACCAGGTTAGTACATCAGCTTTGCATGCGCTATCAAGTTTGCACATATTTTTATATATGCATACCTTTAGTAGATCGGGCCCTAAGTGTATTAAGCACAGGGGATACAAACAATACCAAATCCCTGAGGGTGCTTTCACATTGAACCTGTTCAATCAGTCAAAATGAACATGAATCCATTTTCTAAGTTAGTGCAGTTTGTTTACGCTGCTGTGAAAGCTGTCAATGTAACCCTTAGTGCGGACCAAACAACTCTACCAAGGCTGCTTGAAAAGCTGGGTCTCTATTAGCTTTTATTTAGACTCTGATGCAGTTTATAGAGCTAATATGAACTGACCTCCATCCGACCTAACTTCAGGAAAAATTGTGCTTTTTTAGATTTAACCAGCCCCGTTAGCAAGTCGAACACATTTTAAAAACCTCAGGCATATCCGTAGAAACAATAATGCAAGTATTTTTTTTTCTCCTTCTCATGAGGCCGCTGTCTATACGAGAGATATTACAAAGGTAATGAACATCCAGCATTTCCCACACGTACACTTTACCTGGGTATCACTCCCAGGTATTAACTGTTAATTAATTCATTTATTTTTGGAGAAATGACGCCATCCAAGATGAAAAACACGTCTCCCCTCGCTTTGCTCCTCACTGTGACAGACACAAACACTGTGCTGTGGAGCAGGCTTATTACATCCCTCTTGTAAACAAACTGGTTGTTTTTGGATTTCTCCTGTTAAATTTCATCTTCTGCTGTTGTTTAAGTGCATCTGTCTGAACCCCATGTAATTTGGTAACGTTATCACATTAGTTTATATAGATCATCTTGATATATGATGTAATTAACATAAAGCTTCCTCCTCATGTGATTGTGCTGTTGTATAATCAGACCAAGGGTGAAAACATATGAAAACTGAATAAATTTAAGGTTTCGTTTTGAGAAAAATTAAGATACAAATACAAAAATATACCTATCTTTTTTTTTTTTAAAAATGTTCAGCATATATATGTGGCACCTCAAATTTTTTTTTATAGCCACAACAACGTTAAACCCCACCCATGGTTATAACCAAGTGTGTGCTTTATCTGTTAAATCTGATCTGTTGAATCTCTCCTGCTCTCCAGCAAAGAAGTTTCTCTCCCTTTTTTTAAAATGGCATATCAACAGCTCTGTCATAATTACTCATTATTGTAGTTAGTTGCTTTTTTAGTCTCTTTGAAGCCCGTAGACCCAAACAGCGGATCAGTGCGCTGCACACGGAAAAGCATGTCTGTGATATGTCTAGTGATATAGTGTGATATATTAGAAAATCAAATTGTTTTTGAGCTATTGGCAAAGTTAAGTACTGAAAAGTTCCTCAGTAAAGCGTACATTTACACCAAGATTAGGATCAGAGTCTCTCAAAATAGGCGGAATTACATGGCAGACTTCGGCCCATCTGCAGAAAACCACCTGACTTGCGTGCCAGTTCTCCTGGCAGTTTCTCATCAGAGAGGCAGAGCTGACCGGCATCCATTGTGGGTCGTACACTTAATAGTGACATGTCGCTCATACAACCCCACTTCAAAAACATTCTGTCGCCTTTTATTCCTTTCACCAGGTACCAAAAATGCTACCCCATAAATGATTGAAAAGTGACAGCGTCACCCTTAATTAATATTATTACCCGGCTCTCTTACTGATATTCCGGTTTTGTAAGATGCTTGATTCTGATTGGTCAAACCCTCTTGACAACCCCTTAACAACGGCTGTTAATTTTCACTAATATGAGCAACACAAAAGGAAACTGATCACACGTCATGTCAAATCAATCTTCAGGGTGGACAGGACCCCTCCGGTTCGTGTTGGGTCTTGTACACCCTGTCGGGATTCTATTTCCCATAACTACCTGCTAATCAGACATTATCCCTTACTTACTTATACCCAGCTTTCTTACTAATCAACAGGCTGGGTTAAATACTTGGGTCTGATTGGTCAAAACCCCTTGACAACCCCTTGACAACAGTGATTAATTTTGCATAACAGGAGCAACCAGAGATGAGTGGTTCAAATCAATCAGTGGAAAACAGTTCTGATACATTTCAAGTTACAATGTCAACAGGGTGAGACTAGAGCCCGGTGTGAAGTGTAGGGGTCTAGTCTCACCCTGAAGGGATTGTACTTTACAAAACTATCTGTTTACCATGCATTCTTTACAGTGTGAGTATTGCATTCTTTATTCGTGTCTGTGTCATCGAAGTAAAGGACCAAAATAATCTATTTAAAAGCGTTTTTTTTTTTTTTTTTTAAATGTGTGTGCTGTTTCATTTAAAAAGTTGAAATAATTCCTTTCAACACTTTGACAGTGTTGTTTTTTGTGGAAATGAATTAATTATACTTTTGTTGAATATTTGTTACATTCTTAAGAGTTAAATCAATAATCATTCGTTAGACGAATCAATTTAGTATAGAATACTACAGGAAAGATCCTCCATGAACATACAGGACAACGTCTGAGGGCCCGATCTACTAAAGGTTTGCATGTATAAACACACGTGCAAACTTGATAGCGCGCGCAAAGCAGATGTACTAACCGTGAGCACCGAGAGTGCGTCTGTCAAATGAGAAAAATAGCACTCGCTATCCATTTAGTGTGTTTGCCTTCATGAATATGCAGATCATCAGTACGCGCAAAATACTGGGAGGAGGAGATGAAAATGTAATCATTTAGCACACGCAATGTGATTTATCAAACCTGAAGCAGATAGCGAGCGGTATTTTTGCGTCTATATTTAGCACGTTTGAAAGGCAGGTGCAAACTGGCACAGCGTTATGCACAAATGGCTGCGGTCACTGCAAAGCTCATCATAACTTTACAACATGCCGGCAACAGGGGGGCTAACAAGCATTACTACAGTTTGTAGACACAGTTATGTCATTTTATAGTCAATCAAACAACAAACCAAGAGAACAACACAAATGAATAAATAAAAACACAAATTCAAAGAAGTTCAGCACCACGGATAGCGACCGCATCATTCTGACACCCACTTTAATTTTTTCAACTAGTGATGCAGACTACTGTATCAATAGCTATACAGTTTAGTAAAGTTGGCACAGCGGCCCACCTGCTCACATACAAACAAAAAATCAATATAAAGTACTCCGCCTACTCACCACTTTTTGAAGGAGCCTTAAGCTCTGCAGACTTGTTCACGGTGCGCTGTATGTACATTTTCTTTGATCTGTCATTCTCAATAGATAACATGACATGTCCACTCAGTCTCTCCTGTCCCATCGTGCTCATCAAGGGGTTTTTAGTTAGTTTGAACTTGGAGAATAAGCACTCAGAAGGTGCAACGTTGACGGGAAGAGTAAAAAATAAAAGCAAGGACAGGCCTCATCAAATTGCTCTCTAAACTCCATCAAAACGCTGATTGCATTTTGGAGTAGAGTAGATGCGTTTAGATGCAGATCTCTGCTGGAGTTCACCGATGTGTTTATTTCCCTCCTCCACAAAGACCTCCAACTCCATGGCTTCAAACTTCATTTATCGCTCAAGACCACTCTACTCTCTCAAACTCTCCATGGTGACAGCCGATGGCACATGCAAAATACTCATTAAAGGGTGGTCCGCATCACTTTTGCACTTGTTATCATTTGCGCACGCAGTCATAGTAGATCACCCGCAAAACGCCCAGAAATAGCACGTGCAAAATTATTATTTGCACACGCAAATTAGCGCTCAATATTTGGGATCTTAGTAGATCATGCCCTTAGTCTTTTGCTGAGCTTTGAAACTAAAGCCCAGGTTATTTATAATCCACATCATTCTCACAGTTTTAGCTTTTACATCCATTTGTTTCAGGAAGGTATCAGATTTTGCTCAGTGCTAAATAAGTAAACACAAATATTTAGCCTCAGGCATGATGATATATTCCTTGCTCAAGCTGAGGGTTGAACACAGCCTTTGAAGCAGAGGATGACCGAGGCATACAGTCATTCATATCTCAGACTAAAAACAACATTATTTAACTCTCTTTCTTACTGTCAAACTTTAATACAAATCCTTTGAGGCAGGGGAGAAGTTTCTTCCTCTTTGTGTAGATGTGCATCATCCTTAACATTTCTGAGATCTATTCTGGTGCATTAAGAATTTAATTCCACAAAGGGCAAGTTGAACCTTGAGAAAAAAAATGCTTGCACAAGATACCAGAGCTGCCTTCACTTTGCAGGGCATTTACACTAATGCTTAGCAAACACACCAGTGCTATTCTTATTCTGCTGTCGGTTCCCATATTACTGCCGTCATGTATGTTGTAATCTTCATGTGCCTGCAGTGACACCACTGAGCATGTGGGTGTGCTTGAATGAACGCAGACACTGGCATAAACGCCACTGAACTGAACTGAGCTTGAAATACACTGAGTAAATCAACCTTCCATTGTAATGAGCTGCTGTGTAGACTGACTTAATTAAAAGTGATGTTGAATAATTTCTCTGAGGTGATGGCGCCTTGAACTCGACTCAGCCTTAAAGCGCGACCTGGTGCTTTTCTCCACGCCTGATTTCAGTCATCACACACACTTGAGAAGCTGTATTTAATGGAAAAGAAGAATTCATTCCTCCTTAAAAACAAGCCATTACATTTAATTTGGATTTATGCATGTATTTCGCTCTCTATAAACCCTCTACAGGCTGGCTGAATCAGTCTGATTGTCCGTCTACATATATAAGATGAAGCATGGCAGAGAACAAGAGGTGGGGAAAATCGAGACCCTGCTTTGGAACAGTGCCTCAGGAGTGTCTGCTTCTTTCCTTGTGATTGCTATGTGTTCCTCGAAAGGCTGTGCGATGTGGACGACAGTTCAATATGAAAGAAGAGGGAGGAAGTACTATTAAATTCATCTAAGGGTTGAGTGACACGTCATGGTACCACTTACACACACGCACGCACACAGAGGCTGACAGTGTTCTCCTGTTTTTCCCTGAGATTGATTCCATTGCACAGAAATAGGCTCAAGATGAAGCGATATATTACAAGATGATTCAGCCTCATTAGAACTACTTCACGCTGTTTCGAGGACAATGCTGTAGACGTCTTCACTTCAAAAGCAACAAATTCGGGGTTTTTTTGCCTCATATGACCGATGTGACAACATTATGTATCGGCAAACAACTGAAAAATGGCAAAACACACACCTCACAAAATTGATGTTATTACATGTCTCACTGGATGGATGGATAAAGAAATAATGTCTAAGTAATCCCAAGAGAATCATAATGAATGTCCCAATGTCCCTTAATATTCACGTGTTAAATTTAAAATGTAATTATTGTTGTAAGTGTGTAGTTCAATATTCTTTACCTTGTCATATCTTCAGTCTGCCAGCTTTCAAACAGCCCCCAGCCCCCATCAGCCAGCCGAACAGCAGAGTGCTGACAATGCAGCTGCCGTCACACTGCTTTTATAATAGCATACATCAAGCCTTAAATGCTTCAGAGAAACATCCACGTGCGGGTAATTTTTGTTGCCCTATAGATTCTGCCCAGACAGACAGAGTGTAAAATAATAGGTGAGCTGCAAAATGAAGAGCACACACGCTGTTTCTAGAGGCAGCAGTGATTTTTTGATGCTGGTAATCAGTGAGACAGTGGCATCTGCAGAGGTCTCCTGCTTCTGCTCTTGCCCCAGGCGGTGCAACTAACTTGAAGTGCTCCAGTATGCAAAATGCCTTTCCGAGGGTCTTAATGTAAATACTTCATAGCATGCTGAGTTTCCCCTATGAATATGTGATAAGGATATAAGTACCAATTTGAATTAAATTTTACACGGGGGCAACTATTTGCACACATGGGTCCATTATTTAGGGCATAATGTTACACCTTGATGACAGAATGTAAGCAACAGCAAAAAAATGACTTTGCAGATGTACATGCACTTTCATGCCATCTGGTTTTAACTGTTTTACATTGCCTTTAGTTAAGTGTGATAGTGTTGTTAACATTTTGTAGCAGTCAGCCATTGCAAGCCTGGACCACCTTAAAAGTGCACTGGTTCTCAGTGTGACAGCTACACTGACACTTATATCACCTGTTAATATCATAGCTAAAGCAGGGATGCACAATATTACATTTTTGCCAGTATCACACACTTGCACTAATGCATACACACCTTTTTTTCATTGTTAAGAACTTCAAGTCTCTCCTGCACTAGAACTAACCCATTAGTCTTATTATGACTGTCAATTTGTTTTAGAAACCGACATACAATCTTTCAGTCAGTCAGTCTTCATTTATATTGCGCCAAATCACAACAAATGTTATCTCAAGATGCTTTAAAAATGGTGCAGGTCTAGACCATACTCATATATTATTTAACCAACATCAAGACAGGTTAAGATCTAGCCCCATTTTACAGGCTGGACTCAGTCTATCTCATCTCATCCACCATGAGCAGAGCACTTTGCAGCGTTTAGCAAGCTACAGTGGCGAGGACAAACTTCTGCTTTGACTGTGTTTGGGTTTGGATGATGGCTGGAGGGAGATGCAGAAAGAGAGATGGACAGAGAAAACTAAGTGATAACATCAACGTCATCAGTTGTAGTCGGACTGTAGCAGCTGGAGTCTGGCAAGTCCACAGCAGCAGGATGTCAACAGCAGCAGGATGTCCACAGCAGCAGGCCGTCTACAGCAGGGATCCAAGTGAACTTACGAGGCAAAGAACCTCAGGGACTCCCAGAAAGGTCTATGGTAAGTAACTTAAATGAGACAGGAAGACTTCAAGTAAGCGACAGGTAGACAGGGAAGAGAGAGGGAAATACAGGATCCCAGTGTGCCAGTTCCCCTTGCAGTCTAAGCCTATAGCAGCATAACTAAGAGCTGGTCCAAATCTGACCCAGCCCCAACTACAAGCTTTATCAAAAAGGCAAGTTTTAAATTTACTCTTAAAGCTAGGGTTGGTAGTCTCGGAAAACCAGCATGAAGTTGAATGTAGCTTTTCCTCATGACTCCGTCTAACCCCTCCCCTCCTCCCTCAGAGCTCCTCCAAAACGACGCCCCCCCGCTCACATGCACGAGCGCCGCTGATTCTCGACCATATGATCGTGACTGATTCAAAACCGGTCCTCACCAAAACATTATCATAGTGAAAGTTAAAAACACAAACAAACATGGCTGCTGTTAGTACTCACAACTGTCATGCTAGCATTATCCAGTTTTACCAGTGACACGATATCAGGAGAAAAGTTATAATACATATATAATACTGTAACAGCTCTACTGTTTGTTAAACCTGTTCAGTGTAGATGTTCTTAATTCCTACAGTGTTGACAGTCAGTGAAGACATCAGGAGACTGAGGTGTAGAGTGTGCGAGTGGGAGAGAGGAGAGGAGAAGTTTTTCATTCATTCAAACATTGATTGTTGCTTTGTTGGTTGGCGTGATCACTGCCGACAGTGACCGGTTATTAAAGCTCAACGTGTTCACGAATCTGCTCGTCATCACTACAGCGTCCGGACGGACGCTACAATAAATATATATTTTCTGTAGGACTTACTGAACGTCATTAATTATTCTGCTTGTTGGTGAGAGCTTTTTAGACTCTGATCCGGACTACAGTCCTGAGCAAAGCACCTCATCAGGTCAGAGGGGACAGGCCCGAGGACGAGCGAGAGGGCCAGTAGATAGAGTCAGGGGAAGTAGAGGCAGGAGACGGGGGCTCGGAGGAGTGCACGCCGGGGAAATGTACGCGCAGGAGGAGGGCAGAACAGCAAGACGGGATTTGATTGGTTAAAAATTTAGGGAGCCAAAAAACGGTGATTGGTTAGTGTTTTCCCAGGTTTACTCCGGCTGTAGATAGCAGTTTTTTTTCACTCTTTTTTTAGGAACACATTATGTATTGATTGCCATCAGGACATAGAGATCATTTTAACCAGTATGACAAAAAGTGTATCTAAATCTGATTACCAACCCCAGCTTTAAGTAGAGAGGGTGTCTGACTCCCGGACTCTGACTGGTAGATGATTCCAAAGGAGAGAGGTCTGATAACTGAAGGCTCTACCTCCCCATACTACTAAGGTACAAGACTGCTTTCTGGGAGCGTAGTGCTCTAGAGGGGTAATAGAGCATTATGAGACACAGCAAGACAAACAACATTTCATTCTACAATGATTGTTTTCTTTTTCAATTACAGTCATTTTGTGAGGAAAAACTAAACAATCATTTCTGTCATGTCATCAATCCAGTGGACAGTCAGGCTCAACATGCTGACAGTTGATGTCTTGATGTCCATGGTGAAGCTAACATGAGTAATATGAACAAGTAGCTTCTTTAAGTGACTGAAGACAAAGCTATGCCTGTCAGGTGAGGCTATGTCGGAGACTCAACACTAAAGGCATAGCATAGTGAATCTCTCAGTTCATCATTAGCCTGCAGAAGCCTGCATCTTTCACCACGCTGAAAGGCTGGTTATTGAGAGTAATGTATTCAATGAGTTTTGTCAAGTTCCTTTACCTTTGGGTGATCTCTGCTGTATTTCTTAGCTTTTTTGAATGTCTGAATTCGAGGCTGCTGACGGTTTTTCCCTGGCACTGATCCATTTCCATTCAGAAACTCACTCTTGGTGCTGTTCAGGATTATGATTCTTGAGATGCACAATAAAACTGGTAATGTTAAAGGAGTATTGTTTTGCTTCTCTTTGCATCACCTGTGCTTCACAGGTATTGCCAATAGCTATTTTGCTGCCTGTTACTGACACTTTAAAATACTATCATACTGCCAACATGTTGAAGCTCACTGTTGGTGCTCGTAAGTTGTCATCCCATATGCATTTTTAATGTATGACCTTATCAGATACTAGTAATTCACTTTTCAAGCTTTTATCTGAAGATACTGATATTATGCCAATAATACCTTGCATCCCTAAAGTGAAGTGCTGAAGTCGGTACTCATCACTACAAAACGCTGATTAATTGTCCTGCAATAATTTATCCTACCTAAATGGTCAAAGTCCGTAAACATCTGAGAAGCTTGAAATGTATCTTTACTAATAGTTTCTAACATTGTCCTTATCTTGTTTTCCTTTTTCATCAAACTTATTATGTTCCTTAAAAAAAGAGTAAACCACTTACAGTCCACTCCAAAAGATTATTAGTTTGTCCTTCAGTAATGTCATCCTATAGTAGGGAAAATGGATGAGTTATTTTATTTTGCTGGTTGACTTGACAACCAGCAAAACTCAGATTAATTAGAACATCTGTTCAGTCAATAAGAGACCTGAGCTCTTTGTTTAATGTCTCACTATAATGAAGGTTGGTTCTTCCATTGCCTCAAAAAAGACCAGGGGTCTCATTTATAAATTATACGTTTGCATGGAAATGAGCCTGAAATTGGCGTACGCCACTTTTCACGCTCAGTTCTTGATCTATGAAAGACAAACTTGACGGGCAAATGTGTGACGCAAAGCCAACTCTGACCCATTCATACGCTCATCTTGGAGGCAGAGGAAATTGGCGATGCAGGTGATGAGAGGGTGAACTGAAGTCAGTTAATATTTGAATACCTTTTACACATTTCATTTAATTTGATAACAACATATTAACAGACCCACATCATCATAATCTCTTAAATCAGCATATTCAAAAATAACAAGAGTGTGGTGAGCTGTTTCCAAGAGGCATTGTAATGTCATTAAAAGATAAAAGCATGTCTTAAAGTTCAAAAATATGAAATCTGCTTTGTCTCACCTTCACATTTCTCCTAAGAGGGAAAAAAAAACGGACCATATTGATCCTAACATGTTTATCGGGAGGTAAAAGCCAAGCTAACATCAGAAGATGTAAAACAACCGCGGAGCAAAGTGACTGTCATTTTTCAATGTTTTTCTAATGCTAGGCAGCGTCTCTAAGTGCAATTATACTTATATTAAGACTATTGCGTGGCACACACGGAGTTCACAGGGACACATTTTCATCACCTGCACACATTTACTGTGTTAATGAGATAAGTGTGGGAGTAAAGCCATGACCGGCTCTAAGACAATTATTATCCTACTAATCCTCATAATCAAAGCACAGGTAAATCTGCCCATGGTAAAACAAACACATTAAAACTTCAAGGATCAAACTTCTGTCAAATAATATCAGGTAGGGGGTGGATCGCTGATTGACTTGAACACTCTGTTGTGTTAAATTAAAATCATTGTGGGTCGTGTTAACATATAAACACTGCGGTGACACCCGTGCGTAATGATGAATGATTGATGGCACTGCTGAAGGATATGAGAATGCTGTGTCATTAGTTGATTTAAACAAAAAATATTTTTGAATGTCGGCGTGTAGAGGGCAGAATACATGGCGGAACTACGTGCGCATATCCCAAGGTTGTGTGTCACGTTGGGAAAAACTTAAAGGCGGACCCAGGTGCCGAAAAATACAAATTGTAATTAAACAACAACAAATAGAGAACACAGGAGCAATGTACAATGATCCAACACAGGACATGGAAAACAGAGAAACTAAATACACAGAGTAATTAACACAGATGTGAAACACAGGACACAGTTGAAACTAATGAGTGCAACCAAAAAAGGAGGGAAACACACAAGGGCAGGAAGCAGGGGCCCCCTTTACTGGGGCACGTGCCTCAGTATAAATGAGCTGTGCCCCAGTATCAAGGGCGGACTGGCCATCGGGAGTACCGGAGTTTCCCAGTGAGCCGGAGTGAAAAAAAGAAAGAAAAGACTTTAGGCGCAGATGTTAATGAGCTGCATCCACCGCAGTGTTTCCCATACATTCATTTATTTCCGATCTGTTCTCGACGCATGCGAGCCCCCCCTCCCCTCCCCTCTCAGAGATCATTGCTGTGTTCCGAGCAGCAGGTGAACTGCACACATGCAGCTTTCCGGCTGTGGGACGCGGACAGCGCAGTTTGCGGTCTGGTTTTGATTTTGGTGCTGCAGAGAATGAGGATAAAGGTGCTGGAGGAGGAGAGGGAGGAGGAGGAGAGACTTAGGTGCATGAGGGGTCAAGGCAAAGTGAAAGTGAGATGGGCGAGAGAAGGGTGAAACAAGTCAGGAGAGACGGCCCCAAGATGACAGACATGAAGATGACGGGGGAGCAGTTTCAACAGAAACAGATGACATTAGTCTCGGGGCAAGAGCAAAAACCAGCGTCCACAAAGAAGGAGGGGACATTAGTGACTTAGGGGGAAAGCATGATGGTCCTAAACAAGTGAAGTCCCACTATCCTCAGCACTGCTTTAGGTTAAAAAAATGATCATTTAATTAACAATGGTTTGAAAGCTTTCCCTGGTTATAATATTCTGTAAATAGAGATGCAGCTTTTTGTTTCTTATGTAGGATGTTTGGTAAACACATGAAACATGACACATTTGTGAGCACTGGTTTCACTAACTGGAAAAAAGCTCTGGATCTCTTTAGAGGGCATGAGAAAACACCTGCCCATAAAGTAAGTAAGTAAGTAAGTAAGTGAGTGAGTGAGTGAGTGTGTGAGTGTGTGAGTGTGTGTGTGTGTGTGTGTGTGTGTGTGTGTGTGTGTGTGTGTGTGTGTGTGTGTGTGTGTGTGTGTGTGTGTGTGTGTGTGTGTGTGTGTGTGTGTGTGGGATAAACACAGGGATAAAGAATGACAAATTAAAACCGGAAACACAAGACTAGACTAAGAAAATACACAAGAAAACAACAGGAGACATGATTACTAAACACAAGGAAGACATAGGATAACTTATAACACAGAATAAACATGGGGACAAACCAAGGCATGAAACAAGGGAATCTACAAAATGAAGCAGGAAACAAAGACAGAAAAAAACACAAGAAAAATCCATACCCAAACAAGATCAACTCATGACTTGTGATTTTATAAAAGAAACATTGCGTGAAAGTTGGCGTGCGAACAGTTCGATAAATCAGTTTGGTTTTTTTGCGCATGCCATTTCTGGGTTGTCAGCATACGTATGCTTTTAGTAGGGATTCTACGCACCATTTCATAAATGAGACCCCTGGACTCTTATTTAGAAAACAGTGCATAGAATCCCTTCATAAACAGAAATTGTATGTGCCTAACATAAATCCGATTTATAAAACTGTGTGGAATCTATAATGCAATGTTCCCTTTATAAATCAAAACAATCTGGGAATATGCACATTATGCACAAATGAGCTGGAAGATCAAACTCAAGCAAACAGAACCAGAACCAAACTTAAGCAAACAGAACCAGAACCAAACTCAAGCAAACAGAACCAGAACCAAACTTAAGCAAACAGAACCAGAACCAAACTCAAGCAAACAGAACCAGAACAATTCTCAAGCAAACAGAACCAGAACCAAACTCAAGCAAACAGAACCAGAACCAAACTTAAGCAAACAGAACCAGAACCAAACTCAAGCAAACAGAACCAGAACAATTCTCAAGCAAACAGAACCAGCACCAACTCAAGCAAACAGAACCAGAACCAAACTCAAGCAAACAGAACCAGAACAATTCTCAAGCAAAAAGGACCAGAGCCAAACTCAAGCAAACAGAACCAGAACCAAACTCAAGCAAACAGAACCAGAACAATTCTCAAGCAAACAGAACCAGAACCAAACTCAAGCAAACAGAACCAGCACCAACTCAAGCAAACAGAACCAGAACCAAACTCAAGCAAACAGAACCAGCACCAACTCAAGCAAACAGAACCAGAACCAAACTGGTGCAAACATTATTAGTGTCCTCAGTGCAGGTTGGCATTGAGAAAAATCAGAAGCCTCAGCTTGGATGGGCTGATCCGATTTCTCCTCTCAGTGAGTATTTGCCTTGTCTTCGAGAAGACTCTCTGGGAAGGAACAGATGTAGCCACGATACACAGCCTCCCCTCCATCACCTGTATCCCATATGAGAGCTAAGCAGCTCTCACTCCCTGAGCCGCAGCTTTTGACCATGACACATCACTAAGGGTTATGATTAGGGCTAGGGTTATGATTAGGGTTAGGGTAAGGGTTAGGGATGCTTGAAAAATGAAGGTAAGACGAAGGTGATGAGACATGCTTTTTCCTTTAATGTTGTGGTTTTGTGTGTACGCAATGAGACACCTGAACATTTAAAAAATTCCCATCTGAAATTTCTCACTGGACTGGTCCTTATATTGACTGTCTGTGTTGTTTTTTATATTGGCAGGTTGTAAATTCTTCAAACGGATCAACACGAAACAAGAAGGGTTCGGTGTCCAAAAGGCAGAGATTTGTTCTACATTTACACAATGCGCTTTATCACCGAGTACTTCATAAATGAGGTCCTTTGTGGGTAACTAAATTTCCATAAACACTTTGATTTAAGTTTCTTTTGACTACAGAGGATACATACAAGCAAGCACCAATTAATGATGGAGTTAAATCATGAACAGACTCGACCTAAAACACAGCACTGGCCAATTAGCCTGTCCACCAGGGTGTAATCCCAGACTCTGCACAACACCGCCTCTGGCAGTTCTCGCTCTCGCCCTGTTCAGTTTGGTGAAGTCCAGCCTGTCACCCAGAGTGACCTGAAACTGGCTGAGTGTTAATCTTTTGTAGCCTTCCAGTTTTAGACTGACAATGACGCATCGGCTGCTGCTGGCAGAATTCAATAGATAAATACGTGAAATCTGTAACACCCAAACCTGGAGTCAATGTCTCACTTATTGATCGGGATATGCACCAGCAGATCTCCATTTGCCCCTACAAAAATACATGGTGCTCTTTTGAAGGATGACCCTGAGGATTTATGGATGTTAACAAAACTTGCTCAAACCTCGGAGCTTGTGTCATTTACACAACGGGAACACGAGGACGGCTGCAAAAAAAACTTTTAAACATCCTCTCCTGGAAAATAATTTATGAAACCTTGTTTATATATTTACAGTGCTTATTCAAATTTATCCCTCTTGAGCTGAGCTCCAGCAGAAAGACTATTGTAGGCAGGGAATCATGTGACAATGTACAATGTCAAGTGTCTTTTATTGCAGCTTTGCTGCCAAAGCCCAGTGGTGTTTAAACTGGATCATAGCAGAACAGGGAGTGATGGATGTTGGGAGCTGCTTTTTCACTGTGTGGTTATTACAGAGAGCCGGTGTGAGGAATCCTTTGGGGCATGAATTCTCACATACCATTAAGTGAAATGTAATGCCACAGAGTATATTCATTCAGAAAGGAAAGGGTAAATTACAGCAAATGTAGCTTAGGAAATGAAGGACTGCCATTACATGACATGTATCGTCAGACTTTAATGCACGTGCTAAAGTGTAGGATAGAGAAGGAGAGGGAAAAGGTAAAGGGAACCTTGACACAGAGGAATGATGAATGAGCCATTCCTAGTGTTACTGCCCCCCCTGTAGAATTGACTTGTGTTTTTTAAATCTGTTACACACTTAACCTTACAGAACCACAGAGAAATGTGCGTCTTTCAACCATTTGTGTTGCTGTTGCATCACAGGAGGGTTTAATCTTTGCTAAATATATCAGTGCTGTGAACAGATCACTGCCTTCTCACTCAAAGCACAAACCTCTGCATCTTATCTGGAGGGTTTACTCACTTTCTTAGATTTAAGGAGTCTGGACTCCTCATCTGCATTTATATAAGCAGCCATAAAAGCTGGTTTCTGGTCTTTTTGCCTCTCTTCCTTGGACAGTCTTGAAAAAGAGGAATAGAATTGAGATGCTGGCAAAGGCTACTTACTCGACGGAGGCAGCAGCTGCATAAACAATGCTTTATTTCACATCCTCTTAATGTTTATTCACTGGCTTCCATTCGTACACTGATAGTGCTGAGTCACACTCTCATGTGCACGCTCTCTAATTATCCTGTACCATAGCAACCGTAACTTAGCAATTGCTAAACCTCTTCTTTTTTAGAGGTTTTGAAAAATGTAATTATTTTTCTCTATTTATCCTTCATACTTTGGAAGTATGAAGTAAAACTAGCAGTGGCTACAATGCCGAGTTTCTTATCAGCCATCTCTCCATGAATTCTAACCCACAAAATCCCTTTTGTGATATGCTGATTTAAGGCCTTTAGAGATGGAGCAAAGTCATTAAAATTGACTTGACTGACTTATAAATGACTCATAATTTCATGTAAAATATAGAAGGTACATTGTTTCATTAAGATGAAGGCTATTAAAATGTAGTCAGTGACTTATATCTGATGTCCTCACTGTACAACCATGCAGCACTGTCTGGAGCAGAGCCACAATGAATTCTGGGCTCTCTGACAACTAGTGACACTCTCTCAGCTGATCTGTCTTATACCTCCTACAAACTGTAGATCCATATGGAGGAAGACTCCCAATTCGTACTGACAATCGGGTATTAGGTAAAGGTGTGACGAGAAGATACAAGATATTGGATTCAGGAGAACGAGACAAGACAAGTTTTTAACAATATCTTTAAGAAATCTTCAATAATGAAATATGACAGGAAAAAAACTCCTTAATTTGAACGAGTCACGAAATGCAAGACGATGCACGTCCATCTTTAATGTTTAAAATAGTCATCTTTTTGTAAGAAATGTCATCTCTGTTCTACTTTCTGACTGAGTATTAATCACCAAGTTCAGTCAAGGACACAAACAATAAGTAAGCACTGTGTCATCATCCACATGTCATTTTAAAGCTTATGAAAGACAAAGAAAAGTTTCAGTATTCTCATCTTACAAAATTTGATTTCAGACTTTTTTTTAAATCAGATTTACCCATAATAGGGGCGTTCACTGTCTATTACTGGCTTTTTGTCTGTTTCTTGTGCAGTTGTCTGACAGATAAAGATATCAGAGGCCAAAATGTCCAAAAATGTCAATTAAAAGTACAATATGAGGGATGTCCGGATCAGCTTGTTTGGACACTAGTCCGATTTTTTTTGTACTGGGTATCTGCAAATACAGAGACCTGGTCCGATACTTGTGTTTGCCTAGATTAGAGTGCTACAAACTTTTATTTGGATTTTTACAAAAATGTTTATCTTTTTACAAAAATAACTGGAGTAAAAAAATAAAATAAGATGTCTCCAGGTTATTCTATTTAACTTATTCCAGCTAGCCTTGTTATATGACCAAGTGGCAAAACTCACTCCCTTGAGTGTCTGCTTGAGGCTGGCTCTGGAAGTACCAGAAACCACATACACACACATTCAGAAATAAACATGTTGTTGACTGTAGTCTGGATAGCTAATTTCTCGATCGGCACACACTGTACGGGGGTGAATTTTTTTTAAAACACAGCCGTTTCGACGATATTCAGATTACGTGTTTTCAATTATGAGAGGCACACCTGATTTCATTGACAGGCGGGAACACTAGCTGTTGACCAAGATGCTCAAAGCCTGCCTCTTTATCTCACACTAGCTTGATAGAAGTTAGATTTGACCTCAGCATTTCCAATATGGTTCCCACTGACGATTGGCTTCAAAACAGCGCTTCAGAAACAGATGGGTGACATCACGGATACTACGTCCAGTCAGAGTTATACAGTCTTTGTGTATAACTCGCATATAACTTGTTTAACTTGCTCTGCTGAATGAGACCCACAAAACTGGTGTGCATACAACACTGCATGCTTAAAATCAAGGCAATGCCTCTGTGAACACAACTCTGACAATACAAAGCAAAATTCACAATAGTGGCTCCAGCTACTAGACCAAGAACGTATTTATTGGACATTAACTCTGCTTTCTTATGTTCATTTTTTTTTTTTACTATCCGGATTACATCAACCAACCTGGATTAGCTTAAACTTGGTGTGTCAAGGCTCACCAATGTCCTGTGACAAATGTCAGCTCCAAATGTTTGTTGTAAAACGAACAGCAGTCACGCCATGTTTTAAATTACAGAAACAGCAGGACATAGCAAGAGCCCTAAAGACCGTAAAACCCTGCGTTCTCTATTGCGGAGATTCCAAAGTGACAAATTAAACCACTTCTCTGTCATCATTTATCCTTCCCTTTAAAGTCCAGAGTTTGTTGCATCATCAGAGCAGGTTTTCCTTTGTTGCTTTAGTGTAATTCGTTGCTTGTCTAGTTTTTAGATTGTATCAAATTAGTAGTATTGAATGCTACCGCCTTCAATGCCATTTTATGGCATTTATTGCAAGTAGCTGCTGGACTGTTTTCACTTTCTAGTCTAAAATATTTTCACACTGCTGACATTTTAGCCTCTGGGTTGATAATGCTAATGTTTTAAATTGTCCCTACTTTGGTATATGGTATTGCTTTTCTGACAATATGTCGATTGAGAGTTACGGTTGGCTGCCATAGAGCAGTTCATGTAATCTGGTGGGCCGTGCACCTGTGTGTTTGCACAGTTTTGGCTGGTCTGTTTATTCTTTTCTTAAGTATACAAATAAAGATGGGGTTGGTAGTCAGAGTTAGACACACTTTTGTTATACTGGTTAAAATGATCTTTATGTCCCGATGGCAATCAATACATAATGTGTTCTTAAAAAAGAGCGGAAAAAGACGCTATCTACAGACGGAGTAAACATGGGAAAAAAAACAACCAATCACCGCCTTTAGGGTCCAATTTATGAAACCAACCAAATCCTGTCCTGCCTTTCTGCCTGCCTCCTGCGCGTACATTTCCCCGGCGTGTTCTCCCCGTCCACTGCCTCTATTTACTGCCCCTCTTGCTTGACCTTGGGCCTGTCCCCTCTGACCCAATGAGGTGCTTTGCTCAGGACTGTAGTCCTGATCAGAGTCTTAAAAGCTCTCACCACAGGGACCGTGACAAGCAAAAAAATTAATGAAATTTAATAAGTCCTACATAAAATTTAGACCTGATTTTGTGTCATCGGTACAACTGGATAATGCTAGCGTGACAGTTGTGAATACTAACAATAGCCATTTTATTTTTTTTTAACTTTCACTATGATAATGTTTTGGTGTTTTCTTACTGCTGAGTGAGACATGAGTTGACGTAGTGCAAAACACAAATGATGTGCTGAGGACCGGTTTTGAATCAGTCACAATCATATGGTCGCGAATCAGCGGCCCTAGTGCATGTGAGTGGGGGGTGTCGTTTTGGAGGAGCTCTGAGGGGAGGGGGGAGGGGGGAGGGGTTAGACGGAGTCCTGAGGAAATGCTACATTCAAATTCATGCTAGTTTTCCGTGACTACCAACCCTAGCTTTAAGGGAACTCAAATAACTTAGTTATACTTGTGCGGTTGCGTTCTGCTGTAGTGACAGCAGATGTAATGACTGGGGTGAGAGGATTGCTCTAATGCTGATCACTGATCAATTAAGAAATGCCCAGATTGGCTCAGATCAAATAGTTGTGATTAGGATTGGTAAATCCTGAGACAATAATGGCCAGAATAATATGTTTTTTCCCTGAATTACATGTAGAAAAACTGGGATCATCTTGTCTTTGAGTTCTACACTATTATCTGCAAATACAATGTACAATCAGAACTGTCCAATGAAGTACTTCATTTTTTACTTTCACTGAAATGCAATACTTCACATTTACTGAACTGGTATTTAGGTTCAGCCCAAACAGAGACCATACAGATGAAGCTGTTTGCTGTCATATTCGATTGCAGCCATTACCTAAAGCACTACAAGCACAGAAAAACACTGTCAGTGTACTGAAGTATGGAGCCCACACAGATAACATCAGCCCAGCTGCTGTCACTATCATTATTGATGGGCTGTCTCTTGCACTGCAAAAGTCAGTCATTGCTAACCTAGACACGGCTCATTAACAAAATGTCTGTGTGTTTTGGAGTTCACTCTCATAATGCCCACATTCTTGAAAACACATTGTCCTTGGTTGTAGGTTTTTATACCTTTTTGATACATTACCTAAACAGCATCATTCCCTGTTTTGATACAAATAAGGCAACCAAAAAATAGGAGGGAAAGAAAATGTACAGGGATGAGATGACGTTTCTGTTTCTCCCCTCTGCTCACTCTCTGTAACAGATACTTCACATAATTTGTGCAAAGATATGAAATGCCAAATAGGACCTGACAAAACAACTGTATTTTCTGAGCTGTGAGGACAGTTAGCATTGTAGTGGCTGTTATGAGAGCAGCAGGTTTGATGGTGGATGGAGCAGGCCCACACACAGGAACAGGACAAAGCAGGACTTTGGCTGCATACAGGAAAAATCCAGCTGGACCACATCTTGGTGGTTGCCACAAAGTGAGACACTTTGGTGAGCTATGACGCCAGGCCTCCTCTGACTTCAGGGTACAGTTTTGGCTTTGTCTTGCAGTGTGATTGCGACTAGACAGCTTGTGCCTCAGGTCAATATTAGAATCTGTTTAAAGCTGTCCTCTTCAACATTTGTTAATATTGCTAATATCAGCTAACTGGTTAAAAGGTTAAAGATTAATTTTGTCCTAAAATCACATAACTTATGAAAAACAAAGGAGTATATAGTGTGTTCAGTTCAATAAGTCTGATTGGCTTTTCATTAGGGCTGGGTGATAATTTGATAACGATAATTATCGTGATGTAATTTTTCTCAATATAAATATAAAAATGTTCGATAAAAAAAAATCAATGTAAATAAACCTGTAATTACACCCCCCAAACACTGGAGAGGGAGGGGCCGCTAACGAGGCTTAAATGCTAGTTGCTACCATAGATTGTGTATAAAATGGACAGCGTCCCTCCACCTTTTCCCATTGAACGGTTTTGAAGCCAAAATATCCCATTCCAGAACGCAGACACATTTTCTGCTGCCAGAGTCTGCGCAGTAGGGAATTTGTGTTTCCACGGTAACGAGCTCTGCCCTACAGTGTACCATCAAAAGGTCCAAGGAAGTTTCCCTCTACGGCAGCTGTCAATCAAAGGAAATCTGGAAGTAAAACCCATTTTTTTAACCCCTAATAACTATCGAAAAAGAAACTTTTCCGAAAAAAAAGACCTTGAACACAAAACAGTCAAATAATAACTACATCACCACAACGATACGGATGTGAGAAACATTCGTACCACGTGTATTTATTTTTTTAAAGTTTGACCGCAGCCCCATTCAAATGAATCGGATAGACAGAGTTTTTGACCTATACTGCAGCCAGCCACCAGGGGGAGCAGCTCTTTGCTCACTTCGAGCCGAGCAAGAGGACGTCCATTTTTTTTACAGTCTGCGGTTGCTACCCAACATTAGACAGTAGAAGAAGACTATTGAACAGCCAATCATGTCGCAGGGTGAGAGGTAGGCGGGGCTTAAAGACAATGTAAAGCGGAATGTAAACACAGCTGAAACGAGCGACAGTGAAACAGAAGAAAATTCCGAATCGTTAGACACTGTGCTGACTCGGCTTTCACTATTAACTTAATACACTTAGTTAAATCTACTTTCAGGATTTGGGTAAAGGAAGAACACAGAGACAACTTCTGCTGTTCATTTCTAAAAACGTTAAATATCTACCGTAGTACAACTGAACACCGATTGACCGCGATTCGTTCACTGTACTCTGGGAAAAAACGTCACTCTGCCCGTAACCCTTATTAATCTTATAGGGGAGTGTATTACTCAAAATAATACTAAACTGTCAACAGAATACAATTTGATATTTCTTGTGAATTTAAATCAAATTTTGCAAATCACTTCAACCTGAGAAAAATTAGAATATACAAACTAAAAACTTCACAAAAATCTCATCTTACACAAAAGACCTGCTTCCTGTTAGCACCGTCAGAAATGATGGATTCAAAAAGTTTATCAGAGAACTAAATCCAGATACAAGCTAACAAACCGTCTGTTTTCTCCAACTTACACTCAGGACCAAAAATCTGCCATACAATTTGAAGGAAATAATGATTTGATATTTATCATGATAATTACTGATATTCACTGATATGAAATATTTAACGTGATAACATAATTTTCAATATCGCCCTGCTCTAGTTTTCATTTTAAAAGAAATTGCTCTCGCCACTTTTTCCCATGATTTGGTTTGGTAATGTATGCACCACAGAGAAACACAAGCTTGGTGCATTTATTTTAGACTCTCTAAACAATAACATAGTTGACAATGGCTAAAACAACCATTAAAAAAGAAGAAAAAACTCTCCAGAATTCAGTGATAGTGCCAGAAAAGTGTTGGATGTGATCATGCCCTGACACCTTATGGCTCAGAGTATCACCTTGTTCATCTCAAGAGCTTCCTCTTGTTGAGGATCCTCAAAAAATCCTCCTCTCTCTTTACTTACTGTCTTATCTTGTTTGTTACTGCCCAATCCCGGAGCTTGGCTGTGCCAGATTTTTTCTACACATATAGACACAGACTCCGAGCCAGTCACATCATACCACACACGCACACGCGCACGCGCACACGCACACACACACACACACACACACACACACACACACACACACACACACACACACACACACACACACACACACACACACACACACTTTGCCCTCGCCTAAGGGTTTGGTTTGATTCATGCCCTTTGTCAGAGTTTGAGCGGGTCTCAAAGAAATAATGGTGTGACTTCCCAGGGAGTGGGGCGCCTTCCTTAATTGGTGTCTTTTCTCGCATGTACAACACATTCGCCCTTGTTCACTAGAAATCACACATCAAAGGATCTAAAATTTCCTCTCCTGCAGAGTCAACTTGCAGTTCGTACCACTGAGGTGCTGATAGAAGCTGCACATCAAAAATGTTGATGAAAGAGGGGAGTAACTAACAACAAATAGGCAAGTTTTTTTAAGTAAACCGAAACAGTACTCAAGTAAAAGTACTGTTACTTTCTAATGATGTTACTCAAGTAGAAGTAAGAGTGCTCATAGAAATAAGTACTTGAGTAAGAGTAAATAAGTACCTAAAAAAAAAAAGTACTCAAGTAGTGAGTAATTTGTGAGTAGTATCATATATAAAATTGTATTGTATTGGAAATGCTAATAACAATGTGAAGTGCACACTGCCTTTAATAAAGTGACATAAAATGCCAAAATGAATGCTGTTAGGCATGGTTTACTTTCAAACATTAAAGAAAGAGAAGCTGCACTGTGCTCAAACTAATGTACCCGCTTTCATTTTTTAAAACAAGCTGAAACTTCAAACTGTGTCTGAGATGTGATCAGAACTCCAGAAAATCAATACTCCAACATTACAATAAAAATATACCTATGCCTTCCAAACTTTCTTTATTAACCTTTAACTTATTTTCAGTACACCTTACTTATAAACATAACTTGAAAGTACTAAAACAACTTGGAAGTGTTTAAAAAGGCCATGAACTCAGTCCAGAAGAATCTTCTCTGAGGTGACTGTTGAGCTTCAGAAGCAGCTGTTATTATCAGCATGCTACCTTACTGCTCTTATAAGTAGCGACTGGACAGCCCAATGTAACGAAGTAAAAGTACATATGTTTTAACACAAATGTACTTGAGTAGGAGTAAAAAGTACTCTGCAAAACAAATATTCTCAGAAGTACAATTTTTTGAAAAAACTACTGAAGTACATGTAACGGAGTAAATGTAACTCGTTACTACCCACCTCTGTCTACAGTACACATCTAGTGAACACAGTAGTAACTCAGCCCTTACTTTGATATTAACTTGCAAAGGAATAAGTTTAAATTAGATGTTAAGAAGGACAAATTCCTTGTTTTAAAGTAACATGACTTATTTGCAAGCATTCATAGCTTTTCTTCAATCTCACCATGTACGAAACAGCATAAGATTATTCCAGTGTGACTTCACATGCCCTTGAATCTTGAAGGGACAAGATTTTTCTGAATTACTAGAGGCAAATAAAGTACAATGCAACACTCAGTGCTTATTGGGTATGGGCATTTCAAGCCAAATTACTATTTGATAATCATTGGCATCTATTTGGCGATTATTCCACACACACACACACACACACACACACACACACACACACACACACACACACACACACACACACACATGTTAACAGCTGGTTTGTGTTGCAGTCACGTTCACCAGCAGCAGGACAAGGTGCCGCCAGTAGCAGACACTGACAGCGGTTGTCTCAATCTTTATGTCAGTGTCTCTGTGATGGGGTCGGTTAACATTTTACAGCCATGCTAAGTCTCTGGAAATACGTGCATAGTAGTGTGAGGTTCAGAAACTGAGAAAATCGCCTTGACTTTAGCCAATGTTTGCAGTTAGCATTCCACTTCTTCTGTTACTTAATGTGGTTAGCAAACACATTTTAAGAAGCTCTATAGCCACCATCTGGTGGGAATACCGTATAACAAGCAAGCACAGGTGAAAACAATAGGCGTTTTTCGACCCGAGGAACTTTACCCCGTAGTAGGGACTGTACCCTGGAACTACGTGCGTTTCGACCGACGGACTCAGGGCAAAAAAGTAGTTCAGGGGTAGATAATCTCCCCCCTAAAAGGCCCCTGCTACGGGGGTAGTACTTTTCAAAGTTCCCGGGGCTTTTGGGGGGCAGGGCCTGAAATGCAGAATGTGTCTGATTGGTAGATTAACCGCAGTGTGTTTATTCCGCCGTCATCCACAATAACATCACACACATCTGTGATTCACTTGATTTCTCTCTCTTTCAATTGTTCTCTATTTTTTGTATGTGTGCGTACTTTTCAAAGGAAGAAGCTGTGATTAACTTGATTTAACAGCTTTGTAAAAGCAGCCTTCTCTAAACCCACCACAAATGCGTCTCTCCCGGTGTTACGGTTTTAAAAGTGACCCTGTAAACTGGAGACCTTCAGCTGAACGTAACGGTGTTTGTGGAGTTAACACAGCTGTTGAAACACAGAGTGAGTTTTAAGATTCAATATCCTCATCAGATATTTAATTATCGTCTAAAGACGTTTATAAGGGATGCATCCGGCTGAAAGTAGGCAGTTAACAGGGTCGCTGATTAAACCAAAACACCGGTGATCTCTGCCACTGCTTTTTGAGTTAAAAACGAATTTAAAGGCCTGTTGAAACGTCTTTGCTACTCGCACTTATCTCCTCTCATGTGTTTATTCAGTGAATTCATCTGTGATGAAATATAGCACCATCTAAAACTGTGTGCTGAGTCTCTTCCATGCTAACAGGCTAACTGTTGTGCTGCTTACAATGATACCTGCCTGTCCGTCTGCCTCTATGGTGTCATCTGTGATGAATGGCATTCCTCTTTGTTTTACTGCCCACTACTGGTCTGGTGGTGTAGTGCCTTTACTTTTTATTTCCTCCATACGTCACTGGCCTGGTTTGCACAATCTACCCGGGACTTCGGCCCCGCGAAACGCAGACAACAATGGGGGGCACAAAACCTTTTTGTTCAGGGTATAGTAGTTCTGGGGGCTGAAAGACCCTGGAACTCTTGGTCAAAATGCGCCTAATGAGAAATCGTACTTTTAAAATTAGAAAATATTCACAGTAACTCTTCAATTTTTACTAAGTGAAGGAATATATGAAAATCATGTCCCATCCCAAGTGCTTATGCAGGCAAGAACTTCTACAACCCCTGAAAACGGCAAACAAACATGTACCTAAAATTCTTATCATATAAATTGGTGAGTAAAATGACACCACTCAACACAATTTAGTTTACAATGTATACTTCACTACATTTATGGATTAATGGTCCCCTCTGAAAGCTGTTTTGTTTTGGCCAGCTCCCACATCAAATGCAGCCAATAAAAGCAAGTCACATTAAAAATGTCATGAGATCATGCTAATAGCGAAACACGGATAATGTTTGGGAGAAAGTGGTTTGAGAAAATAATAGTCTGGATAATTAGAATGAAATGAATGTTTTCCCTTGCTGCTGCCAGGCTCTCCTGAATGATGGGGAACATATGTCTTCTGCACCATGGTTGAATTCAAGCTGTGAGGTTTTCCCTGTCACCAGCAAAAATGAATGGTCATGTTTTTATCCACTCAGGTGTGAAATTGCTGCTGTATTTGGCAGATCGGTGCGGGTTAATGTACTCTCTGAGGTCCTACTTCCTATCCCTTTTGCACTGTCCTGGCTTCCGTGAGCGGTCCGTATCACACATGCTGTGGTGGTTTCACGGAGGCCTCTTTAGTGATAACAAAAGATTTGTGAGTGTGCTTATATGTGGGAATGTGTTCAAATGCACAAATGTGGGCTCTAACCGCTCTGATGGATCTGCCCAAACGGCTTTAACTCCTCAATGGTCACGTTGGCTCATTGACTGGTCATCCAAATGTGGACAAGAGTGGAGTTCTCCTCCCCCGAGTCAGAATGATAGAATTGGCAATTTAATGGACAGTTGTTTTAGGGGAGAGGGGGCAGGGAGCTATTAAAGAAGCCATGCGCCTGCCTGATCTGCAGTGCTTAGATCTCACTGCTCTGCACCCAAACACCCGGGTTAGAGTTGCTGGGTAGCCCGTCTCATCTGTGCATTGATCGCTCTGTTTTGGATCCTCTTTCATCTATAAATAATGTATTCATCTGCTGAGCGTACTCCCCTAGAAACTCCCGGTTACCAGCATGGGGAGGCAATGCGCCCTTTAAAGCATGTCACGCTAGTCTATGATAATTATTTTATAGATGCCACTCTCACTTTTTCTCTCTCTGTTGGATCCATGTGGCAGATGATTGCATGTAGACCAACTATCAGGGTCTCCTTTCCCAGTCCTGCTGCATCTGAACTCCCTTACACATACCTACCTCATGTGGTTCATTCATAAGATCACTCATAAGATCACCAACGCTGCATAAAAAGGCTGAAGCACACAGGAACCGCTGATGGCCATCTCCACTAGAGGGGTAAATAAAAACCAGAGTTGAATCTCTTGCCTGTCTTGTAAATATTGCTCATGTAACACCTTCTCTTTCTATCTCTCTTTCTGCCTCATTATCAATGCTTGGTTGGTTGTCTTACCCAGTGTACTGTAAATGCTTTCAATAGCAATCTGGGAGGGCTGAGAGTGTTGTGATTTCCATTCTGTTGCACATTTCTCTCTCCTGGTCTCCAGAGAGATGGGGGATTGCTGGGGCTCCCCTGAGGTTGGACACCAAGCCCCAGGCAGTGTGAGCAGATTAGGCTCAAGATGGAGATTCACATTTCTTTGCTTATTTTCTTCAGCTAGATAAAATTATTGCTGTTGTTTGTGTGCCATTTGACAGGATGAGCATTTATGTGTGCCACCTTACAGCAAAGTGTAAGAAACTGTAAATAGAGCTGCTGTGATTTATTAAATGTTCGCTCGCAATGTGTTCAGACAGAGTGTTGCATAATAAGTGTTTATTGTTTCTTCTTGCTCTGAATTCACTTCACAGAGAAGTATCTGAATGGTGAAGGAGTTAAAGGGCTGAAATGGCTGCTCAGATGTTGCAGCTTTTTCGCTGCCATATAATCTGCGGTGAGTGTTTCCAAAGCACCTGGCAAATGTGGAGCATGTCGATTTGTTTTATACCTTCAGAGGGCTGGCACTTGTATTCCAGTTTAATCTGTTCTTAGACTACTCACAAGCCAGAGAACGGTGTGAATCTCACATCAAAAAGCAGGATTTATCCTTTAATCTCCCCCTTCATTGCAGTGCCACTTGACACAGGATATTTCCCATTATGTGGCTTTGTTGTCAGGATTAGGGCCAGGGTTCTTTGTAAAGAAATGCGATATCTTAAGTGAGACATTTAGAGAAAGTAATGAAGCAGTTGGTAGAATAGCCAGTCACGTGTTTGTATGAGAAAGCTTTGACTGGTTCTCTTATTTTTTTCACCACCAGTTGACTTGTTACTGCCAGAAACATTTGAGAAGTCTCCACAGAAACTGGATGTGACTAAGTTCCCACTGTTACATGATGAGGCTCGATTTTGCTTATCTCTTGACATTTCTCCTGCCAACTACTACTGTTGCTCTGCTCTGTAGCACATCTCAAGAATACTACTTCGTACTGAAAACTGACAATGATTCTGTTGAGGTTTTGAAGACACGCTTGGATAAATGACTGCCAATAAACAAGACTCTGTGGACCAGATCACCATCGCAATCATCCTGCTGCTGTCAGTTTTTGAGACAGGCACAAATCAGAGTTAAATTTACCTCTCTACAGATCCAAAATAGGAGGGCTGGTTATAAAAAATGACTAAAAATGCAAGAGGTGACTTCAAATAATCAAGTGTGGATTAATTGTAGTGCAGAAGTTATCATTGAAATACAGTGTGTGGTAAATAATGGACAATGTATAATGCATCCTATTTTGACATGCGTACAGTGTGTGCAGCAGCAGAAAATAACCGTTTTTCAAAGTGGCATTGATATGACACTTTGCTTAGCATTAAACTCAAAAGACACCCAATAGTTATCGGCACAAAGTACGTTAACATCTGAATAATAAAATAACTAAAAAATTAATCTAATAGTCACTTTAACAACATCTTGAGAGTCCACACATTCACTGCATATGATAGAGCTGAGTCGGGCAGCCTACTGTGTATACGCTAAGTACACATGCAGTGTTAATGCATCAGAATAGGCTAAGCTAGCATAGCTTCTTGCTAGGCTAATGTTATAAATAAGTGAACAAAAGCCACCAGGATAAAAAAACAAACACCAGCAGCCTTAGGATAGACATTGTTAGATTTAATTTTAAGGCATGGATCTTCCTCACTTGCATAGAGATGGTTTGACTTCAGAAAGACGACTTTTGCTCAAAAGACGCCAATCTGCAGACTATGTAGGAAAGCAGTTGCCGTTTAAGACTAACTTGTTTCACTATCTGCAAATTAACCTCCACACAGAATGTGAAGAATATGAAAAAGTTGACCACAACAGACCAGCTAAGCTACCAGCGAAACAAAAACACTCTCAGCGAACTTTATCATTTAGAGTAGTTTGAAATGAGTGCCTTA